>NW_005842249.1:157691-231657 GCF_000455745.1 Alligator sinensis
CCTTTCAGAATGATCAGTATGTTTTTTGGTTACTGAGTTTTATGCCAGAACTGTATATTGCTGTGGAGGTGACCTAATTTTAATTTTTTTTTCTCAATTGCTTTATGGTTCAAAGCATCACATGCCAAAGTTAGATTAGTGGATTTAAATCATTTCTTTACTTCTGAAAGGACACAGTGTTACAAGCTCGGCAGCATATTTCATTGTTTATATGTCTGTCTGTTTGTGTTTCTGTTGCAGGACAGCACATCACACTTGTACCAGTTTGGAAGCAAAATATGGAATGTGTTTCACTGCTCGCTGAACACAGCCAAATGAACAGTATTGACAGTAGTTTGAAAATCAGCAGTTAGCAGTTTCTTCATACTACCCAGCACTTTCCAGAGAGAACTCATTGTTTACAAGAAATCTGCTTTACAAATCCACTAGAGAACCCTCCAGCTTTTTCTATTTAAATATTTGCAAATATTTACCTACAAGCACACTTTGGGGGAAAGATGGTGCTGGTTGAGTACCTATGGATGGTTATTGTGGGTTTTATCGTTGCTTTTATTTTGGCATTTTCAGTTGGTGCCAATGATGTTGCCAATTCTTTTGGGACTGCTGTGGGCTCTGGTGTGGTTACTTTGCGCCAAGCTTGTATTTTGGCTTCAATTTTTGAAACCACTGGTTCAGTATTACTGGGAGCAAAAGTAGGAGAAACAATCAGGAAAGGTATCATTGATGTTAACCTGTATAACAGCACCGTGGATCTGCTGATGGCAGGAGAAGTTAGTGCAATGGTTGGTAAGTAACTCTTTTCATTTTTTTAAGTGATAATAATTGCCTTGGGGAAATCCTTTTCATCAGTTATGTTTCTATCATGTTTAAGCATTCCAAGCTTTTGCACCAGCATGTCCGGTTTTGCTTTTCAAAGGAGACATGCATTCCTGTTTATGAGTCCATTGTTTTTCCCTTATGTGTTCTAATCATTTGCATTTCTTTTAATGTTCACAGCTTTTAAGTAAAATCAAAAGGCTTTGGGTAATGGACAGTAGAAATTTTCTCAGGGTTACCAAACAACCAATTATCTTATTTGGAAAAATGTGTTAGCAAGTTAATACAATGTTTATGGCTGCAAAAACAAGTCTCAAGACATGGCTGTTAACAGTAAATACCATATTGTTGCAATTATGTCAACCCTACTTTTTCAGGCTCAGGTTTAGGAAAAACAGATTTTTCCTCCCCTGAATACAAGTCAGTAACTGCACATCTTAAACTGCTGTTGCCCTTACAAAATCCCACAGGAGAATCAAATAACAAAGGCCCCATAGGGTTAAATGCATTAAAAAATACTAAAATAAAAACTGAACTGAAAAAAAAAAAAAAGAAAAAGATTCTGACTTGGTATTTTTATTCCACATAGAAAGATATTGCAAGGACAAAAGACAAGTTGTTAGGGAGCCCAATTATATCTTGACCCCATGTACAAGTCAAGTATAACTTTTATGGATTTTTGGAGCCAAAAAAAGATAGACTCTATAATCATAGCAATATAGTGCCTTTTCTGAGGATTACCCAAAGCATATTATTTATTTTTTTTTAAGAGAAGATTCCCTTTTCATGCATACACAGTGGACAGTAATTAATTATACACTTGTGTGAGGGTCATGATATAACGGAAAAGAACAATAAAGTTAGATGGTCACATGCTTCATGTAATTTTAATCCTTCTGACTCATGCTCCCTCATAAAGCTAAAATAGGTTGGGTTTTTTTGTTGTTTGTGCATACCCACATAGCTTTTGTTTGCTTTTAAACTAATCCTCATTTAGAACAAATACTATGTTCAAGGGGAAATAAAATAAATCTCAGAGCATATTCTTTGTTTATGTGCAAAAAGGCTTTGTGAGCTTTTGAGATGTCCGATAAGAATTGGCAGCAAAGGCCATAGGTCAACCACATTAAAAAAAAATAGTTGGAGAGCTCCAGAACAGGGACTTTATAATGTGGAAGAGAGCATTAAAATAAAGAATCAGAGTGAGTCCGTGATGAGCACTCCCTGTGCTTTGTCTGGAGCCATGGCAGTGCCTCAAAGTTTGGTGAATTCTTTACAGCCCCAGATGTGTGGGGTCATGTAAATCTGTGGGAATATCAGCATAGCTTTGATACATAGAAAACACATACAGGGATCTTGTCCCACAAAATTCCCTCCTCCTTCCCTTGTACACTCATTTGCACACTTCTTTCTGCCTTGTATCTGAGCATCAAGTGCTGGTTTCTCTAAGTACATGTTGGGTGGCTGTTTTTCATTCATGTTAGGGGGGGGGGGGGCTCAGTATTCACTCTCTGATACGAATGCTGGCCTTCTCTTGTAATAGCCAGCAATCGCATGGGGTGGCCCTCTGTTGGTGTTGCTGGTTCCATGACTACAACTTGTACGAGGACCAAGTTCTTCAAAGAGGAATATGCTGTCTTTGGCCCAGTGCTTAATTGCTTGTTCCCAGTGTCCTGCAAGTGAATCCCAAATGCCTAATCTGTTCCCTGTGAAGTAGGAACAGCGTCTTTCTCTATATGTGCTAGTACCACTGTACCATATATTTAGCTATGCCTTTCAAAGGGGCTTTTAGCAGTGTTGACATAGATGCAAAAGTTCAAGCTGCTATTTGGTTTGTAATTTGCCTTGCATACCCTGGTTTGAAATTTAAGTGACATGTATCTTTTGACCTTCAGATTCTTAACAATCATGATCATCTTTAGTAGGATGGCTTCATTTTCCTCATTTGTATCTATTTATGACATCCTGATCCACCAAACCCTGGATCTAGGCAGGGGTGGCCAAACTTCTAAGTATCAGATACCGCCTACAAAGGCAACGGGCCAAAGCTCAAAGAACACAACTTATTTGCATGTGTATTTACATAAGCCTGTGTGAACTTCATGACCAGTTGCGTTCCCATCCTCCGGTGATGGCATTAAGGACAAATTCCATGTTTTAAATCTCAGAATTAATCAAAGCTCACAAACCGCAAAGGCTGTTTTTCTTTTCTTTTCTTTCCCCAGACTTTCTTCTTTTCTCTAGTGATACCATTTACTTTGTTAACATTGTTCTCTCCTGGTTTTTATTGGATTTTGTTTACCTTTCTCTCTCTCTCCCTCGTGTGTGTGTGTGTGTGTGTGTGTGTGTGTGTGTGTGTGTGTGTGTGTCTCTCTCTCTGGGCAGGCTTTTGTAACAATTATTCACCCCTTCTCTGAAACATTACGGACTGTTCCTTATCACAATCACACTATTGTCCACAGGGCCAGCTTTAGGATTTTGAGGGGGGTCAAATGAAATGACTATTCAAGGCACCCCTAAATGCACAAGGAGGTGCAGATGGATGGTGGTGTCCCTGTAGGAACTGAGCGGATCTGTTGCCTAACCTGGGATTTGCCTAGTTGCCCACTCTTACAGGATTGTTTCACTGGGCTGTGTTCCAGGCAGTCAGGAGGTTTGGGCACTGTTGGCATCTGGACTGTGTTCTGGTGAATTTTAGTACTAGTGTAACATTTAATCAGGAGTTACAATATCCCCATGAAGTGCATAACTTTTAGCCCAGCACTATTGATAGGAATCCAAGACAGACAGTAGGTGACCTCACTAAGGATGTACAGAGAGACGGTGTCAGAGCTGGATTGCTGACTTAAGAGTTTTTTGCTGTCAATCCTGTCCTCAGTTCACTGTTCAAGGCAGCCTGTCACACTGTGAGGACTCCCTGCTGCCACACTGAAGGCACAGTGGCCATTCCCATCTCTGGAACCTTCAGTTACTTTTGCTCTGGCTCTCTCTCCTGAATGGTGGTGCTAAAATAAGGGCCCTTCTCTCACCTTGTATGTTCATTACTACTTTGGCACACCTGTGGCAGGCCTTGACTTTATTGCCCCTGATTTACCAGGGAGGGATCAGAGTATTTGGTTTATTTAAAAAAAAAAAAATCTTTGCATAATTCATAATTTTATGTCTGTGGTTGACCTATCTGATCTTTCCACAGACTCTACCACGTGACTTCTCATCCACTGCACAGCCCACATGCTGGCTGCACAGGTTTTTAAGTTCATCTATTCTTATTTTAGTGTAGGGCAAGAGAAAGCTATAAATTACAGAGCAGGTGCTCCTTGGTTTAGCTAGGGTTTCCAAGAGGGGTAGGAGTACCAGTTGTTTTGGGACAGAGTCCCAGAAGAGATTAGTTTTACATACTGCTTGACTTCCAAATGGAGCTGTGTGCAGTGCTAGTGGATCACTGTAGTAAGATTGAATAGCTCTGTCTCTGTGAGTGGGAAATGTGATCATGCAAAAACTAGTTTAGAGTGATAAAACCCTGTTCAAACCAGTCTGTGAAGTGTTTTTTCTAAGTGTACCTTGGATTGCCCTGTTATGTTGATAAACAGGATCTCAAACTTGTCAGCATGGTCAGTCTCAGCTAGAACTTCCTAATAAAGACAAATTTGATGTTGATTTGGGTGTTCCTGGCATTGGTATAAAAATGCTTTTTTCCATCCCTAGCCTTCAGAGCTATCGTGGTTCTGGTCTTTCCTCCAGAATCATTCCCAAAATAATACCCTGGGAATACTGAGCTTCCCTCTCCCCACATACAGCCCCTTCCCTCTTCACCTGTAGAAGAAAACCCAGTCTCCCCTCTGCTAAGACTGGCAGGGCACCTTGCCCTCCAGAATATCTGGCACCATTGCCTCAGAAACCAAGAACTCATTGGTTGCCGGCTACTCACCAAAAATGCAGCTCTAGGCCATCTGATTAGATGAAGATTTGATGCAAAAGACCAAGGCAGAAAGTACTAAAAGAGGGCCAGCAGCTTTCTGTATCTGTCACAGCCCAGAACTTCCCATCCTCTAGAAACGGAGACAGGGATTCTGGTTGCCAGTACATGCTCAGTGGCCTTTTTCCTGTTACTGATAGTCCTTTGCAAAGCTCTTGGTACACACTGCACTATTTCAGAAGAGGTTGGTGCTCTCCAGGCTGCAGTTAGTGCTTCTTGGCCAAACAGGGCGGACTGGTTTTGATGCAGAATTGAGAATTTGGTGCACTTTTGTCGGTGCCATAGCACTGTACCATCATTTTAACAATTGCAGCCAGCAGGGCAGCAGCAAGTAGAGGAATTAGAATGAGGCAGCTGTAGAGCTCCTCTGATGATAAATATCTATCCATCAAGCCAGGAACGTCACTGTGATGCTTCTTTGTATCCTCCTCTTTGCAAAGCTGCTAAAGAGTAATGGACTTGAGCTAGAGCTCACCCAGCAGTCTACAAAAACCACTACTGACAGACACCTGGGCCAAGACCCCCTTCCCACCCACCCCAGCACACAGGGTAGCTGTGCTTTGGCACACAATGTTTAGCCTCATTTTAAAATATTTTTTAAAAGTCAGAGAGCAAAGGAGGAAGCAAGACAGCCAGTGACATTTGGCAGGATTTTATTGCAGGTGTTTTGGGGTTCCTGGCTTGTCAAAGCAAAAGTAATTTGAGGGGAATCAGACCCTCTTTTTTTTTTTTTTTTCCTATCACTAGCATTGCCAGTCTGCACTGTGGCCCTTCACCAGGTCATGGAGACAGAAGAAAAACAGCACTTTGAGATGTCCTTATATGGAGGGGATTATGGGGCTGGCTGGCTTTTGCACTGCAACTACCAGGTTGTCTTAGTTCAGATTGCTTATGTTTGGGAAGAGCTAGTTAGTTTTAGGTCTGAAAGCTCCTTTCCAAATTATTATTTACTTGTATTCCAAAGCCTTACATATCCCTACCAGAACTGGGGTGCCATTGTGGTGGGCACTGAGCAAACATAGTTAGCATTTTGGAGCAGAAAGTTTCTCTGGCAGTCCAGTGAAGCAAGAATGCTAAAAAATAATAGACAGCATGCTGACAATGTTGAATATGTGTTTCCTGTTACATTTTTTAGACTTGCACATAATTCTCTTGTACAGACCTTGTTGGAGAAGTGTCTGCTGTTTTAGGCAAGCTAATCTATTAAAAGACCTTTTGAACCCCTCTGTTGGCAGATGCATGTCTCAGGTATGTTTGAGTAGCCCTTTATTAAATTCTGTCTTGTTTTCCCTGCCAGAAGAATGGGAGAAAATTACCACTGTCTTAGGTGGTTCCCTATGACAGCCCAAACGACCTGACTCTCACTTCATGGCTGTCTCTGAGACCTTCCTTACCCACTGGATATCCTGGCAAGAGAACAGATTGTTCTGCACTGCCCTGAACAAAAAAAATCCACACGGAATATTTAATGGATGAGGAATGTTTGCCTTTCTGAAGAAATAAGTTCTTGTTTCTCAAGGTGGACTGATATTTCAGGGTGCCAGGAGTATCACCTTGTTTGTCAAAGAAGCTGGATTCTTTTAAGGGCCAGTGTGCTGCAAAGCAGAAGCAGGCCTCAAGCAGCACCTCTGACTGTTCTACAATCTGTATTAAAAGAACCACCTCTGCATGTTGAACTGGTTTCAGAAACCTGGGGCCAAGAGGGACCATCTGTTCTCAGCAGGGATGTCTTTTGTCTTTTTAGTGTTACCATTGGGGAACAATTACAAGGTTGTCTTACACAGGCAAACACTTAAGTAGCCCCTGGAAGAAGATGTTTCTGCTGTGTGCCCTATCCCCTAGCAAGGTGGCTGGGCACATTTCTGTAGTGAGGAATTTTTCCTTTTCCAAAGATACTAAGACATCAGTATGGCAGTCCTTCGAGGAGTCTTCTTGATGGGGCACTGGTCCCAGGCCATGATCTGTATCCTGGGAGTGAGACAGTCCTGGGCCAGCCTGGACTGACTGCTTCCTCTCTTTGATCAGCACATGGGGCGAGAAGACTGAGGACCACAACTTTCCATGGGCAATAGAGCATCCAGCTAGGAAAAGTCATCCCTTGGTCTGTTGGGGGAAAGCCAGGTTTTTCCTGTTTCTGTGCAGCCTGAGTAAGGGACTCCCTGCAAACCACCATGGTCTCTGCCAATGAGCAACAAGCTTGTTACTGTCCGATGCTTAACCTGGAGCCCTTCACTGCTTAGGCTAAGGTGGACCCAATCTGAGAGAGATACCTAGTGGATAAAGATCTAGTCACTCTGTAGCCACCAGAGAACATGAGTTAAAACCTGGATGGAGCTATTCAGGAGCTGACAGTCTAAGCTAGAAGACACCTGTGTGAAAGTTAACCCAGAAAGCTGTATTTGTAAGGAGACATGAGTCCAGTGTTTGGAGATGTGCCCAGATTATGACTTTGATTGCTTGCATCAACCCAGGCAACCTGGCATTCTCAATTGCTTAGTTACACCTGCAAGAAAAATGACCTCTTTGACCTGGGGACCAGACCCGTGACACGCATCTCTTTCACCACCCAACTCTCTCCTTTCAGGAAAGCTTTGCATTCTGAACAAAGATTGCTTCTTTCTTTGCCTTTCTTTCTGGATGGCCATATCTTGCAGACAGAGTGCTGTGGAGGAAATGACAGATGGCTTTTGGATCTACCAGAGATATTTGAGATGGATAAAGAATTCAGTCAGACTGAGCTAACGGGTTTGGTGTCCTGCAGAGCCAACATATGCAATATAATGCTCTTTAACCCAGCCTTGAGTTCAGTGGAGTCACCTACTCTCAAGATGTAACCTGTTGACACATTTGCTCCACCCATTCCTTTTCTTACTCTCACCCTTTCCCAAATCCTTAAACCCGACTCCCTCTTCAACTTCCTGCCATTTCTCTTGAGCATGCAGTTTATTCCCATTGCCTTCCTCTCTTCTAATGCTTTGTGTTGCAGTCATTCTCAGACTCTTCCATACTAGGCCTTCCCTGGTGCCCTCCGCTCATTTAGTAGTATAGGAAGAATAGTGTGGTCATGACTCTCAAGCCCTGTCCACAAACTCCAAGATGAGAATCTGTGGCTTCCCCTGCCTTTGGATTCAAGTATTCAGAACAAACCTGTGATGACTGATGATGTTTTCAGCAATGGCAGAGCCACATTCAACAAGAAAAATCCTTATATCATCTTTGAGTTCAAATGAGCAACTTGAAACTTTGCCATGTGAAAACCAGCAATGAGTGGAATAGGAGCTGCCAATGCAGAGTGCCCTTTTTGTCCCCAAAATAGCAGAGGTGGTGCTAAGGTGCTTAACTTTAATGAAATTCATGACTTTTACACTATTAATCATTTTTCCCTAGCTACTGTCTTGATTGCCACCCATGCTGGTGAGTAGGGAATGGAATGTGTTTGTTGTTTTATGAATTGAGCAAGTTGCCAGTCCAGAAAGCAATGGAAGAGGAATCTTGTCTAGTGACTAGGATCTTGAACTTGACCTATCAGCATGAATGTTCTCTTCCTGTACCCAGTCACTTTCATGCACTGTATATCTTTATCGTCCTTTTATTCTTTGGTCCCCATTCTAATTCTCTACATCCTTACCTTACCACTCTCACCCAACAAAAAAATGTTGCACTTCCACTCCAGGCCAGAGTGCAAATTTGGGGCAATGCTTTGTTGCTTCTTGAATTGGTATTTCAGTGCAAGGGCATTGCATCCATTAGGGTTCTCAAAGTACTATCAGGCTCTGCTGCCAAGCGGCCTTGCTGCCACAAGATTTGAGACTAGGAGCCTGCCCAACTTATTAACCAGACCTTGTGTGCCTCTGCCTTGTATACTTAAGGGTTCCACTTTAATCTTGCTGAGAGCAAGATTATCCAGAGCTGCCACTTCTCTGCTTGTTGCACAGTTTGATTTGTTTGCGATTAGTCAAAACTGAACCGACGGGTTGTAAAAATGAAAAGTCTACCAAAAATAGTGGAACTGTAGCAAAGCAGTTCTGTACCAACTCTGTCACATCAGCAGGAGCTGGATGAAAGGGAAGATGTCTGAATCAAAGATAAACCTATTCTATACATTATAGAAATTAGAGGTGTCAGCAAAACTGAATTGCAGGGAAATGCAATGAGCAGAGTTACTTGTTAAAGTTTTTTGCCAGTATTTCCTGAATGTGAACAAAACTTTCCTTATGAAGTCTTTGTTATGTGCACAGGGCGTAGGCTGCCCTGAGAGAAGAATGTGAGCATGTGGTTAAGAAAGCTATTGCGTTACATTGTTGTTATCTCGTTGCTGTTGATGTTATCTTTCCTTAGAACTGATATTTTTCCTCTTTTTCCCCACTTCAATTTCTAGGTTCTGCTGTTTGGCAGCTGATTGCATCTTTCTTAAAACTCCCCATATCTGGGACCCATTGTATTGTGGGTGCCACAATTGGATTCTCACTTGTTGCCATTGGTACCCAGGGCGTTCAGTGGATGCAGCTTGTCAAGATTGGTAATTGACATTTCCTTTTATACGTGAGGGTATGTGGAAAAGTGTCTGTAGACTAACAAAAGCTTGTTTTGTTCCAGCAACAGTGCTTTCACAACTGTCATGCACCGTATTTAAGTTGATCTTTCCCTCCAATCCTGGTGTTCAGAAAATGTATGTCATGCTGGGCCTCGGGAAACAGCCCCAAGTGTGGGGATGTAAGTACATCCCAATGCAGAGGTACCCAAGCAAGCACAGGCACCAGAAGCAGGAAAAGTGGCATTATTGAAAACAAATCCTGCTTTCAGCAAAGCTCAGCAGTATTGACTAGCAGCCACAGCCATGGTCCTCTGTCTTCCTGCTCCAAAGAGGAAGAAGGTTGGCATACAACAACTACTTCCATCAGAGGGCCTGCTCCCAGGATCTAGACAGGCTATGGAGGGGCCTAAGAGAGAGCTTTGTTATTCTGCATGCTATGTTGCACACATCACAACTTAAACCTGAGTTGTCAAATATACAGCCCATGAAGCCCTGCTGACTGGCCCCTGGTGCTACCCCTGGGTCTGAGACCCACATGGGGCATAGCACAAGCCTGTGGTGTGGTCCACTGGACAGATTCAGCCCATAGATGCCCTCCCCTTGCCCCCTCCTTCAGCATACCTGACCTGGCAGCTGCGCCAAACAGTCTGGGACCCGCACTGTGCAGTATGGATCCCAGAGTGGCCAGACTAGGCACGGCATGCAGCACAATCTGGCCAGAGCAGCGGTCACACTGCATGTGATGGCTGCCTTGGCTAGACACCCTGATCTAAACTTTGTCTGTTTCTGTAGATAAGTCACTTGTATACCACACAACTTTTGCCCAATTAGAATGATATGTATTTTTAATTCAGCTGAAAGTAAAACAGCTTTAAAGAAAGCTTGAAATGACATCAGTGTCAACTTGTTCTGAAAATCAATCATCACAAATAATGAATGGTGGTGGGCGGGACTTTCAAAAGGGCTTCACAACAGTGCCCTACCTCTGCTCCTACTGAAGTCAGTGGGAATTTGGTCAGTGCTGTCAGTAAGAAGTTATTTTTGAAAATCTCATCAGTAAAAAGTTGTCTATCTTTTAATGACCTAACCAGAAGTCAGATGACAGCGGCTGTATGTTGCTGCAGCTTTTCACATATTTAGGTCCAGAAGGACAGGTGCTTGTGTCTGCATAGTATCTTGTTGATATCTGTGGTGTTGCATGGGGGCGGAGGGGTCTGGTCACTGCATTGTGATTCCCAGCATGTACCACAAATTATTTTAAAGAAGTAGCTCTCCTGTGGGATGCAGTTACTATTATTCCAGAAAAAGTTTGGAGTGTGATTTTTTTGAGTAGCGCTTTAGCATTAGTGAAAATTGCACTGACTTCAGTGGAAGCAGATCCAGAAAGGGTACAGCAGTGAAGACACACCCTCTTTTCAAACCATGTTGCTGGAGCTGCAGCTGGGGACTTTAAGTCCCCAAAGCAGGTAAGAATCCTGTGTCATCCCTGGTCCAGCCCCCTTCTCTGGACCCCTCCCTTCCACTGTCCTCAGAGGTACATCCCCTCCCCTTCCATTTGCACCATCCCCTGCCTCCTGCTGCCACTGTCCTTGGCTGAGCCCAGCTGCAATGGCTCTGGAGCTCCTCCCCCTCATGAATTGAATTGGGACAGTTGTGGTTTGGGGGGGTTGTCAGGGGAGATGCTCCGGAGCCATTGCAGCCAGGCTCAGCAGGGAAGAGCACCAGTGGTGGCAGTGAATGGGTTCCCCTGCCTCATGCTTGCTACTAGGCTGGTAGAGAGAACACCTGAGGGGACCAGGCAGGGTGAAGGTACCTGCGTGCTGCTGCCACTACTGCTGTTCCTGGCTGAAGTAGGGCAGAAGCAGCTCTGGAGGCCCCCTGCTCCTGTATCAGCCAAGGATAGTGACAACAGCAGCATGTGAGAGCTCTGTTGGGCAACAGGCAGGGAGGGGACATGCTGCTGAGGATGAAAGGGAAGGATGGGGGTGCCAGGAATGGGGAGGGGAATGCAGGGGGAGATGGGATTCTTACCTGCATTGAGCACATAACAAAAAATAAAAAGTCCCTGATGCTGCTCCCATGGCATCATTTGTCTGCACCAGTGGGGGACAGGAAGCTGGGACCAGGGATGCAGCCACCACTGCAGCACTGGTCACTACTCCCACACTCCCCTTCACAAAATCCTGGGTCTGCCCATAGAGATAAATAAAGCCAGTGTTGAATACTTTTGAACATCCTGTCTTTTGAGCAAGCCCAGTCTCTGGAATATCAATATCAGTTGTGCAAGAATCACCATAAATGTTTTCATCTTTGTTCATTGGTTGTTTTTCTATTTGACAAATTCTTTCTTCCTTAATTACATGGGATGTTGCCATTTATCAGCAATTGTATCTATTTTTCTGTTTTTGTTCAGTGGCCTCTTGGTTTATTTCCCCACTGTTGTCTGGCCTGATGTCTGGAGTGCTCTTTGTGCTGATCAGATACTGCATCTTAAACAAGGTAAGGAATTTGCTACTCTACACTGCAGCGAGTGCTTGGTGTGATGTGACGTGTGCATGGTTGCATGTTATTTAGCTGTTGACATTTCTATGGCTTGTTTTTTTGAGATAGCCTGAGCACCCGGTACTCCAACTGAAGCTGCAGCTTCTCTGAGCAGACCTGAAACTCAGAGCCCGTAACATAAGAGGTGTTCCAGGCATAAACGAGTCTATATGTTTTAATATATACTCTACTTCACTGGGACATGACCCCCTGCAGATGGCTGCTTTATGAGCCCTTATTTAAAACTGATTTTGCACAATCATAGCCAATGGTAATGAATGCTGTTTAATCAGGAGGGTGCTAGCAAAATCACTGTATAAAAGGTGTGACTTTACTGGTGTCAAGTAATAAAACAGTGTTTAACCAAGTAATTAATAGGTGTGAAATTCTAAACACTGGTCTCCCAAGGCACCATATGTCAAAGAAAGCTGCAGGAAAATATTTTCCTTAGTATTCAAGAGGTTTAATCACCAGTTCCAGTGTCCTCAGCCAAGAGTGGAAGTGTTCAGGAGCCTTTAAGTCAGATAGTTCTAAGTCAGGGGTTTTCAACCTTTTGTAACAAGTGGGACCCCGTCTGTCTCAAAGTTTCAGCTAATGTATGCTTTATATTTTTTTTTCTTGTTTTCAATGCTACCGTTAATAGGAGGGAGGAAAGGGGCTGGGGGAGGCAAATTGAGGCCCCGGTAGTGAAGAAGGGAGTGGGGCTGTGGCATGGGCAGGAGTTGCACAGCCAGGGCAGGGCGCAGGACAGCCACGAGTGGCTCATGCAGGGAGGGGAGGGGAGGGGTGAGGGTGCATCTCCTGCTGCTGCATGCACCCTAGGAGGACATGGTGGGGAGGTGCCCTCTGGATCTGCAGATAGGGCAGGGCAGGCTGCCACTGCAGGCTGGGGCTGGGGTGGTACTGGGCTCTTCCTGGCAGGGGGCTGGGCCAAGCTGTGCTTGGGGCAGGCTGCAGCAGCACTGGGAAGGGAGGTCACAGGGGGGCTATGGTAAATTTTGGGATGTCCGCAGCCCACCCTCACCCTGCACATGGAGCTGGACAAGCCGTGGCTCTGTCCTGAGCCTTGTCCCAACTGTGTAGCCCCTGCCCCAGCCCCACTCCCTCACCACTGGGGCTTCGATCTGCCCCTCCCATGCCCCTTCCCCCACAACAGACTTACCAGCTGGACCTGCCTGCTCTCCATGCTGCTTTCTTAGCCACCTGCATGCTGCGCCATCGCTGCATGCTTGCACAGGGCATATATTGGCCACATCAGCCAAAAAAAGCCCACTGCTGATAGTCAATTTTCCTTATATCGGTGCCGATCCAATACAGAGCCAATGTATCGATGCACCTCTATAAAACAGTATTTTTTCTCATTCTTTCTGCATACCTCCTACAACCTTTTAAAGTATCCCTAGGGGTATGTGTACCTCCAGTTCACAACCACTGCTTTAACTTATCAACCTTACCAGAGGATCTGTGTTTATTTGCAAGCCAGCAGACTTGGGAAGACAGAAGGCCCTTTTATCATTTTTTTTTCCTTCTTTCTCATCCCTCTCCATCTATCGCAGCCAAACGGGAAAGCAATGCATGACAAAGGCCCTAAAATGAGAGACACCAAAATAGCAGTCATGCTGGAAATTTAAATGGATGTGGTATAAATAACCCTTCCTGTAACCTCAGCTTCATCGTTCTTTATTTCTGATGTAAATAAACATCAGCAATGAAGTGTGGGGGAGGGGAGCTTCCAAATTTGTCTAGAGCATGGAGAACATGGGATTAAAGTGATTATTGTTCCATGAAAGGAAGGCCACGTCAAGCTGTTTGTTGTCCCCTATCATCACTTTTATCTTAAGTTTTGGAAATAAAATGCAAACAGCATATCAACTGCAGCAGAAAATTGGTGTATTTAAGGACTCAGAAGTCAGGAGAAGTCAAAGATAAGAATGAATTTGCAACCTAACCTCAGCCCACTGTGTGTTTGTATTATGATAGGGTCTTCAGAAATACAATAGCCTGGTTTTGGACAGCTTTGGGTGTGTGTGTGTGACAACTTGTGCTACTTGATGTACATAACGTAAGAGTCATTCTTCGAGTATGTCTCAAGATGGATCCCAGTATAGATGCACATATGCACACAATCCCAGAATTAACTTTAAAGGGCAGTGTCCACTGGGGCTACACTTGTGTCCTGTGCTACCTAATGCTCCTTTACCAGATCATAAAGGGTGAAGTGGCTTCTTCCCTTTCTTAGATTTGTCAGCATTGGCATGGACAGTCTGCAATTCCAAGCCATCCTGGCTGGTTTGCCTTTCACACCTTTTGACAGAGCAAAGTAGTGATGACTCGGTCTCCAGTTGGACCCTGAGGTGCTATTAATTGAGAATTTTACCTGACCACCTCCTCAGTTCCCTTCCCCGCCTTCTTCCTGAAGCCACACTTGATACTGAGAAAAAAAGAAATTATATTCTTTGGGTGTGGTCCAGTACTTTCCTCTGCTACCGTAAGTGGGCCAAGTTTTTCCCACTTCTGCTGGCCCCATCCAGCTCATCTAAAGGCCAAGATGTCTCGGAAAGAATCTTGAAGCAGAACGTAGTTAATTTCCACCTGCTGCCAGTGGGATGTGAGCC
Organism: Alligator sinensis; assembly: GCF_000455745.1. Taxonomy (NCBI): domain Eukaryota; kingdom Metazoa; phylum Chordata; order Crocodylia; family Alligatoridae; genus Alligator; species Alligator sinensis. Next base: position 172,174 of record NW_005842249.1, read on the forward strand.
TCTCCCTCTGAGCAACGAGGCACACTTGGCAGGGCCCAAGCAGCCGCCTTTGCCTGTGTCTGGAGTGTTCCAGTCTCTGTGACTTGCCAGACAGCCATGCCAAGCAGCCTGCTAACTTTTGTTAAATATTATGTGCTTGATGTGGCAGCCAGGTCAGATGCTGAGTTTGTGCAAACAGCACTTCAGTCTCTTCTTGATGGACTGACTGACTGCAAATTGAACTCCTCCCTCCTGCAGTCACAAGAGGATACTGCTTATCAGCCACTTATACTGGGATCCACATTGACACATTATCACAGAAAAAGAGTGGCTACTTACCCTTCGGTAACTATGACTTGAGATGTAGTCCATGCGAGTCCCAGGAATCAACCTCAGGCTGTGTGTTTCAGAGCCCTCAGCTGCAAGGGAGTTGAGGGGTTATGGCTGTCCTACCCTGCGTGTCCTCAAGGAGACACATGCGCAGCCCTGACAGGCAGACACTGCTGTTCAGAAATGCCTCCATTCCTAGACTCAGTTACTGTGGGGTTAAGTGCTTTTACAGCAGTCGGCATTCTGCCGAGGCACGTAAGATTTTAGAGTGAAACAGTTCACATTAAGCTCATTTTGGATCTTACTGTCAATCTGTTATGCCTCCTCGATACAATTTTAATATCTTAGTTCTTGAAAAGCCTTTGTTAACTGATGGAAACACTCCTTGTTCACTTCAGTTTAAGCTACAAGGTTAGAAACAAGCTCTTAGAAGTCACTGGAGAGGTGGTACGGTAGTAGTTGGTGACCCCATTGTGCTAGGCAAGTACTGCACAAACGTGGTAGGAGAGGGTCCCTGCCTCAAAGAGCTGGCAATACAGATAGACAGGACAGATAAAGGGTGGGAGGGGAAACCTAAGTGCAGAGAGAAAGTGGCTTGTTCTAAGCAAGCACAAGCCAGGAATGAAATGGGGGCTCCTTACTCCCAGTCCACTACCCATCCACAGTACAGTGCTGTGCTCTGTGTTTCTGATTCATTCTCCATCTGGTTACTGTTTGAGACATTTCCCTAAGATGCTGCCACATGTGTGACAGCAGGAACCCATGCAAATAATCAAATCCTTTCCTCAGCATCTGTCCAGAGCACCTAGGCTGAAGTGTGAGAAGTCGCATGGTTGGAAATAGGGCAAGAAGATTCACCCACCTACTACGGACATGGCGATGTGTGAATGTCCCTTACCATCTCTCAGTTGTGATGCTTATGAGTAGAATAAACTCATGTAATTAACAAGCCTTTGTCTTTCCTCATTATTCTGCAGGAGGACCCCGTGCCCAACGGTCTTCGTGCACTTCCAGTGTTCTATGCTGCTACCATAGCGATTAACGTGTTTTCCATCATGTACACAGGGGCACCAGGTGAGTAGACTAGAAAGAAATTATTGTAGCATCATGCATGAATGCTCATTTTGTATTTGCTAACAGGTAAAGATGTACACTGTTGAACTTTATGCTTGGTTTAATTTCTGTGTTAACAGGCACAGGATCAGAATCCTTTGATTTCCTAGAATCGTAGTGGTTGCCATGTTTTTAAAAAATAGAGATTTCTTTGTCTCTTTTCAGCTCAACCAGTCATTAGAGTATCTGTTCAGTAGAGGCTTTTATCTTTTCATCTCAACAGAGGAGGGCAAGAATAGAGCTGTTAAGTGGGACTTCTTCAGAGGCAACACTTGACCATCCAGATACTTAGAGTATCTGGCCCAAGCAGAGTGCTTCAGTATCTCTACTGCTGCCCATAAGTGAAAGCGCTGCAGATCTTTTAACTGAAGTTAGCAGGACAGATTCTCAGTCAGTGTGAAGTGACATTGCTGAGGATCTGGCCTAATGCATTGCTACATTTATTGCATTTTTTCCTCTAATCTACCACATCAAAAGGATTAGGGAAGTTCTAGCTATTGATGTGGTACCACACTTCCCTCTGTATTCATCATGACTCAGAAAGAACAGTGCACAGCATTTTCAGAACTACAGCTTTGTTTATCTGGGTGGCTCAAGACAGGGTGGATTCACACCGCTGCTATGGACAGTGGCAGCGGGTGGCCCTTGTTCCTATACCTGCTCCCTGCCGCCTCCACAAGATGTCTCCTGTCACCCAGAGGACAGGAGAGCTCTCTGTCCTACACAGTCACAGGGAAGGAGGGAGTGTGACAAAATGCAGGAAGGGGGGGACCTGCCTGCCACTATAGCCACTGGACCCAGCTAAGCCCAGCACCCTAGACCGATGGGGAAAACCAGGGAGGTCCGACCAGAGCGGGCTCCAGAACAGGGGCCACCCACTACCACAGCTGTCTTCAGCAGAGCCCAACACCCTGTGCAGCTTATCCACAACCCCTGGCTGAAGCCGTTCTGGGGCTCCCCCTGCACCCAGGTCAGCCAGGGGCAGCAGCAGAGATGGGCAGGTCCCAGGTCTGCCCTCCTCCCTTCCTGCCCCCCCCCCCACAACCTTCTGCACCTCTCCCTGCCCAACTCCCTCCTCCTGCCCATATTCCTTGCTGGCTCTGGAGCTCCATCCATCCCTTGTCCCCATCCCTGCCAAGGTCTGAAGGGCAGCATGCCAAACCCACTTTTATTAAATTCTAAATCTGCCTATGGCTCTAAATTATTGCAAATATATACATAGAACAAGTGTACAGTTGCCCACCTAAATTGTTTGACCCTTGCCATTCAGCTGTTGTTCTTATCACATTATCACTCATTGAGGGCATGAATAGACCATACATTTACATTTGATGTTAAACTGGTACAAAAAGAAGAGCAGTCAGATAATGCACATCTTAAGCCAAGGTAACTTTTGTGCAATCAGGGGAGCATTACCCTTGAAAGAATCTGAGGTAAAACACCTCTGGTTTAGTTTTTTTTCTGTCACTGCCCATCCTAGGAAAGCCTGTTTGCTAAAGGCTTCTCAGCCACATACTGTGTGAGCTACTCCAAGATAGCTGCATGTTTGTCTATTCTTGATCCCAGTGCTTTCTACGTCAGCATCCCAAATCAGTGTAAATAACATTGGGAAATATCTTTTTGTGCCAGTGCCCTGGGATGAATGGGCAGTTCACATCTCAAAGCTTTCATGACAGGCTGTTGAATATAAGCCTCTGAATGTAATATATTAACATAATTTAAAGGGCTAAAATGTCACTTAAAAAAACCCCCAGAAATGTATTTTCTATGGAATCTGTGTGTGTTGGCTGTGCCAGGTAGATGTATATTGTGACCTACGTAGTTGACAGCACTGCACCATGGTTAATAAGATGACAAACGTTGTTGGGGAAATAGTCATGCTGAAGGGGATGTGAATGGACAGCACTGTACCCTGCTTTTAAAACCCTTCCCTTGCTTGGTTTGGTCCATGCACTGCTTTAGAGAGAATCAGTTGGTCAGCCAACTTTTTTCACTCTAGTCCTGTTCAAAATGTGTATAAAAGCAAAATGAACTAAGGAATAATCTTTGTCTTTCTTGTTTCAGGTTAAGCTTTCTAAAATAAGTAATGAAGGGAATGGTCTGTTTTAGAAATGCACAGCAAAATAAAAATGCATCTCCGAGGCTGATGTTTACATATGCCATATGTAACATGGCAAATATGTAAACATAAATGTTTACATATCTGCATAAATTAAATGTGTAGGTGCTTCCCTTGGTTTCAAGTTGTCTGCGCACACCTGTGAAAAATCAGGATTCCGAGTATTTTTTTTTCCTTTTAAGGCCTGATCCTGAAAATCCTAATCATATGATTAAGTGCAGTTTGTACAGGGAACGCATTGACTTCCATGGGTTTACTCATGGGCGTAAGAGTTGCACGTGTAGAGTATTGCAGAATCAAGACCTGACTTGACTACGTACTGGGTTGGCTTGTTAAGGTTTTGAAGTATGCAGATAATGAGTTAGGTTAAAGTAAACCTCAGGTTTCATTGACTAAAACCAAGGTCAAGTAAATATTTACTTTTGCAGGCAGCACATTTCAGCTTACATCAGGATATGAAGTCATTATGAAATTGCTTCAGCACCAGCAATATTGATTGGAATTTTGCCATTGACTTGGGCAGGGGCAGGGGCTGAACTAACAGGCATGGCTACTGAGAACCTGAGGACCACATCTTTAACTGGATGCATGTTAGCTTAGGCCCTCAAATACCCCAGTATGCTCATGCACAAGGCAATGTTATCCCAGAGATGCGTATGTGAGTGACCATCGCCCCTCTCAAATGTCTCATTTGCAGGTTGTGAACGCAGGATCTTCTGTATTGTAGCATAGATCTCCCTTTTGTGAACTAAAGAAGTCACATTGATTTATAACATTTGTATTCTTTTGCATTCACAGTGTTAGGACTGGTGCTTCCAATGTGGGCAATTGCTCTAATATCAATTGGTGTATCTCTAGTATTTGCTTTTGTGGTTTGGATATTTGTATGTCCATGGATGAAGAGGAAAATAGCAAGTAAGTAGCCAGTAGATTAAATGCTAATAGAGCGAGATCCTTGTGAATTGGAATATGTGCCATTTGGGGTTTTAATGCATAATATTAATGAAAAGTACTGGCGCAATGACAGTATTTACAGTTTCATTTTCTGTGTTGTAACACTGAAGTAATTTAGTTATATATTTATTTATCAGATTTATATGCTGCTTTTCTAAAAAAGACAATGAGGGTATTTTACAATAAAATACAACAACATTATAGAAAGAGAATAAAATATTAGAACACAAAATGGATTTTTTCTGTAGGGGAAGTTTTTCTCACTTTTGATCTATATTGTGGTGAGCAGGGATCCTGGTTTTCTCTGTTTAAAAATTGCAAATTCTCTGATAAAAATCGCAGATTCTCTGATTTGAAACCCCCAAAATCCATGATTAAAATTAAATGCCACTGTATGTATAGGTATCAGTTGAACACAATCTTTTAATGATATAATTACAAGTTTAAAGCAATTTGGAAGTCTACCAGTGCCTCAATCACTATAGTAAAATCAATTCTAAATACTTATACATTTTGGTGTTTGATTTTGGGTTTTTTATCATGGAAAGCCACAGCTCAACTTGCCCCCTTTGCTCATCAGGATATGGGTTTACCTGCGGCTGTCTCTCCCTGCTGCTTTTGTGGTGCTGAGCAGTCTTGATATGCTAATGCCTTGCCCATGCCATTGCCCCTCACTCCCCACTCACAGCCCCCACCCCCTAGCCTTGCTGACAGGGGCCCCAGCTGCCAGGGCTATGGGGCCAGGTACCCAGGTCCACAGCCCCCTGTCCCCCCAGCAGTGCCCGAGCCCCGGCTGCAGGAGGCAGTGGCTGCTATGGTGGAGCGGAGCGTGGAGCCCAATTCCCCCTCCCACACGACCAGCATGGCAAGAATGGAGCCCGTGGGAGGTGGGTGCAGGCTCTGGCTCCCCACCCTGCTGCCCTACCCTCTGCAGCCCAGCAGGTGTGGCTATGCAGAGTGGGGTGGGGAAGCTCAATGCTGCCTCTGTGCGCCAAGCACCACCCTGGCAAGGTACCCCTTGCCCACCCGGCAGCAGTGGGTGTGGTGGTGCAGAGTTGTGCCCCCCGCTGCTTCCGGGGCGGGGGGCAGCACCTTGCCAGGGCAGCACTTGGCTTACAGCGGTGACACCAACTTCCACACCCTGCTCTGCCCTGTTGTCAGGTCCTACCCACCGGGCTGCGGAAGTCCTGGGAGGAGGGCAGCATGGTGGGAAGCCCGCGCCTGTAGCAGGCACCCTGCACCCGCCCCGCGCACAAACCTGGCACATCTGGTGAGCTGGGGCTCCTGTGCCATGCCGGGTAGCTTGGTCATGGCCTCACCCACCACCTGAGCAGTATCTCCTGGGCACCCCGCCCCAGTGAGTAAGAGTACCAGTCCCAGTGCCGCCATCCCAGTCATGCAGTTCCCCCCAACCCCTTCCCTTGCTGGAGGGGCAGGCACCCTCCTGCATGCTCCCACTGCCCTGATGCAGCCTCAGCATCTGGCCTCCTTCCCTTAGTGCCAGCAGGCACCCACACCCACCCCCTCCACACACACCCAGACAGTCCCCAAGCCCTGGACCTCCAGTCCCCACTTGCTATACACTTGCCTGCATCCATTTTCTGAGGCTGCTCCCACGACCCTGCCTGGCTGCATGCTGGCCACGTGCATGTGTGCACACAGACGCATGTGATGCCTCTGCTTCCAATCACCCCATCAGCTCCTTGCAGGCTGAAATGCTGCCAGCCTGCAAGGGGAAACCTGTGCTTTCCCATACTTTTTTGGGACTTGCTTGTTACCCTTTCAAATATTCTTGTGACCCACTTTTGGGCCACAACCCATGGGTTGAGAAACACTGAACTTGTAGATAGCTGCAAGAGACCTGTATTTTCATGATTTTCAAGGAATGATGAAGATAAATGTACCAGTAATATATTCCTATGAAGGAACATGTGCCTGGACAATTAGCAGAACAGTAAGTAAACTGCTCAAGCTATTGTTTTCAGGTCAGTTTGTTTTATTAATGTTGGTATTCCATTATGAGTATCAGTAGTGGTACAGATAAGATTGAATAACCTAGCCATTTTGTAAGAAGATTGGTTTAGAATTACAATATTAGCATTTCCTTAGGCCGGTTAAAGAAGGACGCTGCATTGTCAAGGATATCAGATGAAAGTCTTGATAAAATTCAAGATGAGGAGACACCTGTCTTTAAAGAGCTTCCTGGTGCCAAAGCAACTGATGAGAGCACAATTCCCCTCACTGGTTCAATAACAGAATCTGCTGGAGTGTCAGATAGCATAGCAAATGGAAGCCATCCACGTGTGCCATATGGTAAGAAATGAAGGAAACATGGCGAGTTTTATCTTTCCATTGTCTAGATGGTGTTTTCTGGTCAAAGAATCAAGGGGGGATCTTGGATCCATTTCCATTAGGTATGTTTCTGTTTAATTTGAAATTTCTCAAAATGGGTAGATATATTCCTATAGCAGTTCCTGCTAGCAACTGAGATGGCTAATGCTTTGTGTTTTTGGTTAGAACCCCTTCCTTTTTAATTAATCACAACTTTGTAGGAAAAAACAAGAAGGTGACTAAAAAGCTGAATAATTCTTTTCAGACATATTTGATTTTTATATGCAGTTGAACTAGATAATTTAATTTCCTCTTATTCCTGGTCTTAATGCTACTTCTTTGCTATTTTTAAAACCATTTTTAAAATGCAGGGAATATGAAAACATCTCAACTATGAAAGTTAAAATGTAGCATGGTATTTCTCTGTACTGTTCTTGCTAAGGCTTGAAAAGTATTGGTTTGGAGTTGACAAATGTATGATCATTTGCAGTATGTCCCCTAGAAAAATCTCAAGGCTGTGAACATGCACTTACAGAGAGCATGTGGGTATGCAGTAAAGCCATCACTTGTTTAAGGTGCCATTTTTGTTAGTTGGTCTGTCAGGACAGATCCTGTAACCATACTTTGGCCTACTGACTTTGGCTCTAGTATCTATACCCATAGCGTACGGTGCATGTGTTTACACAGGTATAAAACAATTCTATTTAGTTGTTGAAAGGCATGCAACTGAGTTGTACTGCTTAACTAATCAACTAGAACAGTGGTGCTCAACCTTTCTGGCCAGCGGGCCAGATGGACAGTGCACAATCCCTCAATAGGTCAGATCTGGCTGCACAGAGGGGGAAGATTCCAGCCCCAATCCAGCCATGCAATGGTAGGGGGTTAGCCCTGGCCCCATGGGGGAGAAGGGGGCATTACCTGACCCCATGGGAGGAAGGAGGTATGATTTGCTCCCAGTTTGGTCAGGTGGAGGGAAGGGGATGTAGGGAAGCCCCACTGGATGGGGTGTGGGAGGGGGAGCATTCCCTGGTCCCATGGGAGGAAGGGGATGTGGCTTAGCCCCAGCCTGGGCAGGTGGAGGGAAGGGAGTATGGCCTGGCCTTGCCAGGAGAGGTTGGTATGGCCTGGCCCCAACCTGACCGGGTGGAGGGAAGGGGGCTTGGCCTGGCTCTGTTCTGGCCTTACAGTGGGGAGGGTTATGGCTCAGCTCTGACCCAACCCACAGAGCATGGAATTTAGGCAGTGGAGTGGGGTGGTGGTGTTAACTGGCCCTGTTCCCCCACCACCAAATTTATCAACCCATGAGGAGCCTCACAGGCCAGATTCCAAGGCTCCACAGGCCGCATTTGGCGGAGATTGAGCACCCCTGAACTGGAAGATTTTTCTTTTTACCTGTTATTTAGGTAACATCTACATGGCCATGTAATTTTACTAAAAATTGATTACTACATTTTTTGAGAATTACTTAGATATATTAACTCATGACTTAAATGTATGCTACCACTACCAATTAAAAATAAATACTATTTTTTTTTTTCCTTTGGGCAGTTGAATATTTACGAAATGGAAAAGTTAAGGTGTCATTCATAACCTGAACATGGCCATTTTGTGTTCTGTGGAATACATTAGCTCCATGCCATTATATTCATGATATTAATAGAAATAAAATATAGAGGATGTTCAGTATGATTAGGTAGAAGCCTATTTTTTACAAGAAAAACTGTACTTGAGTATGCTCAAATCCTAGTTGGCTGGGTTCAGTTTCTGGACCTGTACAAGTAAATCCTCTCGCAATCCAGTGATGGAAAGCCAGTCAAATTACAATTTATTATGATCTTTACTTAGGGTCAAAGTTTAAAAAAAAATCTATCTCCTATTTTCAAGTGACTTGTTTTCTAAGTGACTTAGAAGACATTTTCAAAAGTCCCTAGCTGCTTTTGAAAATGTTTCCTTGTCTTACAACGCTTGCAGTTAACACATGAATGGGAAGCAAAGGCTGAAGGAAAGTGTGCATCACCTCTATTTTACCTCTGCTTTTTCAGGTAGGGCTTTTTCTATGACGCACACTTCCATGAAATCTCCTGTCTCCAATGGCACCTTTAATTTTGATGGTCACATGAGGAGCGATGGCCATGTATACCACACTGTGCACAAAGACTCAGGATTATATAAAGACTTGCTCCACAAAATACACCTAGACAGGACCAACGATGACAGGCCCACTCAAGACAACAATTACAAGCTACTGCGTCGCAACAACAGCTACACCTGTTACACAGCTGCCATCTGTGGAATGCCAGTACATTCAGCCTTCAAGGCAACTGACACACCGACTCCAGAAGACAGTGAAAAGTTAGTAGGAGACACAGTGTCTTACTCTAAAAAGAGAGTTCGCTATGACAGCTACTCTAGCTACTGCAATGCCGTAGCTGAAGCAGAGATTGAGGCAGAAGAAGGTGGAGTGGAGATGAAGTTAGCATCAGAGCTGTCAGATCCTAACCAACCCCCAGATGATCCTGTGGAGGAGGAAAAAGAGGAGAAAGACGCCTCTGAAGTCCACCTACTTTTTCACTTTCTCCAGATCCTGACAGCCTGCTTTGGATCTTTCGCCCATGGGGGTAATGATGTCAGGTAAGAGTACTCACAAGCTACATACTTTTTGGGCTGAGTACTTTGAGTATTGTTTTCCATTGAGAGGGTTTAGTATGCCCAGATAGGGCTAATTTTGTTATGTGAACAGGTTGCGACAAAACAGTTTTGCTAGCAAACCTTTCTGCATCGATATCTGCTACATATTTAGAGACTTGGGTCACTGAATTACATTTTTTCTTCCACAACAATAACTTCTTTTCTGTTCTGTAGTAAATAGTTCCTTTTTTGGCAAATCCTGTAGCACTCGTAGAGGCACTTAACAGGAATCAGTGCCCTATTGTAGGCATTGTATAAAGAAGCAAAACAAATACAGCCTCTCCCTCAAGAGCTCAGAGTCTGTTTTGACCCCAGGCTCAGAGACCATCAGCAAATGAAAAGTATGGACTGTTTTTGTCAACGTGTTCAAGTAGACTTTCATCTTTCATAACACTGCCCTGTTGCAGGTATATAGGAGACCAGATTGGGGAAAATTAGCGAGCAAGCTCAGCTTTCCTGCAAGGAAGGGCACTTGTGTAAGGTAGAGCAAATCCTCTGAACCAGAGATGGAATACTTATGGGGAAGCCTCCAGGCCTGTGATTGAGCTGCTGAGTCATTTAATTCGTCGCTGTCCATTTCAGCAGATGACTTTTGCCGAGGCTCTGGCCTTGTGAGTTGGCTGCCAGGTGGTAGTTCTCATGGATCAAGTGTTCTTGGTGGATCCATACTAGGGGATTTCTATATTCACTTCTTCCTGGCTCTGCCTTGTATCAGAACTGCTTTCTCCCAGAGAAGGAAAAAATCTATGTAGTTAGCCACGCTCACTTATTCTCAACTGTGGCTTTCTATTTTTAGCAAGCTCTTCACAGGTTTCCACAACAGCAGTCATTAAGCCCTCACTAGTAGTATATGCCAAGATTAAAGTATCTTTAGCCCCTCCATTGCTATGATCTGTATTTTGGGTTAAATTAAGGGAAGCTATGATCCACATTGGCCAAAGAAAAAGGTAGCTTCTGTCAGTATCAAACAGTGGAAGTACATCCCTGCAGGCTTGCAAGTTAGCGCCACTGAGACCAGGAGGTTTCAAACTCAGGGTGAAGGGTCTCTTATCTTTCAAGAAGCCCTTTGAGGAAATGCAGGGTTTCTGGGACCATGCCATCCCTAAAAGACACTTGGATCTGTAGTCACTGTGCTCTCCAATGTTTTTTTCAAGATTATATCCTCTCACTATTTCCTTCTGATCCTTTAAAATTCTATCCACTCCTACAAGCAGAACCTGAGTCCAGACATTGGTCATGTTGCATTCTGACAAAGGCGGCCTTTTCCCTCTCTTCTCATGCCTCTCTTCTTGTCTTTTTGAAGTCTCTTATAACTGTGGCCACTGCTGTAAAGCTTCTCTTCTGCCCATTCTGCTCTTTGGATATCTTCCCCTTTCCTTCTGTATTCCATGTTTGCTTAAAAGCACTGCCCAATATCTCCCCTGTCTTTATCTCCCCTTTATCTCTCATCTCCTCCAGCTCCTCTCCGTGGCTTCTCATTTCTGGCTTGTCATCTTCCCAGAAACCCTTCTCTCCTTCCACTTGTTCACTATTTCCTTTCCTGTGGGCCTTTCTGACCACCCCACCACCATCACACTGGAGCAGATAAAAGGAGAAATAAATTAAAGGTTAAAATTAATATTAAAAAATCCTGCATGCAGTTTGACAAGCCTATGTTATATTTGCACTGAAGTGTAGTACAGTGAGGCAAAGCATAGTCTGGGCTATGGTCTGTTGTGTATCATTTTTTTTTAAATGCCCTGAAGCAGAGGTCAGTCTTCTGCTGTGCTTTAGGCACTATTTACTGCACTTTTTGCACATTTTGAACAATATAGATATATTGTGTTCATTCCATCCTCCAAAAGAGGCTAGGGGGAAACTGGGCAAATTCTGTTTCCTCAAGTAGATAAATTGCCTTATTGTCTCCCAAAAGATCCTCTCCCTGACACTGGCAGCTGAGCCTGGAAACCTAGTCTTTCAGGTTGCATAGCTATGCATGCAAACATATAACCACAGCATTAGAAACCACTGTTAGAAACCCTTAGGGGACCCTCTTTTGGCTCACATCAACGGGGGTATTGGCTGCAATGGTTGCCCATTGAATAAAACAAGGACTGGTGGCGACACCTTATCGCTTCATTCAGGCTGCCTCCCTGCTGTAGCAAGAGCCCTGGATTGTCTCCAGGGCCCGAGACTGATTGTGTGAGCCAGTCCAAGAGCCTTATGACACCCTGCTGCACAAATGCTGAACAGAAAGCTAAAGAATTTCAAATCCCAACTAAATGTGTTGGAACAGAATCATTGCAGAAATGCTGTTGTTAAACTTAATTAACTGGGCAGGTTTCACTGGCTCAGCACTTGGGCACAAAGGGAGCATGTAGGGCTGCTCACAGGTCAACCGGAGAATGAAAAAGGGCAGGATGGAAAAGAAAAGACATTGCCCAGGAGCATGACTACATACAGAGCTGCCAGAGACAGAAATGCTCATCCAGGGCCAGTGCTCCAAGGAAGGTTAGAGGGCAGAGGCCCTTGGGGCCACCAGACAGTTGCATTCACTTTCCAGGGCAGGGAGGTTAATGTATATAAACCTCAATGCATTTAACACAAGACCTAATGATCAGAAGTTCAGTACTGGGGCTCAGCCTGCATCTACAAAATACCTGCATGATGGAGAGAACGTCCAAAGGTCTGGGTTCAGCTAAGGAGCTGGGAGTCTGACTGCCTGTCTGAGTTAATGGAGGTCCCCATGAAGCTCATTAGTCTTGTTCACTACACAGAGCATTATTGCATGAGGGCTTCCCTGTCAGTAGTGGACTTCTGGTGTGGGAAGCCCAATGATCTGATAAAAAGGAGGGCAGAGAAATATGAGCAAGTTTGGCTGAGGTGGAGTAAATGATGCCTGGGCTCACATGCTCAATGTTGAGGAGAGAGAGACCTATTGAATAAGCTACCTGCTTTGGGGAGGGGGAGTGGGGAAGGAATTATGGGATCTTATAATTAAAGACTGTAGCATAATGCCTATGCATGGGGAGGACCTTAATTCTCTAGTGCTTGAATGCTCAGTCCTACAACCTTAATGTTCCTTTGCTGTCATTTTTTAGGATGTCATTTCCTAAGTTTGTAAATATATTTATTTATGCAGTTAAAAAGCTGCCCTTTGCAACAAAGGCTCAGGGTGGCTTACAGTAAGAAGAATAGAACATAAATGAAAAGAACAGAAACTCCATTGCTTTAGCTTCCAACATGGGTTGTCAGGAGAGCTGAGATCCTTAAATCCACAGACCAGTCCTCCACAACTTGTGCTAATGAAGTGATAGGTAGCAGTGGAAGGCAGTTATCACCCTTGCAGGCCAACCACTAGAGGATGGAGAGACTAATTGCCAGTGGGTTTCACAGCTCTTTGCTGGACAGCCAAATGAACTGAAGTTAATGCTGAGGAATCCAGGAGTTCAGTTTCAGGATTGGCAAGGGGAGTGTGCCTAGATCTTCCCCTGCTGTATCCCTCCAGCTTCTCTTTTCCTACACTGATTCTGGCTCCTTCTCCTGTTGGCTCCTTGCCGTGCCACTTCCATCTTCCCCTGGTTCAATCGGCTGCACTGTCACAGATTTCCTGGGTGAGCACTGGGAAGTCACATAGGCCCAGTTTTTATGCTCAGCTCAGCTTGGCCAGCCAAGGTCTCATGTTCCAGACTGAAGGCCATCGAGGGGTTACAATGAAGCCAGACCTAAGTATCTTTAAGAATCTGGGCCTGTGTACTTCTGTGCCTCAGGTTTCTGTTCAGCGGGGAAAATAAAGAGTCCTCCAACTTCACAAGAGAGTTAAGACGATGGAGGCCCTCAGGTACTGTAGTAATGGGGACTTGATATCCCTTGCAGTTAGAGTCCCCAGACAAGCAGTTATAAGTTAAAGTTTTATGCTGTAGTGTGAATTTAAACTCAGTACAAAACTCTTAACAGCCCATAGTTTGTTTTTCACTTTTACTTTCCAAATGTTTCTTGACAGAAGACTTCAGAGACATCCCCATATAGCAAAGCAACTGTCCTTGGTGGCCGAGAGTCCAAGCCATATTGAACACAATTCTCAAGGAGATAAGGAAATGTCTTTCTCATTCAGGTACCACAGAGGAAGGAGGCAGCCAGGCGTTTTTGAAAATCCAGCTTAGGGCCATTGTGTATGCATAGGTAGCTTTAAACATCTGATCCAAAGTTTCTCTGCCTTTTGTTGAGAGCGCTTCAGAACTGCTTCCTGACATAGGATAGTTTGAACTGTTCTCCTGAGATAAAGAACCAGATCCTCCCTCATGTGGTTCAGAAGGATGGTCCTAGCTACCACCTTTACTCTCTTATTGATTGATTTGTGCATTACCACCTGATGGTCGCTGCTGCCCTGAGGAGCAGATCTGCTCCTTCTGATGCTGTGCTACTCAGAATCTTCATCTCAAGGTGCCCCCACAGGGTCTGCAGAGCCTGTTGCTGGCACAGCTGGAAAAGCCCCTTCCTTCTCCCCCAGCTTAGCAGCCCCGTCCCCAACTTGACTTCTCCAGGGCCAAACAAAAATCAGCAGAACCATGCCTTTTTGTATTTATTGCATTATATTAGAAGAGAGCCCTTTCTTTGTGGACTGGGCTTAGTCACATCAAAGAGGCATTGTCAGCAGGTGAAAACTGGGTACTGCTATAAATCTGCTTTCATACAAAAGAATCTTTTCCCTCTGCAGGTTCAGAGGCCAGTGCTACCCTCTCATTTATCTCAGGGTTTTCAGGTACTTGTGGTAGAGCTTGTAGAACAGTCATGAGCTGACTTTTTACTTGCTCACAGTTTATCTGCTTTTCATTTCAACAGACATTTTATCTCTAAGTTGTGGAACCACGTGAATCGTTTTCACTGTATTTGTCGGGCCAGATTTTAGCCTGGTTGTCCCCTCAGCCTGGTTCTGCACTCATAATTTTACAAGTACATTGAAGTATGCTTAGAAGTCTGCCGCCACCTTATGTAGACACAATCAGGGTCTGAGACACCTGAGTAACTTAATCTACACCTGCAAACCATGAGCACAGAAACAGAGGCTGGGTTCCAGAATTGTGAGTTCTCAATCAAGTATCACTCACTCCTCTTCCAGGCAAAATAATTCTTGCAATCCAGCACTTCAGTACTTTGAATCCTGTGCTTCTGTAGACCTCCTTATCCTCAGCTATGTCATAAGCATTCACTTAAGTCTCCTTAGCACATTTAGAACAGCATTTCTTTTTGTCATTTTAGAGCAGGATTTCTCTTGACCTGTTAGAGTTGAGGGGGATGGACCTCATTTGCTTAGGTGCCTTCTGTGAGATGCTAAAGACCTCAACTCCCAGAATCAGAAACTAGGGCTTTCTACTACTGGAAGGTTAGACTCAAGCTTCAAAACAATGTAAATGATTAACTGCTAGACATGGTAGCCTGGCGTGCACAATATTTGAGACCTTAAAACTGTCCCTGGCACCAGCTGTGTGTTTTGGTAATGTGCCAAAGCTAAATATAGTGGGTCCCAAACCTAGGACAAGTGAAACCGTCAACCTTGGACTCCGAGTTTTATGAACCCTGCTATCCATTATTATCAGTCTGTAAAATGAGCAGCTTCCTACTGGATTTTAAACCTCTTGAACTACATAGGACATCTTTTTTGTGAGTGCTCAGGTGTGATTAGAACTTGGTATCAAAGGGGGGCATCCCTGTCATCTGCTATCAGTGGTTTGCAGTAAGGAAAGTACTGTTTAGCCAGGCGTAGTACAAGTGTATGAAAGAAGGAGATGCAGAAACAGTAAAGTACACTTGCCTAAGTTGAAGCACTCAGTGGGAGAAAGCTTTCTTTAGCAATTCTCTGCATCAGGAAGTGCCCCAACCTGCCTGTGATGCTAAGTCCAGATTTAAGCATTCAAATGAGCATGGTGTAATTTTCTAATGAAGATTCAGAGTCCTGTTCCCCCTCAGTGAGTTGCCAGGTGCTGAGCTCTTCATAAAAGCTGGCCTTTGCGCTGCTGAAATGATGGAATGTAGCAATATATTGATGCAGGGACCCTCACCCAGTTAAGCCATATGAATACAGTTTTCTTCTCTGTGTGTTTTGATTTAAAAAAAAAAAAAGTGACGTTACTGAATGCCACTTCTGTGAAGGCTGCCCCCCATGTTCATTAATCAGTTATTTTTAATATTAAATATTTGATAGAATGATGCCAGTGTTGAACTTTTAGCCAATCTAGCAGATTTAACCTGCTAACAGGTTTCTCCAATGTGATGACAGAAACACTGTGCAGATTTACTGCTAAACACTCTCACCATATCACTCTGTAATGGACTCCTGCGTCATTTGAAAGGAATCTCCATAGACGATATGGTAGAGGTGTTGACTGGAAGACTCAGATCCTGTAGGACAAATACATTTTTTCAGGGTGTTTCTGATTTGATCAGCCCCACAGTGACGCTTCTTGTGTTCCTCCAGCAGCTTGTCGTCAGAGCTGACAGCAAGAAGATACAAACGTAGGAGCGTGCTACCTATTACGCATCTTGGTGCTGCTGATCTTTCCAGACTTCAGATCTGGGCTGTATGTGCAGAGTTGGCCTTAAAGCACTCATGATCATTTCTCTGAACCTAGTTCAGGTGTGGGCCAACCTGGGGTAGCGGTGCCATGTGAGTGAGAGGTGCCTGAACACTGGTTTAACTGCAAATGGCTGCAAGTGGTTCCGAAAGGTTGATACGCAGCTAAAATTTCACACGGTGCAGGGAGATACCAGTCCTGTCCCTTTATTGTCATTCCCAAGAACTTTTTATAATTAAACATGAGGTTCTTTTTATTTGCCTTTTGGGGTTTGCATCTGTAGCATTCACAGGCTGCCCATTTTCAAGCCTTTCTTTACAACCAAAAAAACTCGAAGCTTAACCCCATTTTTTTTAAGTGACAGCTGAAATTCCCATTTAAATTACATGATTCCAACATCTGGAGTTAAGAGTAGAACACCAAATATTGCAAGGTTTGCAATAGGAAACAGGATACCAGTGTTGCCAACTCTTGGTGTCTGTGTGTATATCAGCTGTCGGGCAGGGAATTAGCTGGAAACCCCTGCACTAACACTATGATCCTCTTTGAGCCAGTTTAAACTAGCTTAAGGGCAGATTCCAAACAGCACCAAGGATGTTATTGCTTCTAGATTCTGCTCATATATCCATGGGCTACACGTAGAGTCTGTGGAAGAAGGCTTAACTTCCAGTTGTGGCTTTGCTGGACCTGCTGACAGAAATTCTGTGACCTTTGTTATACGTGGGGTCAGACCAGCTGATCAGAATAATCCTTTCTGACCTGTAAATTGGAGTCTACTTTCTTTCTTCCCTCCCCAACCCTTGAGGAAAAGGATCTAATTTAAAACTTGAGTTAGGAAATGTCTGAAGACACTTGTTTGTCAAGTTGCATCCTCTATAATGGCTTGCAGAACAATGGTGGGAACAATGTCTTCCAAAGTAGACATATGAAAGGTAATCAATGATCAAGCACTTGTAGAAAATTATTTGCAATAGTATTTCTTCTCTTAGTTCCTGGCTTGGTGATAGGTAGTGAAGTGGAAACAACTGGGGCAGGGGAAGGAAGGACTTTGGTTCTGATCCCATTTGAGTCACGTGTTGCAGTCTTCTTTACAAATATTATACAAAGGTAGTCTCACTTCACCATGGGATACAAACTAATGCTGAACCCAGTTATGGAGAGAGAGGCCAAACAAAACATGCACCACTTGTTGAAAAGGATATGCCTCTTTTAATAACCCACCATAATTCTTCTCTTTCTCTAGCAATGCAATTGGGCCTCTGGTAGCTCTCTGGCTTATCTATGACCAAGGAGGTGTCTTGCAAGAAGCTGCTACTCCCATCTGGCTGCTGTTGTATGGAGGTCTTGGGATCTGTGTGGGTCTCTGGGTCTGGGGAAGAAGAGTAATCCAGACGATGGGTAAAGACCTCACACCAATCACACCATCAAGGTAAGTACAGAGTTACTGGCTTGATTGTGTGCCTGTCTTGCACTGATCTAGTTTGATAAACTGTTGCCATAGCATTTGTGTGTTTAACTGTTTAGATTATTAGGTTTGCATGTGATCTGATTTTAAGGTAGATAGTTTGATTTCCCCCCCTGTCTTTCTAAAAAAAAATAGCCCTGTAATGAATACAGCATGAGTTTGTATCGTAGAGGTCTAGTGAAGCGGAGCATTCTGCTGATGAAGTACTGTACTTAACATGGGAATTGAAGCGGGTGTACTCATTAAACCTAGAAACAACAAGGTTAAAATAGTTTTCCTGTATGTTTCCAAACATTAAAAAACATGAGTTTAATTCATATTTTTGCTGTAATGCATACTAGACCTCTGCTGCTGCTTAACCCAGTTACTAATTAGGCATGATCAGTGGAATACGTAGAGTAGTAAAACAGCCTCAAGTGACAAGCTGTGGCAACCAGCTTAATGGAGAGGTGACTGGAGTGCATTGTTTCTATTATTCAGCAGTTCCTTATTCTCTTAATATAATTCTATAACCAAATCAGTTGGACGTAAACAATTGAAGAAGATGCGGGTAAGACTCTGGCACACTGCATGGTGTCAGTCCAACCGGATATAAAGAGTGACTGTGAAGTGTTCTTTTATGCTTCCTGCAGTGGTTTCACTATTGAGTTGGCTTCGGCGTTCACAGTTGTGGTAGCTTCAAATGTTGGACTTCCTGTCAGTACTACACACTGCAAGGTATGCCTTTGCCATGTGACTGCAGTCAGGCCAGTCTGGACTGTTCATCTTTAATTTTGCTGCTCAGATCAGTTTCTAATAGCATGATTCAATGAGGGCAAATCTGGAATGTTTTTCTGGAAGGCAGAAGCAGCTGTTTGTAGAACAGGTTTATGTTGAGACGCATAATCAAGGTACCTACTCTCTAAAAACTATATATAGATCTCTGAAAAATAGTGCAGAACTGGAAATGTCTGCTGTAAATACATTCTGTTTTCACCATGCACACATCGAGAATCAGTTGCAACTGAGATATAGGAACCTATAGAGTACAAACTCCATAGGTTCTGTCAAAGAAGAAAAACCTCACAAAAATGTGGTCCACAATTCTGAGAAAATGATTGCAAGCAAAAATGAGCCATTCTAGAGTGCCCAGGGAATAGAAACATTTGCTTTGCTTTCCTCTGAAGATGCTATTTGAGTCTGGATCTGTGACAGCCTCCCTGTTCAGTTGCTGACACACCTTCCATCATTCATATTTCACTTTCTTGTTAAGTGCATGGCATGGGATTTCCTTCATATAACTCCTATACTACAAAATTTCCATCTGTCTTTTTTTATTTCTTCACAGTGGATTTTGCATTGAAGTAATGTGTGCGCTAACGGTACTTGTAGCCTCAAATGTGGGTATTCCAATAAGCTCCACTCATTGCAAGGTATTGGAGTGTGCAGTGATCATATCAGTAAACCAAATTGCTCAGATATAATATAACAAATCATGAGAAATGCTCATTGTTGCACTTTGCCTTCATCATGTAGTGCACTGATTACAAAAAAATAAGGACTGCATTAAAAAAAAATACACGAATGCACAGCTAAGAGTGGGACAATTTGCACAAAAGGCTGGGATGTTTGAGGTTCTTACCAAAATGTTAGGTTGGCCGTATTGAATATATGACCCATTTCTACTGTAGTTTATTGCTCACTGTTATAGTAATAGTTGCAATATGATATATGTAAGTCAATGGCATGATGTCAGGTTAATACCTTGTAGTGACCTCAGTTTTTTAACACACTTGTGCAGTAAAGTTCTCAGTCTGAGCCTTGTGTTAGCTTGGATCTTTGCATTTAGCTTCTTTATTTTAGAGTTCCGTATGTGTAGCAAACTGAGATAAGGTTGTGGCTGATGACGCTGTGGTAAAATGCAGGGAAAGGATCATGACGTGTATGCACAGCATGTAATGTTCAGACAATTACATTGTTCAACAGGGCTGCTCAGGACTTGGATTTTCCATTCCACAGGAAATTCCAAATTTCAAAAAGCTTTGTTTTGTATCAGAGCAGGATCCTAACACTGTGTTTTGAGGACTCCAAACACTATTTTGGTTTGACTTTTCAAAACAAGAGCGCGGTTCCTGGAGCAGCCCACACCTCCAGCAGCAGTGCTGCGAGGCACTCGGAGCTGCCAGCTTCCCCACTGTGTGGCAGGGAGTCTGGAAGGCACAGGTCAAGCCAGAGACCCTGGGGCTTTCAAGGCTGCCAGACCCTCTGGTGCCGTGCATCAAGCTGAGAAGCCCAGTTCTGGGTGGAGCTCCCTACTCAGAGGCAGCCCACAAGAAACCAGGCCAGATTCCACCCAAAAAAAAAAAAGACTCAAGGAAGTTGACACATTTGCAGAACATTGAGATTGTGTTGAATTGGCCCGTTCTGGTGGAAAAACATTTAATTTGAAAATATCCTACCAACTCTATTGTTCAGCCATTTCTTTCTTCGACTTAAAATTCTTTGAGGATTAGCCACATTTGGGGTATTATGAAGGGATTTGCAGAATGCTCAGGGTTGGCCTAACTCTCCTTCCAGTCTATTGAATCCAGTGGTTAAAAAAAACCACCTGAGCATTTTTGAATGGCTGGACCTTTGTTGCTCAAACATTTTAAAAGCATAAATTTGCTTCGGGCCCAGCACACACTGTAGTTCCCATCTGAAAGGAAACTTGCCTCAAAAGCTAAAAGCTGCTGAGACAGGCTCTTAGAAAGAAGAGGGCCTTTACTTTAAGTTTTTAGCTTTGGTATGGCACAAGGGAGGGATTTTTTTCCTTTTTCTAGTTGTATAACAGAATGCTGGTTTGTTTAAATTCTGCTTACAAGAAAAAAAAGTTTGCTTCTTATCTGTGGACACTACCGGAATTTTGCTGTGCACAACTGAATCAGTTTTCCTTCTGAACAGAAAGGTCTACTTTGCTGTAGGATTACACCCTTCAGGCTTTCACTGGACTGCAAGCACTTGAGCAAAACAATAGAAAGATCCTAAGTTGTCAAGGAAAGTTGAAGCAAATATTGTAACAGATTTGGACAGAGAAATTATACTGAGTTAAAAGCAAATGTGAGGGATGTGCTTATTTACAAATCTGTTCCTGTCCCATGATTAGTGGATGCTAAATCATAGTACCCGTAATTTAGCTCTGTATTGTCCAGAATAGTTTCACTTACCATGAAGGCTTATGAAACAGTTACCACAGGGCAACTGGTGTGTAGTACGTCTCTCTCCTCCTTTTAACTCAGTATAGTGTGTTCATGTGTCTGTACCCTAAAATACTTTGTAAACCCTTTTTAATAGGGGAAGTGATTCATCTGAAAATATTTTATTAGCACTTACATGCTGCTACACCATCAAAGATCTGTGCAAACACCAAGCATTTAAGCACATGCCACTGGGACTCAAATACAAGTTTGCCTCCAGAAAGCAAATAGATTAAGTCTTGAGCCTATAGTGTCAGGAAGTACGATGCATCAGGCTCAGCTTTTTCACACTGCTTTTATGTGAGAGAAGCAACATATGTTATTTTAGGGATTATGTTTGGTAGAAGAGATGTCAATCAACTAAGTCACAGCAACATGAATTGAGGACTAAGGGAGAAGAGTGGTTTCTGGGTGAGCACTTCTACACGAGCAGCAAGGCTGCTCCAACACACTGTAATTACAGCATGTCGGAGCAGACTTGATTAATCAAGTCTGCTGGAGCATGGTAATTACTGTACTCCAGCGTCTCATATATTAGCATCCCCATGCTGAAAAATGGCAGCAGGGGTGCTTTAACTAAAGCTCATTCCACCACCTGTAGTTAAAGCATTGCTGCCATTTTTCAGCATGAGGATGCTGATGCACGAGATGCTCTGGGTGCTTTAATAAGAGCGGCTCTCAGAGCCACTCTAATTAAAGTGCCTCCCTCCCCCACTCCCAGAGCACATGTATAAACACCCAGTGTTCCCTTGGGTTAGGCAGTGGGATTTGATTATGAAAAGGAAAAACTGTGTTGTCTACCAAGGATAGCCCTTGGTGGGAAATTTCTTATTTCCCAGGGGACACAATGGAAAGTACAGGACACGCTGTCCCCTGCAAAGAGTGTTCAG
The DNA here is from genome assembly GCF_000455745.1 of Alligator sinensis. Classification (NCBI taxonomy): domain Eukaryota; kingdom Metazoa; phylum Chordata; order Crocodylia; family Alligatoridae; genus Alligator; species Alligator sinensis. The sequence goes on from NW_005842249.1 coordinate 193,809, forward strand.
ATGTTCATGAAGATGGAGTAGCTGGGCTTTGTCTCCGTTAATTCCATTTTTTCTCCCTTTATAAACTGCAAGAGAAATGTGAATCCTTTCCACCCCCCAGTCTGCTGGAGTCAGGCAAAGGAATGCAAAGGAACGCGCTTGGCAAACAGCCTTCCTGCCAGTTGTGTGACCTTGAAAACTTTTCAGCTCTTAACATTTGGGTCCTAGTTTGCAAAGAGCTCTTCTTCCCCACCCTTATTTTCAAATGCAATCTGTACAAGAAAGGGGGAAAAAAAACAAACCTTCCAATTCCCTTGCAGCATCAATTCTCTCTGCACTGACAGAAGACTCAGCTCAGTCAGGTAGCCCCCAAATGAACCATCTTGGCCCTTAATGTAATGGGTGGCACAGAGGAGAGACAGAGTGTGGGGCCCAGGGGCAGAGGAGGCAGAGCAGAAGTAGTCTGTCATACGGGCCTAGGAGTGGGGTTGCCAGGATCTCTCGGGCAGGAGGTATGGAGTGGGGCAGCTCAGGATAACAAGTACATGCTGAGGTGGACTGGGGCTTCCTTTTTTTTCCTTGGGGCAATGTTCAGTCTCCAGAAAGACAGGGGAATAGATTTGGGGATCCTTTTTCCCCAGGGGTTTAAGACCACGTCCCTGAGGAAGGGGAAGTTTGGCCTGACAAAGGAGGTCTGGTTGCCTGGGGTGAGCTGCACTGTAGCTTGTATCACCTTCTGCTGGGTTGAAGGGAGGAGACTGTAGGTATCGGGGGGAGTAGAGAGCATAGATGTGCATGAGGAGGATTTACCAAGAATTTTCAGCTGGTTTTAACCCTGGTTGGAACCACAGAGTAGGCAAGCTTGTACAGGCTAAAAGTGTTTTTGAGCAGAGTAGGAGCCATTTACTTGATTTCCAGTGCTGGAGCCTTGACTTCACTGTATTCCAGCCAGCTTCCAAACTAATTCAGCTGAAGTGGTCTGAAACCATATTAGAGCTTTTGGGGAAACTTTGTAACGTAGACAGGATTGTAGAAGAAGAGTGGGATTATAATATTTTACTTGCACCATGTTACAAATAAGGTTTCACTGAGCGCAAATGGCATTGATCTTTAATTTGAGTCAGTGAACTACGTGACAAGTCATGTTAGGAGATGCAGTGTTGATACCAGAGACAAATGCATCAACTTCTAACAAAGCAGCAGCTGGAAGCACCTTTATAGGTGGTAGTCAAGATTTGAACTTAACTCAAGTCTCAGGGCTTTTCTGTGCAGAAAAGTTAGTACCCAGTAAACTTGGGTGTGAATATACAAACCATTTGCTGCTCTACACTACTTCCCAGGGAGGACACTTCAAGTGCACAAGGGTACACTTAGCTTCCCTGGCAGATGTTACAAAAATGGCACGATTGGGATCTGAGAACTTTTATGCCCCATCCCAAAAATCCTACTATACCAGATATGTGTAGCAGGACACACAATGTTTGGGATGAAACATAAAATTGTTGCAATCTCAATAATGTGTCCAATCCCACAAATTGGACAGGGGTCCTGGACCCTGGGGCTGCCCCATGACCCATCCTGCTGCTCAGATGAGTTTGGGATTAGGCATGGGGCAGCCCTGAGTCCCAGTGTAGGACCTGGAGTTGCCTCTAGCCTGATTGGGCTGGAGGTATCCCCCAGAACTCTAATTCCAGACCTGAGGTTGTCCATGATCAATGCCAACAGTCAGCTGGTTGTTGGCATCCATCAAGGGTTTTGGGAGATTTGGCTCTGGGACACAGACTACACATTCAAGTTAAAACACCATACAAACCAGCCCTAAAGATGTTCTACCTTATATGTGTAACATTTTTGTGACTGGTTTGCCATTTTATGGTGCCGTAAACAGCCTGAATGCATGGCATGTTGTAATTTATGATAAGATTAACATGTTAGTCCCTCCATTAATGTAAGGTCTTCCAGAGCCCCACATATGGAAGTGAATTTGCCCCCCTTTCTAAATTTGGTAACTGGCTACCTCATACTGAGTATGCATTAAGAGGGTTCATGTGGAGAGCTAGTGTAGAGTAGCTGGCATGCTGTAAATACCCACCCAAGCTTTCTGTCCACAGACTTCCTTGTATGAATGGACACTTTGTCTAATAGTCATTCTACATGAGGGCTTTTAAATAACCTGGATGACATGCGACAGGTAGACTGAACTTGTGTATTCACCAAAAAAGATGGAAAATAGGAGTTAAAACTCCTCAGTACAGAAGTGTATATTCTAGTAGGCATTGCTGTGGCATGGGATAAAAGTTGCAAAAGTATTTCTGTAATTTGGGAGTTAAGCAGAACATATGAAGGCAAACTGCACTAGTTTCAATCCAATCTGAAGGTAGATATCATTTGAGATTTGACAAATTTTTAGTGTTCTCCTTTGATGTTTCTAACTGCTTTCCTAACCTTTTATTCATCAAAATCATTAATAACTAACTTTATTGTTTAGAACTGGATTTACCAATGCCATCATTGCTGATACCTTTTTCCAGGGAGAAAGCACCCTTAAAGCACCTTTTGCTTAGATAGCAAACTTCAGCCTTACACAACAGAATGGAAAAATGATCAGACCCTGCAAATCTGCAGAATGTCACAGACCTAGTTTGTGGAGGGGCCACACGAATCAATCATGATGTTTCCTTGGGACAAGGATTTCTGAGTTATTCAAAAAGCACCTTTTCTCACCTGACACAAACAATCCATGGACATCCACAATACTTTAATTAGGATTAACATGGTGGTTATTTATGGGTTTATTCAGATTAAAGGTTATATCGATTAAATTTCTCTCTTGGATCAGATTTTTTAACCCAATGATCTTTTAAAGCAAAATCTTCCTTTAGTTTATTCCTATAGAGACTATTACTTTTCTAAAACACTGTGTTCTACCCGTTGGCACCAACATGGTTTAAACCAATAGAAGCTTTTGTTTTACAAGATTATTCTGGTTCATTCTGTTGTCTTTGACCCAGGTTAAGCAGCCATTTTAGGGCCAGATCTTTCCTGTCCCTCTCCTACTGAAATCGATAGAAAGGTTCATTATAATGTCAGTGAAACTTGAAGTGGGACCTTTACAGCCAGAAAGGCACAGTGAGTAAGAGTTGACCTTGCAGGTTTACTCACCTTTGTTCTTTAGCTTTCTGTCCATGTGATTCAGACAGCTACCCTCTGGCCTGGTGCCGGATAAAGCTAAGCATCAGTTTTGTCACTATGGAATCTGTGCAGTTAGAACAACTCTGTTAGATCCTTAGCAGGTTTTTCCCATGTTTTATTATTTAGCTTTAAATGCCCTTAAAAATAGCCCTTTCTCTGTTCTCCCCCCATCCCCCCGGCACTTCTTCCTCTTAGTCAGCCGCAGTTTTCCATTTTTAAATGCATCCATTTACACCACTACAGAAAATAAATCCTCAAACATTCAATATTTCTAGACAGTCTCATGACTTCTCCTTTTGGCAAGTAAACTTTCTAAAATGACTTGTATAACTAAAAAAGAAAACTTCTAAGATAGAGTTCTTACTTAATTTTTGCAATACATGAGTCATCCAATACCTTCCATCACACAAAAGTGTATTAAAGTTAGTTTTGGTTAATTTACCTGTCTGGAATGTCTTTCAGGTGTTATTTTCATTTGATATGATAGGATATGACCTGAAAAAAAATGGGTTGGTACCTCTTTAAAACATCTTTAGGGTTTTTTTTACCTTGAAAACATCATAAGTAAAAAATTTATGTTTCCCTGGTTCTGTTGAAGACCTTTAGAAGAACTCCATGACAAAGGACATTGTTCCAAAGTAACTGTGAATCATTTAAATTAGATGTTAACAAGATAAGTGCATTAAATATCCCTTTCCTCTCTTCAACCACTCACCATTACCCTCTGAGCCTCTGGTATCACTGTTTCACTAGCTCTCCATTTCGCAGATAGTCTTCTAGCTTGGACAGAGTCTTAAATTCAAATGTAAGACCACAAGCAGGAAAGACTCAGAAGAGGGAAGTGGGCAGGTAGGTAGGAAGGGAAGTTCAGGGAGGCATTTCAGACAGGCTTAACAGCTGGCAAATTCTTTTATTTGAAAATTCAGTAAAAGGAAGCCAGATCACTAGATCAAGTTTCATTAGTCTTTCTTGCCAAGTGTTAATTGGATGCGCTAATTTATGCATTAGAATCTAGGAACTGAAAATAGAAATTAAGAGTGTTTAATTTAGCTATGAATAAAAGTGTTATGTCCTCAAAAGGCTGCAGCCCCTACTGGAGTACTCTTTGGACCTTAGATATTACATTCCAGCTATTGATCTCATTTGATCTATAATCTGACTGAACTTCCAGAGGCAACACCCTCTTGCCCTGCTCACAGGTAGTCTTGTGCTTTTCTGAAGCAAGCTACCATTGGCATAACATCTTGAACATGGATCCCCTGTAGAATAGAACATAAACAGAAAAGGCCAGTCTACCAGACCTGAATCCAAAGGGGTATTTCTCTGCTTTATCCAATTCCTGCCCCCACTAGATTTCCCCTGGGCATCCATATGGACTGAACTCTCTACAACATCAAGCTGGTTTAAACATTTGTGGCAAGGACTATTAGTCTTGGGGCATGGTCAAATGTGCACTCATATCAGTTTCAAGAGGGGAGGGGGAGCTGCTCCTTGGGAACCTACAGCAGCCTTTACGTTCTAGCAGTTGTATGTACGCAAGGTTTGGAACAAGAGCTCCTCTGTCCCTTTTTATATAAGGAAAAAAAAGTAGCAAAACTTACTGTGGCCTTTAGTATTTAGACAGCAGTAGCACGTAAAACATGCCAGGTGCTTGTCAAACTAAGGAAGCCTCAATCCTTACCCCAGAAAGCTCATGAACTGAGACACTCACCCTACAGAGATCCCCCACAAGTCCTACTGAAGTAATTTACGGTCTGTTGTGCATGGCAGAGTTGGGGGCTAAGAAAGCAGAGATAAATTGATATTTGAGTGCCCCCTGAATCCATAGGCTAAAGTGGCTCTTGATGCATCCTGCAGAAGACGTATGAAAATCTGCTTTTCAGCAGCCAGCAAGCACTAAATCCCAATCTTCTGTTACAAATCAGCAGGCTTAGTTGAAGCCTGCACTATTGTTAGAGTTTGGGTTCTTATGTTACTGGGTATCAGCTGATCAGCGTTGATTTGGTTATAGAAACATGATAGACTTTTAGATGCCAATCCCGTGTCTCTCTCTAACCTTCTTCTCAAACTTCTTAAGGTTGGATCAGTGGTGGCCGTTGGCTGGATCCGTTCAAGGAAGGGGGTTGACTGGCACCTGTTCCGCAACATATTTCTGGCTTGGTTCGTGACTGTTCCTGTTGCTGGCTTGTTCAGTGCTGGAATCATGGCGATCTTTATGTATGGCATTCTGCCTTATGTCTGAATTGGCACTTCCTCGAGGAACCAGGGAAAATTGCCCAAGCTCTCTTGGTAGGGGAAGAGCACTCCCTGCTAAACTGTCCCATGAAAGAACTAGTTGGCAATATTTCATCTTCCATATCTAACTTCTTATCTACTGTATATAACAATGTGTCATATTGGTGACATGGTGATATAATGTGGTGCCGTTTCTTATATATTAAAGAAATATATATGCATATAGTAGGTAACAATACCTAAGTTATAAGTGGGGTGAAAAATAATTGCCTAGAATTTAATATTAGTAAGATTTGTACATAATGTATCATTTCAGTGACAATTTTTTTAATCTTTTAGAGAAGAGTATGGATTAGGAAATGTTTCTTGTCCATTTGATATAAGATAAAGCGAGGTACAGGATTGCATAACACCATTTTTTTTTTAAAGCTATTAAGATACTGGAACAAAATGAAATGTGCATAAGTGCTTTTGGTAAAATAACTTTGTTCATATCATATCTTGATTTTTGTGTGTGTGTGTGTATCATACTGTAATGGCTTTTTGTAAATACTTACAAACAGTAACTTTTTAATGGTGCATTTCCCTTATATATTTTGGATAAGAAAGTTTAGAAAGTACCAAAGAAGCAGGGGAATAGCTTGCCAGTATTATGTTGTTGTCTACACGTGTGTGCGTGTGTGTGTTGTGTTTTCCCACTTCTAATTTAAGGTTGCTTTCACTAATCTACCACCAGCAAAGCTGGAATAGTACTGTTCATGTCTTACTGTAACTAGCAAAAGAAAAAAAAGTATTAGTTCTACCTGTTCTTGTTATTCTGTAGGCATAACAACACTACTGTTCACATCCGATTCTAGTTAACTAACTTCACCTTCTGTGTTGAATATGAAATGCTCTAAATAGTCACCTTCCATCTTGCCCTGCCCCTATAAATCTACGTGAGCCCAGGCCTGCTCTTGGTAGTTCTGCTATCAATTTCAATGGTAGCATGACTGGGCCATAACTATCTTCTCTTTTTCCTGGAAAGTCTCAACCACACAATCTCAGGTAAATGGGTGGGACTGTATGGTTGGTGATTACAAGGCACATATCCTAAAGGAATGTATAGAAGCTTAGGGAAAATCTTAGGCCATAGACAGGCCTGGCACATGTTTGGTTGCTAGACAGCAATAGAGAAAAATGGGATGTGGATGTGTGAATGCACTGACTAAAGCCCAACTGAGGCTGGCGCACACAGCCTGTGTTATGGATTAAAACGGATATTATGGGGCTGGATTCTCCCACTGAGTAGCACCCTACTCCACAACTAGTCCCATGTTCTGCAAGGTGCTGTTTGCTAGGGCTTGAGGAGATGAGTCTGGCCCTATAAGGAGAGAAGTTCTCTGGTTGCCACTCTTCAGGTCAAGATGTTCATAGCAGCTCAGAGGACAGCATGGAAGATGGCTAGCTCCGTCCCCTGCACAGCACCGAAATGTCAGTTGGGTTAGGGTTACCTGTCCTCACAGGGGGAGGCAGTATTTGGATGAAGTAGGGAACCTAGTACTGTTTAAATGCTGCTAAAATTTTGATAAATGTTCTTGGTACTCCATTGTGACTTTTTCCATTGGTCGTTCATACTAAATTTATAATAAAAAGATAAATAGCCCCTGTCATTGTTTGCCTCTTCCATTTTTTGAGCATTACTCATGCGTGTCAGACATGGCTGGAAAGAGCGCAAATGCTAAAGACTTCCTACTATGGGCAGCTAAAACTTACTACTTGGCATTCATTATCTCTTTGTTCTTTGTCCACTCAGGTCCTTGACCAGTGTGTGTGACAATTGCCTAGTAGCTCAAATAAAACAAAGCTCTGTGTAAAGCAAACAAACCCGTCCATTTATTTCTGCTGGCCCAGTAATCCCAGCATATGGCCGTGAGGCCTGAATCACGCCTGCCTGTTCTGGCAGTGGTTCCTTTTACAAGTGCTTCAGTTGTGTGGGCTGCAGGTTGGCGTGTCCCCTTCATATGTTCTGTAGAATCAGCTTCTCCTCACCTTTGTTTTTAAAAGTAGCTCACCCTAGGGAAATTTTCTTCCCTAGACTGAGAGCCACAAACATTTCTATCACTATGGCACCAAAGTTCTTAATTTTCAAATGCTTGAACTCCAGAGCTTTTATGTAACTGATGTTAATGCATGGGTGGGACTGGTGGATGCTGTCTGAGTGATAGGACACTCTAATAGGCACATGCAGATGATTTTGAGGCCTGCAGAGACTGGTACAAAAATTGCTATCCTTTATTATGCGATGAGCGAGTCCTTACTCAGGGGCATGATGCTTGTAATCCTTCAGAGTCCCAGCATGCAAAAGGGTCCAAGTCCAGAATGATTTTCACATGGGGTGATATGAGTATTTCCTGAGAGGAAAGAACATCCTTTTGTCTGTCCTGCATGAGCTGCATTTTCCCCCCCGGTCAGGTGAGTGCTTTTTCAGAGAGGTGTTTTCACATGCAACATAACCCCCAGCCAGCTGAGGGATCACAGGGGAGGAGCCTACTAAGAGGCCATTAGATGCATAGAAAAAACCCAGCAAATAGGAACACCTTGGCACAAAGACCCAACTTTTGTTGCATGCATGCAGGTCATCCACACACATGCACATAAAGCCAGCCCCAGTGACCTCAGCCTTTGACTGAAGCTATATACCTGTGCAGAGAGGGCAGTGGCTGGGGTAGATACAGCATAAAGAGTGAGATGTGGCTTGCTTGTTTGCTGCTCTTGGCTGAGCATGCACTGCTCCATAGTTCTCTGCTTAGCTGAAATTTCTTATGAGGGAGGGCATGGGAGAGCCAGCCTGGTGGGTTTTCAGAGCACATAACACTCCTTACCCCATGGCTATGGATAGAAACTTAATGTTCAATACACTCAGGATAGAGGCAAAGATGTATGTGGTAAGTCCTATGTGAGCCCTGCATCCCCTGAGTGAAATCAAGCTAAGCCATCTTTTCTGGAGAGGCACCGGACACTCAATTTGGGCTGATGTCCATGAGATTTCATGCACGTGGTGAACAAGCCAAGAACATTCCAACAGCAATGGCAGCATCGACACCAACAAAAAACAAATGACACCACTGCAGAGGCACGGGGAGCAGGAATTCTCACTCTCCCATAGGCAAGTAAAACAAGCTGTCAGCTAAGGAAGTCGAAAGCATTTCACCCTGTTCTCTCTACGGACTGACAAAAGAGGCCCAGGGCTAGATTTGCAAGAGGGTTTTGTTCTCAGACGTTCAGAAAGGCTCAATGCCAGCAGGCAAGCAACTAGAAGCTGAGCACTGAGCTCTTTTGAACATCTGGCCTTGAAAGGAGCGTCAATGCCTGAGATTTCCACCATTTCAACCTGAAAGCTTTCAAGTACCTTGCAAAAATTTGGGTCCATTTCAGGTACTGGGTTGGGGATGAGGAGGACATCCCATGAGAGGAGAATGGAGGGCTCTCTGCTATGGTTTGCTCACTGAAGCAAGCGAAGAGAGAGAGGTGCTGCTCATGGTGCTCTCTGGGAAGATCCTCCTGATTCCTCTTCCAGAAAGAATTTGACCTGATCCAGCATATGACAAAATGGTGCTAAGACATGTGCATAAAGGTGTCAGATGGAAAAAGGAATGAAGGTAGGTGTCAAATGTAAGAGTCAGTTCCATGTCAGTGTCTAAAGCTCTTGCAATGCAGCACTGGGTACATGCTTCCTCAGATTTATCTGACGCAGAGCAGAGGAAACTGGGGAGAATGGTCCACTCTGCGCCCATGATCTAAGCAGAGCACACGTCTTTCAGGGGAAGAGAGAATAAGTAAGGATCAGCTTTGATTGCCAAAAGCATGAAGGGAGGCCTCTTCCCCTGTGGAGAGCTACCTCTGCAAGTGAGTTGGAGACCCTCACTGATGCCACTGGCATTGTCTCTGCCTCAAAGGCCAGTTTTCATGCAGGAAACACCAGAAGCAAGCTGCAGCCTTTCAGGCAGAATGAGTGACTGTTAACATATGCTGAGAGCACACGGGGCGAGGCTGCAAGCAAAGGCATGCGTATCCATATCACTTGTTATCCCTGTGACTAAGGGCTTGTCACAGACCGCAGAAGCAAAATGCAGCCTCAAAGTTCTCACTTGCAGAGACCTTCCCCATGACAGCCTAGCCACAGCCTGGAACAAATCTCATGTCAGTCTAATACAGTAGACTATTCTCTTCCCAGAGGCATACAATCCAGGTATGAGAGAGACAGTCTGCTGCAGAAACAGAGCTGTCCATAGGAAAATGTATTACCTTGGCTTATAACAGTAACAATACCCCATAGCTCTTTTGAGAAGTTGCTAGTTAAATGCCATGAATGTGAAAGGCACCATGAAATCTGTAGGCTTGAGGATTTCATGGTTGCTACTCTCCTGCACAGCCTGACCACTGAGCACTATAGAGTGATGCCAGGGAGCGAGTTCACTCTAAAAATGGGAATTGCTATCACACTAGAGAAGAGCTCCAGTTCGGTGTTGCCAATGGCCTGTGGAACATGTGGGAAGTTCCGATTTTGTTCAGCAGAGGGTGGTAGTGCACACAATACAGGCCAGCATCACCACCCTGTTGCAGTACTTTCAATATTCAATATTTGTATGTTGCATATGCCCCCAACAGGTGTGGGTCAGGGCGGCAAAAGGCTGAGGTGGGACTGTGAAACAGGAGGCAACATGAAGGTGTTTTTCAGGCTCGTCTCACACTGGTAGGGCAACACTTGGGCACCCTTGTAGCATGACACGTACCTGATATGGGTGTCCTAGAAATGACGGGTTGTTAAGGTCACACATTTTTGGCAATGAGCAAGACATTTGGAAGACCCGTGCCATCACAAATGTGATAAATGCCATGTCAAAATAAATGTACCACCTGACCTTTCCAGCAGGGGAAAACCTAGCTGGAGCTGCATGACCCTGCTCTCAAGGTAGCACCGTCAGTTTGGCTTATTTCATTTTTACTTAAATAAATAAATAAACAAGATTTTTAGAAACCAATATGTTTGGGATTTTTTTTTACTCTGTAATCTGCCCTTTCTGTAGCAGGATGCCCAAGTGATCCCTAGTGAGTATAGGTCAGCATTGTGCAAGTGAAGCAGTGGGCTACTATTCTCTACTCTATTAGCTGCAGATGTACGTAGTTTAACCCCTCCTGCACCTTCCCTCTTTTCCAAATCCTGAAGGACTCTGCTCTTGATTTTGCTAAGACCACCAAGACTGGAGTTCCCCTGCAGGCCCAGCCTGCAGTCTGTGTTCAGTGGTGGCAGATGACAGAACAAGGAGCAATGGTCTCGAGTTGCAGCAAGAGAAGGTTAGGTTAGATATTAGGAAAAAACTTTTTCACTAGGAGGGTAGTGAAGCAGTGGAACAGATTACTCAGAGAGGTGATAGAATCTCCATCCTTGGAGATTTCTAAGACCCAGCTAGACAAAGCCTTGGCTGGGATGATCTAGTTGGGAACGGTCCTGCTTTGAGCAGGATGTTGGACTACATGACCTCCTAAGGTCCCTTCCAAGCCTAATTTTCTATGATTCTGTAACATCTGGAGTCTCTGAAGAGCTCAGCACACTGGGAACAACTTTTTAAAAGCCTCCTTACTGAGGTAGCAACTTTGGCATAAGCTGGTGTAGTGCCTGGGAGCTCAGCTCTTGGCTATCCAGCCCCAGCTATCCTAACAGAGTTTGTTTACTTGAGCATCCACTCCTGTGCTGCATGGCTGCTCCTTTTCCTTTTGGCTTAGCAAAGTAACCAGTGAGCACTGGATGCCAGCACTGTATAAATAGACCAGGCTCCTTCCACAACAGCTGAAGTCAGGGGCTTGTTGAAATGCACCCTGTCGACAGGCAGTGGGGGAACGGGGCTGTGCTTGGGTTTTATTTCCTTTGCCTTCCAACACGCTTAATCCTGCAACAGTCCTCCTCCCCATCCAGCAAGGCTGGTGTGCAGTACCATGACAATCGCTAAGGTGCCTCTGACAGGAGATGCATTATGAGTCTCCAGACAGGAAGCTGGCGATAGCACAAGTGCCCCCTCACTGCTTCCAAGGCAAAGGCCTGAGCAGTTATTTCCAGCTGACTCAATTCACTAAAGCATGGTGCTTTCCACAGGGTCTCCAGGAGTTTGCAGCTCATGTCTCATGGAAAACCAGGGGTGCTTGAGCATCTCAAACTTTCCTCATTAGCATTGATGTTGCCAGAAGTTTTCAAGCAGGCTATTTTCTATAGGAGGCAGTGAGATCCTGATTCCTCAGGGCAGCACTGCAAGGTTTTGGGCTCTTGCTCTGGGTGGCTCCTTTCTCTAGGTTCAAGTCCAGTAGACAGCATCATATTTTTTTTCTTCTCCCTATTCTCCTTGCATTAGACCTTCCTGGTGATGATCTCCTGCAAATGAGAGAGCATAACCCCTTCCAGCCACAGATCACAGCAGGTCTGGTGAAAGATGGCCATTGGTGTCTCTGTTTCACAAACAGGTAAGCCAAGGCACAGGCAGGTGAAGCGTCTTGTCCCAGATCACCCCTGCCGGCCAGTGGCAGCACTTAGGAGAGAATCTAGGTCTTATGAGTTATAGGCCAGTGCTCCAGCCACTGGGTGACACTAGTCCTGCCTCCCTACTGATCTGCTTGCAGCATTTATGTCAGTGCTAAGAGCCTCTCATGTAAGAGCTAAGAGTGCAGTTTCATCATTGTCAGTGTACAGAGGGGAGACTCTGATGCGAAGCTGCTTGTCCACAATTTCACCCAGTATCTCAGCCTCCCTCTGCTTTGTCTGTGCTTTTTGCAGCCAACTAGTTCAGTTGCCGTTTCCTGGACTCAGCCCAGAAACTTGCAGATCCCACCCCGAGATCAGACAGGAATTGAAGTGCAAATTAGGGAGGAAAAAGCACAGATCAGGTTGGAGTGAGGAGGTGGAAGAAGATGGCTGCAGCCAAGAGGAGAAAGGCAGGGCATGTGGTGGGGTCTGCACATGGTTTGGGCTGCTCTCCTTCACAAGATTTCAGTGCCTGCTGCTGCTGGTTAGGAGGGAATAAAGCAGCTGGTCCGTGTTCACACAGCTTTGGGCAAGCAGGGGATGTAAAGGGGGAGTTTGCTAGGCAACCTTTCAGGCAGGGCTGGCTGCCTCTACCCCTACCCATTTGCTCTGCTTGCACACTCACCTCATTCACAATGAGGTGGGAAATGGCCTGTGCCCTTGCAGCAACACAGCCCCTCTGTCAGGTCTTCCTGCCAGAGCGCTACCGTTTGGAAACATGAAGACCAAGAGCCCGTGGGTTCTCACTCATTCACAGCAGTCATCTCACTGTAGTCCCACAAGAGAACAGCTCTGAGGCCTATGGGAAACCAAGAGCTAGAGCAGAGCTTAGAGGACTACAGAGCCCATCCAGGCCTCCATATGGCCCTGTCCCAGGGGAGCACATGCCGTGGATGGGCCCAACGCAGGGCTTAAAGTGAAGCTCCTAACTCCAGCTTTCAGTCCCTGGCAGCTCTGAACAGGTTCCCAGTGCTCCCCACCTGCCTTGCATCCATGTGGAGCCGTAGCTGTGCCCATAGTGAGTTCATGACCCACTTGCATTGTTCTGGCCTGGGGCCCGCACACTCAGGCATGCATGCTTAATAGCCACATGAATGGCTCGCGGGCTTCAGTCCAAATAGCTGCCGCTTTAAGGATAAGCATGCACGTTGGTGCCTGCTGAGCCTTGGTCAGTGCCAGTCGGGGGTGGGGGGAGATGTCCTTGGCTATAGGAAGCCTCAGGAGGAAAACAAAAAGATCTTAAATTCAGGGCAAGATTTTCAGACGTGCTTCGGAAACCCCAGGGCCCATGTCCCACTGCTTTGCCTTGAGACGCCAGCTCCCCAGGGACTAATGGCACATTCATGCTTCAGGAACAGCAGAGTGGGCAGCCTTGCATAGACACAATGGCAGGCTTTCCACTTGCTCCTTCAGGTACCAGTAGCAGCCCAGCTGCAGCAGCCATGGGCTCAGTGACTGTGCTCCTAAGATCAGTTGTGCAGCCAGCACTGAGCTACTTGGCAACTCATTTAAAGCCAGCTCAGGGGCAGCTACATGCCACCACACTCATGGCCTATGTGGACCTACCCTGATGTGGGCTGCAAGGTTGTAGAGATGCTGGTGGAAGTCATACCCAAAGCATCCCCTCCACCCAGCCATGGTTAGCCTGTGTCCTGTCTGGTCAGCTCCTGGATTTCAATGAGGGTCAGCAGGCCAAATGGGTGGACCCTAGAAAGACTTTTAAAAGAAATCCCTACCAACCTCTGGTAATGGCTGTCATCTGCTGACAGGCAAATTCCAGGATGAGGAGAGGCCCCACAGGACATTATCCTGACAGATGCCTTAAAAGCAGGGAAGGCCTTGTCCGTGCTGTCTTGGAAGCCAGGGAAGCTGCTGTGATGCAGGATGCTCTCACACACAGCAAGTTACAACCCAAATCCCAGCCGTTCGCTCCCACCAAATGGGGCCCTGGCAGATGTGCCAGCTAAAAATAGCCCCTGCTGTCTCACAAGCTGAAATAACGATTCCCAGCGTTTGGGGCGGCTATTCCCAGAGCACTCCATTCTCACCATCATGGGCCGGCTTGCTTCCAAATTTAGGCTCCCAGGAGCTGCCAGGGATTTTAATAACTTCTGCCCAGCTTCTGTTGAGATTCTTTGAATTGCTGAGAGAAATCTTTAAATAAACTATTTAAGTTATGGTCAGTTTTCTACCCAATTCATTCCAGTGCTGGGAAGTTCAGATGACTGAAGTGATATTTGTACACTCACTTCTCTGCTGATTTACAGCTTCCTTGTTTTTGGTGAAGTTACACCAACATAAGGAGTTTGGCCCCGTGCTTTCACTGCCAGTCAGGGCTCAGCACCCAGCAGCTCCCATTGGGAACAATAGAGCAGTCCTCTCCCTCCACCCCGCTTCTGCTGTCCAGTCTCCCCCCGCCCTCGACTTAGATTTGCACTGAGCTGCTGTGTGGCCATCCCTCCTTCTGCCTGTCTTGCCCATTTCTCGGGAGCAGTGTCTCAGACTGTGCCCAAGCCCACTGGGAATTTGATCTCAACAGAAGCCTGTAGGTGCTACTGGGTACACATAATTGTGACGCTTTCATGTAGTGATGCAAACTTGTACATCACTGTAGCAATCATGTAGTGATGCAAACTGTTGCTGTAAAACTAAGCGTACCAAGGATCGAGCACGGCAGACATCAGGGCCTAGATTCCAGGCTGGGCTTGCTAAGAAAAACCCTGACACAAACAGGAAACCCGGTACCTCCTTCTTGGTTTGGGCCAGATAGAGCAAAGAGCTGAGTGCCCCCCTACACTGGCAGGTGAATCAGGAGAGGCAATGTGGTGCTTTGGCTGCCCCCCATGCAGTGCCGTATCAAGGAAGTTTGGCACCCAGAGCAAGCCCACAGCAGCAGCCCACCCTCACCCTGTGCACAGATCTGGGGGGCACACCCCCCCCTTTGCTTGCCCAGGGGGGCACACAGTAGCAGGAGCTGCCCTCCCTTCCCTGTACCCCCCCAGACAAGCTGCTCATGGCTCCATCCTGCGCCCTACCCCAGCAGGGGAGCACCTACCCCAGCTCCAGCCCCACTCCTCCCTCACCAGGGAGCCTCAATCTGCCCCCGCCATGCCCCTTCCCTCCCCCTGCCACTTCCCCCCCACAACAGGCTCACTAGTCAGATGGTGCTTTTCAGGCTGCTGGGCTGGCCGTGTGCATGCTGCAGCTGCACACATGCACGTGACATTTATCGGCCACATCAGTCAACATTTTTCGAAATATTTATAACAAAATATCAGTTTGCCTGTTGGCACCCCTTTACTTTGACGCCCAAGGCAGTCACCCTGCTTGCCCGCCCCTGCTACGGTACTGCCCCTATGGAGCTTACTGGAATTATACTCCCTTGCTCTGCTGTACTACAGCACAGAAAGCTTCTGCCCGCACTTGGAACAAGGCCCCAGTAGGCATGCAGAAAGAAAGCAGCCAACTCAGATGGGATGGGCTGGGGTTATAGGCCGGCACTTTCCAGGGATTTGCAAGGGCATCTGCTACCACACAGAGCTGCCTCTGGGAACAGCAGCAACCACTCAGCCAGGACAGAACCAGCCATAATATATAAAATGGATGCAAGTGTTACAGCCCCACAACCTTGCAGAAAAGGGCTGCTTTTCACCTTAGGCTGTCTAAAGGGCATCTGCTCAATGAATCTGGTCAATGGTTAACCCGTGCTATAGTGGATTAATTATAGTGGGCTATAGCCATTCATTCTGGCTGCGAGGTCCCCCAGGGGAGGTTGCTGGAGGTCCCCAAACCTGTTAATCTCATTGCCTCCCATGCATGGCACTTTGCTCATAGGAATTCACAGACACGCAGGCTGCGGTCAGCTGCTATTTCTACAAGGTTTTCCAGGGGATTAGAGCCCAAATGAGCTTCTTGACAGTGTCTTTTTCCCTGGTAGCTAGATCAGGGCACTTCCTAGATATGTCATTGCCTTTCTTGTGGCCCTGGGGATTGGCTCTGGTATTTCTGACTTGTGCTGTATAAGCTCATGGTGGTGGCTGTAGGCCATGACTTCCCTGAGGGGCTTTTGAAGCCCCAGAAGCTAGTGCCAGGGATAAGTCCACGAGGGCTGGCCAGGCAGAGGGTGCTGGGTCAAGGTGCCCTTTGACACTAACTATGAAGTTTCCTTTAACACCAGAGAGAAAGGGCAGTCCGGCCATTTGTCAACTTTGCCAAGTTCAGCTTGGGCTGTTCCTAGATTACTGAAGGGGAAAAAAAAATGCCGCTGGAGAGCTGGGCTGTTTACATCATGGCTGCTCTCCAAGGCCCCCCTGAAGCTGTTCATATTTACTCAGCCCTGCACATGTTTACAGCATGCAAGTATCCTTCCTCTTGTGAGGAGCCCCACTGCCTCTGATGGGGCTCCCCCGTGAGTAAGGATACACAGGTGCAGAAGTGGTGGCAGGATCAAGCTGTTGGACCTGTCACTCAGCCGGGCTGCTTGTGGGGGGAGTTGATTTCTGAACCCTCCTGGAGCCAAATGCTGATTATGTTGCGAAGCTCCTCTTTACTCCTCCTCTTTATCCGCCTGAAGTCACTCGCATCTAATGACTTCACATTCTTTCCATGTGCTCTTGGCAACACTCCACTAATCCCCTGCATTAGCCCTGCTGCTGCTTTAAAAAATATCAGCTCGCTCACATCTCCCCATCAGTGCTGCCTGTTAAACAGCAGCTGGATTGCAGCTTTTGCTGCTCTGCCCTAGGGTACCAGCAACCTCTCCCCTGCTTAGACCCCTGTCAGAGATTCCTCCAGTATCCTCAGTTTCAAGTAACTGCACCGAGATCTGCCCGCATAGCACTGTATGAACTTCAGCCTTATTAAACATGTAATATATACACACACCACTGCCCTCTATTGGCTGTAAAAGCTCTTTGTGTGTGTGTGTGTGTAGGCAAGTGCATGCATGCACGTGTATGTTCATACACACTGCCCTCTACTGGGTGCAATTCCTGCAATCCCAGCACCCAGTTGGGTGGCTGCCAGTACTGACACTGGAAGAAAGAAGGAGTTTGTCTTTCACCCCAAGCAGTGGGAGTTTGTTAGGAAAGCCATCCTTGTGACTAAGACACTGGCAGGGTGACTAAGGAGAGATGGGTTCAATTCCTGACTTGGCAACAGACTCATTGTGCTGGGAGCTTGGGCATGTCCTTGTGGTGGGGTATTTCAAGTAGTGGAGTCTGTAGGGTAAAAGACTAGCCAGGACCATTGGATCACTTAGTCCAGCCTCCAAGATATCATAGGCTGCACAACACCATCCCACCACCTCTCTGTTGGACTAAAGAACTTATGCTTGGCTAAAGCATAACAACTGGAAAGATGTCTAGTCTTGTCCTGGAAACACCAAGAGATGGAGGATTCAACCCTTTCCTTGGGAGCTTGTTCCAATTCCTCATCGCACTCTCAGATAAAAATCACAGTCCATGAGGCCTGTGGCCTCAGCTTCTAGCTGCTTGACCCTTGCTCTGCTGCTGGTCTCTCCACTTTATCAAAGGCCCCGTCAGCTCCTAGCATTTTCCATCTCTCCAGGCACACACGGAATGCAATCAAGTGGTCTCTCCATCTGCTTGTAGATAAGAGGGATAGGCCAACCTCCTTAAATCTTGTGCTGGGGCTTTTAGTGGGGGTTGGATTTTGGACACTAAGGTATCTTAGCACCCTCATACTTCCTCTCTCTCTAGGTACCCTTTTACCTAGAAACGTAACACCCCTTTCACCCACTTTGGGCCTCTCCAGAAAGAAGACGTGGCTCCAACAATATGCGGGCACAGTGCCTAGTGCAGTGGGGCTTCAGCAACACAATAGGAAGGCTCGGATCCAGTGCAGAAATATGAGGAACCTTAATTAAAAAGAAATGGTAATCTGCATTTCAGGAACAGCTAGACAAAAGTCCTCATGTGGCTTGTGCCTGCTGAAGGTTTCTAATTAACAGTGCAGCAGGCTGCTGGCTCACCTGCCATTTCTGGGTCTGTCTTATGTATGCCAATTTAGTCTGATATTCATAAAGGCAGGGTTTATTACTGGAAATTAGCTCCCCTGCAGGATTAATGCCATTCTTTCATATGCTGCATTGCATTCAGTCTGTTCTGCCACCCCTGCAGTGCAGGAAAGTCTTAGCAGGATAAAAAGGGAGTGGGAGAGGGCTGTTCTTTTAACAGCCACAAAATAGAGCATGTGCTGTCTGCAGGTGGCTGTGTTGCTGTGAACTCTCTCAACTCAGATGTAGGTCCAGTTCCTTCCATCATGGACTTCTACCTGCGCAGCGCTCCACTGAAGTCAGCATAGGTTTGTCGACACAGATCTGACTGCAGTGTTAGGGCCCAAGAGTTCCCCACAATCACGTTCCCTCTTGGCATCACATGTGTGATGTGAATGACATGTGTGTAACAGCAGAAGGAACCGGGGGACAGTCTGCGGAGCTGTGCTGACTATTAATTTGGACAGCAACTCTCAGAAACCCCCAGGGGCTGGGGGGCAAGGGAAAAAGGGAGAGGAAGCTTGAGGCTGAAGTAAGGTGAAGAAAGAGCAATGTGCATGTGGATCCTCTGCAGCCCTACGCAGAGCGGAGCACAGTGGAACCAGAGAGCCCAGCCAGGACTGTGGACTGACGGAGCTGGACTTAGACTTGGGGGCAGCTGCAGGCTGCTGTTTGAGTGCTCTCTAAGCTTTTGGCTCTTGTCTGACCTCAGCACTCTTATAGCAACCAACCCCTCTGATCCAGGGCCCTCCTGCAGGACAGCCACACCTCTTATCTGAGGGTAGATGTATGTGCCACATCTAGAAGTAGATGTGCAAAGGCATAGGGCTTACAACCTGGGAGTATAGCTCAGTGGTAGAGCATTTGACTGCAGATCAAGTGGTCCCCAGTTCAAATCTGGGTACTCCTTCTTTATGGGGGTTGGACTAGATGACTTCCAAAAGTCACTTCCACCCCTAATTCTCTATAATTATCAAATATCTTAATTACAGGGCCCTGGTATGTGACCTGTGGTTCTGTTAATGTTAGCAATTTACACAGGAATTTTGCCCCTGTGACATGAAAACATGTCTGTGGGGACAAATTTTGCTATCAGGAAATCCCAGTAGGAAAAAAAAAACAGCAAGAAAAAACATGGCTCAGTGCATGCAACATGAGCATGCGCTGGCAGACATGGAGGCTTGGTCTTCCAGGGAGACACTTTGGCAGTGTTGCCAAGTCCGCTTATAAACGATGGAATTTGGCTTGTTTTTTTTTAAAAGTCACTTTAATTTTTTGAGAGTTGCAGGTAGATAAGCACCCTTCTCATTGAAATGGGTTGGGCTTGTTTTCAAAGGCAGTGCCGCTTTTTTTCATCACAAGACTTGGTAACACTGAACTCCGGCTGGTGGCCAGAGCGTCTTCACTCCTTTAGTTGAGCCCTGGCTCCTCCAGCATACTGGGAGCCAGGAGGAGTGGGGAAAGGGCAGTTTGCCCAATGCAGGACAATTGGTGCCTCATCAAAGTGCACATGCAGAGTCATGCTCTGCAGCAAAAAGCAGCAGCACAAATTTGTGCTGCTACTATTTTTGCCGCTGCAAGCACATGCCCCTGCATGTCGGGATGTACCCAGGATGTTTGAAACTTGATTTTCTTTAGCTGCTAATTTTGGCTATAAGAAATGTCGGACACCTGCGTGGGTGCAAGGAAGTCTTTGCAGAAGACTTCACCTCCCCACCCTTCTGGTGGCAAGATGAGAAACCTCCCAGTGCGCCCTCAGATCTCCAAAGGAACTTCTAGCACAATCAGAAAGATGCACGCACGGAGGTGTTCAGCCTTCAGGGGTTGAAACCCAAACTGCAGGTAGTTAATAGTCTGCCTCACTCCCAGGGTGGGAGCCAGCTGCAACTGGTGATTAGTAAATGAGGGTGGAGCCACAGAGAGGGTCAGGAGCTCCAGGAGCAGAGTGGAGGGGGTGAGAAGAGAGGAGCTATGGTGCTGAGAGCGGTTCTGGATTGTCCCTCTCAAAGTTTGACAGAAGACAGAAGATATGGGTTTTGTTTATTGTGGGGACAAAGTTGCCTTATGTAAAATAAACTGGTGGGAAACCCTGAACCCAGATCTGACTTTCCTTGGTAAGAAAGGTGGGGGAATGATCTGCTTACAATATGCCTCAACAGGGTCAGTAGTAATAATAATGTCAAGGAAATGCATTATCTTCTATGTTGTAGGAGAGTCTGAGTGTGGTAAATGGTCCAGAAAATCAATGCTTCTTCAATTATATCTTTTAAGAGACCCACTTTAGAGCTGAGGGAGGTGGTAGACAAGTTTTGGGGCACAGCACACCCTTGCTTCGGTTGGAGAAGGAAGCGGAGACAGCCTGACCTATGTACCAGATAGAATAATGGCTTTTTTTAATTCGACTATGCAAATGAAAATAGTCATGTAAAAAAGGACTTCCCCTATGTAGCTTAAGCTGTCTCTGCTTCCTTTTCAGAACTGAGGAAGGGCCTGTTGTGTGGCTTAATGTTTGTCAGCCAGCTTTCCCACCTACGCCATTGTTCCAGTAAAAGATATTGCTGAGAAAATCTTGTTTAGGGAAATGCAGGGCAGCCAACCAAACGGGGAGCGAGGGTGACTCATGGTTACAGCTCTGCTACAGACTTTTTGTGTGACTTTGGGCAAATTTCTTAGTTTCTCTGAGCCTCCTGGCAACATGGGGGCAACACTCCTCCTCCCACCCTTTGCTGATCCCTCCATGTGGTTTGTGCAATGCCTCACCGGATAGAGCCGAAAACAACAAGGCCTTCTTGAACTGGCACAAACAAGCAAAAAAAAAAGTCCTTTCAAATGCCCTGTGCAGATCACCTTTCCTGAACAAACCTACTTGCTCTGTTTGTGAGGGTAGCACTGTAATTAGGACAAAAGGGGAGGGAGGCATCTTTGAAAGCTCCTCTCTAAAGCCCACATACACATTTTCAGCCCTATGGTGGCCACTGGGTGAAGTACCTGGATTTTCCTGTGGGCTTAGCACCATCAGCTCCATAGACACCTGTGAAAAGGACCCAGGTGCAGAACAATAGTAGCTGAATAGGAGCCTCGTGGGACATTCACATACAGCCTTGCCAACTCCCCCCCAGGGCAGCAGAGGTTTTTGGCCTCTTTCAAAGCAGTCACAGTATCAAGGATTGCTCCCAGCTGCTCAGGAGTCCTTGCCAGCTGCTGGCCATGTGTGCACAGTGCCTCATTTCTCCACCAGAGCCCGCTGCTGCCATACCAAAGCAACCAGCCCTTGGTCTCCAGCCTACTGGAAGGAACAGCTCCTGTGCTGCTGCTTTCCTCGCACTGCTTTCCTTCGCTGACTCCTGGGTGGATCATGAAGTGGTCCATACCGCCCATGGAGATGCAGTTGCTAGGCCAGGCACAGAGAACAAGTGGACGCCAAATGCAGGCCGCTGGTTAGCAGCAAACACCCCCAACCCCCAGTTTCGTTCTGCCGTGGAGGGGCAGGGACCAAGGCAGGCGTGCTAGGGCCTGGGCAGCTGGAGAGGAGATGCCAGCAGCTTTGTCCTGTAAGAGCACAAGCTGAGCTGGTCCCAGGTCTTGCTGTGAGCAGGCCGGGAACTACTCTTCGATCCTGGACAACAAAGGGAAAGCAAGGAATTAGATTCTGTTCATGAAGGGCTGGATAGTGGCGGAAACCAAGAGCTCATGCAGGGGAATAAAAATTCCTGCTCATGGACTACCCAGACATGGGGCCTATAGGCATTCACATGGGCTAGTCCTGGGTGGTTGTGCCCAACCCACAAGCTCCAGGAAGACGCTTCTAACGCTGACAGCCATATTAACCTCCTAATCCCAATGCTACTGGGACAAGGAAAAGGACTTGAGACACTGACTGTCAGATGGACACAGAATTTTCCACAACCGGGCTCCATAAATATAGGCTACTCCACCCACTCCAGGTGGCACCTCCAGACAGTAGTATAACAGGGGGCAACTAGGGCAGCACTGGTGGTTTACTGTGCCATGGTGATAGCACAGCAGCAACCAGCGTATCCCAGCACAGCAACTACCCTGTGTATCTTAGCTGCCCTGGGTAGAAAGCTGTGCTGCTCTGCCTCAGCCTCAGGGGAATGTTGTGCTATGTGGAAAAGGATGGCTTCCCGGTGGTGGGACTGCTACTCTTTCTTATGGTAATCCTCCAATTTCCAACCTTTGCTGGGATCCATCCACCTTCCCCAGCCTGGTACAGGTTGTCAAGTCACGCAGAATCATGTTCTGTCTCAAGCAGGAGGCATTGACTAAAGAAGGCAGCTACAGACACATGGCTTGTGCGCTAGCCTGGTCTGTCCTGTTTACCAGGCACTTGCAGGGCACACAGAGATACCTAGTGATTGCAAACTATGCTGCTGCTTGCTTTCTTCAGGACTTCTCTCCCCATGCTATGGGAAGAAACTTTTTCCTAATATCTAACCTAAACTTCCCTTGCTGCAACTTGAGACCATTGCTCCTTGTTCTGTCACCTGCCACCACTGAGAAGAGTCTAGCTCCATCCGCTTTGGAACCACCCTTCAGGTAGTTGAAGGCTGCTATTAATTCCCCTGTCTGTTTTCTCTTCTCTAAACTAAATCAGTCCGGTTCCCTCAGCCTCTCCTCATAATTCATATGCCCCAGCCCTCTAACCATTTTTATTGCCCTTTGCTGGACTCTCTCCAATTTATCCACATCCTTTCTTTGGTGGTGGTGGGGGGGTCCAAACTGGACACTCCAGATGTGTCCTGCAAGTTCTGAGTAATAAAGAAAATTCTGAGTAGCCTTGTACAAAGACAGGCTAGCAAGGTCAGATTCCATGTTTTGTTAAGCAGGAAAGCACTGACCTTAAGGGCTCAACCACGTAACACAAACAAAGTGACTGAAACCCCTTATCATAGGGAATAGTACTCATTGGCGAGAGTTGAAACCTGACTGAATCTCTGAAAGGTCATCCTAGTTAAACAGGTATTAAGTGTTTATCACACATTTTTCACTTAGCTGGAGGAGGGGGTGTCTTCATGACCAACCCCTTTCATTAACATGCTGTATTTACCTGAATCTAAGGTGATTTAAAATTTAAGATGACCCCCCCTCCCAATAATCAGATTCTAGACATGGAACATTTATAAATTTGTTATGATTTACTGTGTGTAGTGTCTAACTGTTGGAGGATCATCTTAAATTCATCCTTCACCACTGCTGCAGCAGTGAAAGCAGTAGCAGCCCCCCTCCCACCCCGACAAGTGCTTGCGTCCCTGCAGTGCTTGCCTCTACCACCAATTGCTCCCCCTGCAACTTGTCTGCCCCCTCCCCACTGCCACTTATCCTCCAGGTCTGGTTCCAGTCCTGTTCCAGCCTGGAGCATGGAGCACATGCTGGTCCTGGCCCCTGACAGGCCCAGCAGCAGTAGTTACGGTGGCAGTGGCAGCCTGAGCCCTGGCCCTGGCCCCAGGTTGGAGCTGGAGTCTGGGCTGGAGCTGCCACTGCTGCTACCAGGCCAGGCAGGGGTTGCTGGGCCACAGGAGGGTAACCAGTGACAGGGGCATTGGGCAGAGGCAGTGGAGGTGAGGCACAGGGCAGAGATGGGCAGTGGGAGGTAGTGTGGGACAGAGGCAGAGGGACAGGCAAGAGGACAGAGGGCAGGACAGTGGCTGTAGCTTTGACTCTGAGTCCAGGTCAGAGCCAGAGCCACAGCAGCTGCCTGCCCTCTGTTGCCTTGTGCTTGCATCAAAGACGAGGGGATTTTTTCTTCATGCTGAATTGGGAGAAGGAGTGGGGGGCAGAAAGCCTCATCTTGGATGTGAGGAAATACAGGATGCCCAGTGAAATTGTAAATAGATGTATGTCATCAATGATGGTCTATCTGTGACTGTTAATCTGGGGAGGATTAGAGAGGAGTAATAGACCTGAGTTGCTGGCGGTACTTACAGGCGGATTAACACACAGGCCAGTGGGGCCCGTGCTCAGGGTCCCCTGCCAATTAGGGCCCCCCTGGGTGCCTGGGTGCCTGTGGGAAACCATGGGTTTCCCTTTGCAGGCAGGCAGCATTAGCTTGCAAGGGGCTGCTTGGGGCTGCTGGGAGCAAGATTCATGGGGTACCACACGCCTGTGTATGGTCACACACATGTACGTGGCCTGGAACAGCTGGTCAGCATGGAGAGCAGCTCCCTGCAGATAAATGTATGGGGGGAAGGGGCATGGGGAGGCAGATTGAGGCCCCCACAGTAAGGGAGGGAGTGGGGTAGAGGGTGCTGCCCAGCCAGGCTGGTGGGTGGGACCTGGGGCCGGGGCAGGGAGCAGGACAGAGCCACAGGCGGCTCGTTTGCTGCGGGCACCTCTGAGGGGAGGCATTGGGGGGGCATGTGCCCCCCAGATTTGTGCACAGGGAGGGTGTAGGCTGCCCACTGCAGGCTTGGGGCTCTCCACCCTGCTGCCTTTGCTCTGGGGACTCCACACCGGCTGCATGTCTCCTGCCCACCTGGCAGCAGTGGGGCAGCAAGTTGTGCCACCTGCTGCCAGGTGGGGAGGGGATGCGTGGCTGGGAGGAGAGGTGAGGATGGCGGGGAGCAGGGAGAAGAAGTGGGCATGTGCCACCCCACCCCCAGCTCAGCCGGGTCCACCTAGCCTCCCCCATGGGGCAGATTCATAGATTCATAGATTCATAGATGTTAGGGTCGGAAGGGACCTCAATAGATCATCGAGTCCGACCCCCTGCATAGGCAGGAAAGAGAGCTGGGTCTAGATGACCCCAGCTAGATGCTTATCTAACCTCCTCTTGAAGACCCCCAGGGTAGGGGAAAGCACCACCTCCCTTGGGAGCCCGTTCCAGACCTTGGCCACTCTAACTGTGAAGAGGTTCTTCCTAATGTCCAGTCTAAATCTGCTCTCTGCTAGCTTGTGGCCATTATTTCTTGTAATCCCCGGGGGCGCCTTGGTGAACAGAACCTCTCCAATTCCCTTCTGTGCCCCCGTGATGAACTTATAGGCAGCCACAAGGTCGCCTCTCAACCTTCTCTTGCGGAGGCTGAAAAGGTCCAGGTTCTCTAGTCTCTCCTCGTAGGGCTTGGTCTGCAAGCCCTTACCCATACAAGTGGCCCTTCTCTGGACCTTCTCCAGTTTATCCGCATCCCTCTTGAAGTGTGGCGCCCAGAATTGCAAGCAGTACTCCAACTGTGGTCTGACCAGCGCCTGATAGAGGGGAAGTATCACCTCCAGTATCACCTCCTTGGATCTGTTCGTCATGCATCTGCTGAAGCACGATAAAGTGCCATTAGCTTTTCTGATGGCTTCGTCATGCTGCCGACTCATGTTCATCTTGGAGTCCACTAGGACTCCAAGATCCCTTTCCACTTCCGTGCCACCCAGCAGGTCATTCCCTAGGCAGTAGGTGTGCTGGATATTTTTCCTCCCTAGGTGCAGCACTTTGCATTTCTCCTTGTTGAACTGCATTCCGTTGTTTTCTGCCCACATGTCCAACCTGTCCAGGTCTGCTTGCAGCTGTTCCCTGCCCTCCGGCATGTCCACTTCTCCCCATAGCTTTGTGTCATCTGCAAACTTGGACAGAGTACACTTCACTCCCTCGTCCAAGTCACACTCCCTCGGAGTGCCCGTCCTGTCCTTGGCAGCAGCAGCACCAGGAAGGGAAGGGGCCCCTCCCCCTACTGCAGCCCCGGGCCCCAGTAAATCTGCCACTGGGGGTACCAAACAACTAAAACGAGCTCAGAGGTCCTGGGGTCTGGCCTACATAACTCCTCGCAAGTCTGGGTATGTTTTTCCATTACTGTTGCCTGATCTGAATGCTGGTTAAATTTACATTTAGCCTGATCTTTATTCTAGGGCCCCGCCTGACAAAGTAAGCTCCCTTTGTCCCAGTTTGGGGATAGAGGACTTCCCTTCAAGGGGCACTTGCTTGTTGGCTGGGCCCCACACTCATCATGGCCTGCACTACCTAGTTTAAAGCTAGCTTAGGCATCTCCACGTGTACTGCAATCACCCGCTCCTGGATGCTGACACCCCTAAGGGTGAAGGTACTTTGCTTTCCCCTTAGTACAGGCATGGCTTTGAGGTTCTTAACAGGGGAAGCCTGGTACCCTGCCCTGCCACTGAAACCACTGCTCCTCTCTGTCTCTAGTCATGCGTTGCTTGTGATTTGCTTAGGCAGTGCAGACAAGCTTATGCTTTCATCGGTTTTAAACCCCCAAAAGGACCATGAGAACACCAAGTCCAAGCTTTCATTACAGAACTGTACCCATGCTCTTGTGCTGCTGGGCCCCAGGACAGCTAAGGGTAAGCTTTTGTTGCCTTTGTGCCACCATAAAATTTTCTATGGATGCATAAAGCAGAAGCAAATGGACATCCATACCCTTCTTCACACTTCAATGTGGTCGTGACCAAAGATAGCAATAATTCACATCACTTTATTACAGCAGACGTCTGTTTGCTTTATAGTCGGAGAGTGCAGGCAGCCCAGAGCCACTTACACTCTCCAACCACTGCAGGCAGGCTTATTTGGGGCTGGAGAGGCTTGGTCCTGCACTCCCCTGGAATTTCCATGCGGAATTGCTCCCCTCAAACCTCAGGGGCACCTTTCTGGCTTCCCTGACTTCCAGGGACACGCTTAAAGGTACTCCAGGGTGTGATTTCTGGAAGTGGGGAAAGCTGAGGTTTCTTGCTTCCAGAGATGCACTCCTGACAATCTCTGGGGCACATGAATGCCATGTGCCGCTGGCGGCTGGGGGGTCGTGGCGAGCTCCAGCAGGTGGCGGTGGCACTGGCGGTGCCGGGAGTGTGGCAGTGGTAAGTGTGGAGCTCCCTCAGGCAGCCGTGGCGCTGTTGGCAGCGGGGTGGCGAGCGCTGACCAGTGGTCAGCAACCACCTGCTGACAGCAGCAGCCAGTGGCAATTGCAGACCACCTGCAGACGCCGCTGGTGGTATCAGTAGCGGAGGGCAGTGAGCAGCGACCACTCACAGGCGCTGCTGGCAGTGTTGGCGGTGCCTTTTTGTAGGGGGTGCACTGCCACACTCAGGGGGTGCATGTGCACCTGCGTGCACCCCCTATGCATCACCAATGCTTGGGGCATATCTTTAAAAGCAGGGAAAGCCTTTCCCCACTTTCAGAGATGCATCCCCAGCATCTAGAGACTGCTGGGAGATTGCTGAGGGGGGCATCTTGGGGAATGGGGAAAGCCTTGCTCGACTTCTAGAGACATGCCCCAGAGATTGCCAGGGGCACATATCTGGAAGAGGGGAACATATCGTCCACTAACCCACAAGATCAATGGGTGGGATGTGTGTTTCGCTCCACAAAGTGAATCAGCTGTGCCAGGATGTGTCCAGGTACAGCTGATCCACTTCATTTGGTGGTGTCTATTTCTAGCCTTAGAGAAACCCAACAGCTGCACAGGACCATGCTGGAGTTTGCTCAAGAGAGACTGTTTGCATGCTGCAGGTGAGTGGGGTGACAAAGTCCAGGGAATGTCAGTGCCTGGCTTATTTAGCTGCTGTCTCTTTAAATCCAGTCTACTCTGACCCTCCCTCAGCAAAGAAGTAAAAAAGGAAGCACTGATACAATCTTCCTGCACCAAAATCTGATCAGAGACAAGTCTGGGAAGTTTAGAAACAACGCTGGGACATAAGGAGCAGAAGTCTCCCCGAAGCAAAGCCTCTGCAGTCACCCCACATCCAGGTATTATATGGTGGGTGCGCGGGCTGGTTTTCTGAGCACTGGTTTTGCTTGCCTTGGGAGCAGGGGCACCCTGTATCCTGCACACCCTGCTTGAGCCCTTTCGCAGTGTGCTGTGCTTAGTGACGTGCAGCCTGAGGCAAATCACGGTCTCTGTGCAGGGAAGCCTGGTCTGATTTGCAACCTGCCCTTATCAACACTCGCCTCTTCTGCCCAGAAATCTTCTTTGCTTTCTCAAGACCACTCTCACCCCAGCTCTTATTTAATACCTCACTACTGTAGATATTCCAGGTCGAAGGGCTATGGCCTGGTCCTTCTTTCCACGGGTGCAAAGGAAAAGTGTGGCTGTAAGTCATAAGTACCTAGGAAAGGCGCCCAATTGAAAAACTAGCTTTTAAAATTTTCTCAGGGCCTACTACAGCATAGCTAACTCTGGTTCTTCTACCAGGAGCGGTATAAAAATGCAGTGCAAGCTATTTTATGAAAATCCCACCTGTCCTTTTAAAAAACGTGCTTCTACTCTTCAAGGTGCAGAAAAGCTTAAAAACATGACCTCAGCAAACCCCAAAGAGGCTCAAACTATCAGTGAGAGTGAGCAAATCCATTCCAATAAGCATAGGAGACGCATAGGAGGACACGGGGGTGGGGTGGGGGGGGCACATGCCCCCTCCCCCCGAGATTGGCCGCCGCTGCTGGCTTCTGCGGGTGGTCACTGCCCGCACCCACCACCCCCTTGCCACGGACATGGCTGGTGGCGGCTGCGGGCAGTCCCCACTTGCCACCCCAACTGCCAACACTGCTGCTGGTGGCTGCAGGCAGTCCTTGCTCACTGCCATGGTGCCCCACTCCAGTCTCGGGAGGCACCAGTTGTTCATGGCAATAAAGATTTCTGTGGGTAATATATTTTACTGGAATATGTTATTCACCTCTTTTAACCAAGGTCACATGACTCAGCATTTCTTATGTCAAGAGCGTGCAATTAAAGAGACATGATAACTTGGCTTTTTATGGCAGATAGTTGAAGCTGAGGAATGTTCTCTAGCAGGAGCAAGTTAAACACTCAAACATTTTCTCAGGGATCTGTAAAGACTTTCCGAGTATGGGCATTGGAGCTCAAAGGCAGGCCTGCTGTTTGGAGCAGATACAAGCTGAAGGGAAGATACAAGGGAAGGGAAGAGACAAAAAGAAGTGAGCTCACCTATAATGCTATGTAAATAGACCAGCTTTCATATATTCAGGGCTGACCATGCCCCATTCTGGAGAGAGGAATCCATTTTCCCACATGTCATGCAGAGTGGGAACAGCAACTGAGGCAGCCCTTCAATATTTGTGGAACTCCAAATGGTAATTTGATTTATCCAAAATTAGCGCCTGATTCAACGCCTGCCAAAAGCAAAACAAAGAATCCCATTGACTTGGTGCTCATTGGATTGTGCTTTTAAAGTTTTCCAGGCTAAAAACGAGTCTTGGGTTTTATATGGGGCAGAAATGTGGGGTGTAAAGGGTAGGAACGTCGTTGAATTTATCAGTTTCAGATAGCTCCAGCTCCTCCATATTCCCTCCCAGGAACAAACCTGAAGGCAGAAAATGAAAACCATCCCTTTCAAAGGTATTTTTGTCAGCATGACATTCTGCCTTGGCCTAGCCTTAAGGGTGACCCCAGAGCCCCAGAATCTCTCCCCTTTGCCCTTTTACATATTCCTGCAGATCTGAGCAGATCTCAGACCTGGGAGACTCCTCTCCCCTAGCAAATTTTAGTCTAACCTGTTTGACCAGACCTTACAGGTTGGTGGAGAAGGGACTCTCCAGCTTTGAGAGGGTCTCTGGGATTGCAAAATGCCGTAGGTCTGCAGTTCTCATGGAAACAGAATACCTGTGGCAGCCAGCCACCCTGAACTCACCCTTACCACCAGACAAGCTACAAGGTGAAAAGCCAACACAGGGCTATTACATAAGACAGAGACACAGGAACAAAAGGACTATTAGGTTTGGAGACAGGGCTATGAAGCAAAACCAGAAATACTTCTCTGCTACTCTCTAACTTGAAGTATCTTCTTGGCGTGGTCTGTGTTCCCAGCAGCCAGCAAGCCTGGTAGTTTCTTGGGTGACTCTCCCGCCTCCCTGCCTGGGTTCCTTCTTTCCTCTACACTGGGAGTCCTTTTTGTTTCCCGCTCGAGAAACTTTTGCTTAAATTCCTAATTATATCTTCCTCATCTTAATCTTTATTCCAGTGGGGGCTAAATTTTCTGGCAGGCATGCCACAAATTAGGCCCACATCCTTTTCAAAGGTCACTAAGCCCCTTTCTCCACCCAGTCTGCTGCTCTGCTTTCTGCTTGCTGCCCTGTGCTCCCCTTTTAATCTGCTACTGTGCTTTCGGCTTCATGCCCTGTGTTTCCCACCTGATCTGCTGATCTGCTTTCTGCTCCATGCCTTATCTGCTGCTGTGCTGCTTGTCTCCCCCATCATCTACTGTGTGCCATATACAGAGGCTGCCTGTGGCATGTGTACTGCAGGTTGGTCACTTTAACTTATTCAAGGAGGACAAAAATATTCATAACTCATAGCTATTCACACAGCTTATTGAGATGGTCAATAAGTAACTGATGATTGGTTGTTCAGTGTAAGGTATGGTTTAGTGTCTGCATAAGCAGTGTGTTACTTATGAACATATGGATCATAAAGAGGAATGAACATAGCTCCTCATTAGCTGTTGATAGAGACAGAATGTGATTGTGGTTAGCCCTCTTTCAGGGGCACTATCTGTGTATGGGGAAATCATGCACCACTGAAAGCTAGCTTAAAAATCTGGTGGAAGTTTGGGGTTTAGAAGACTGGTCTCTGCCTACCTTACACATAAGAGAAATGATGTGAAAAACAGATCAACAGATCAGAGTGGGAACAAGCAGTCTGTCACTGATTTCACAGAAGAAAACAAAGTGTTTTACCGGCACAATGCTCATTCAAGCTTCACCGAAATCACAGCTGTGAGATTGTGTTAGCAATAAAAACCTCGGATTCTGGACTAGCCCAGGGATTGACACGACACCTCGTTCAATGAATGACAGAAAGGCTTTATTTACTACAAGTATTTAAAATCAAGTCAAGTGAGCCCAAACCAAATTAAAGTCCAGTAATTAGCTATAAGGTGATGATTTCTCACCAAACAGGCGACGAAGAGGTGGTCTGTTTCTCTTCAACTTCTCAAGTAAGTTGGGCACATCAGCAACTGGTGTCAGAGAGATTTCTCACTCTTGAAGCATGTGCGGTTTGCTGTTTTACTGCCTTTTTATACCCTTAGTTTAGCATCTTCAAAGCATTTAGTTGTGTAAATCAAGAAAGAGTCCCAAGCAGTAATTGACAAGCAAAACCTGCTCATTACTGGTTATCAGAAATTTTGAATTTGAATGAGTTACCTTCTTTGGTAACAAGAGGTTATCTAGTTTGAAACATATCAAGAAACTGATTAACAGCCAGGAAAAACATACTAAATGAGGAGGAGACATCTATTACATATGAAGAATGTCTCTTCCTGCACATAAACACGAGTTAGTCGCAAAAGAAATATTTACCATACTAATTAATCAAGGATAGACATTTCATATGGTTACACACCAGACAACTAAGAGTCTGCTTGAAATCATTCTGAATATAGTGAGATAACCTGGAAGAGATACTTCATTATTCCTTCTTAGATGGCCTAGCCATGAACTCATATCCTTTTGCAATATGCAGTTAGCATTATTATTCTGCATTTTAACTTTTGTGAGTAGGCCCAAGCTTAGCGTGAGTTTCAGAGTCAGCAGATTGTAGGGCTTCCCTTTCTAAAACCCCATCTCCTGTTCAAGGGATTCATTTCTAGTACATCATAACCCACATGGTTTGTATTACTCACTGCAAAAGAGTTGTTTGCTGCATAATAAAATGCACTTATTTCACTCTCCAGAGCCATAGAGTTAACATGTTTGATAACAATCAGATCACTTATTCCAATCCCAGAAGTATCCTACTCCACCTACACACCAGGCTCGGGGGAAGCTCACAGAAATCTGACAATCTGATGTACCCTGGAGCAGTCTTTCTTTTAAAAAATTTCCTTAATATTTTCTTCTAAGTACTTCTGTTGCCCCTTTACTGTTGCACTAGATACCTATTAAGCTTTAACTCTCAGAGCTCCCTATAGAGGTTGAAAAGTGCTCCATTTTAGATGGAGAATGGCAGTGCAGGGAGACGGGGTGCTTGGACACCCAACATGTTTATACTAATGTAATCGATCTTTACACTGATGCAAACATGGAGTGGACACACAACATACAGCCCCACCATGGTATAACTTGCTTGAATCTGGTGTAGAATTATCCTGAGAAAATCAGGGGTATAACCACCCCACACAAGGGTAAGGGTTGTTTATCTGCAGCTTACCCCAGGAATAGTCATTTGCTATAGGTGAGCAGGTGAACCTATTGCCTACTACTTGCTGACAAGATGCTGTAATATCAGCTATTTTAGGCTGCTCCCCTGGAATAGCTGGTGTCTATCCTGGTAGAATTTATATTAGTGTATAAAGTCAATGTAAATTGCCCACGGAGTAACAAGGGTGGTGGCACCAGGGCACCAGTCCTGAATGCTGACCTTGAGAGAAGAGTACAAAAGTAGTAATAGCTGGACTGCTTGGCCAGCTGTGCTGCCAGCAGCATAGCCAGTGATGCTGTCCCATGCGCTGTTGCTGCCTGGGGCACTCAGCAATTCTGTAAAATACACCAGTGTAAGCACATCATGGCTGTGTACAAACGTGGAAAAAACCAAACCAAACCCCAGAGCTTCACTTTCAGCTCAGTGTGTCCCTGTGTCAAGCACAGCCCATGCCCAAAAGAGGCATCACATTAATCTGACCT
This sequence comes from Alligator sinensis, assembly GCF_000455745.1. Taxonomy (NCBI): domain Eukaryota; kingdom Metazoa; phylum Chordata; order Crocodylia; family Alligatoridae; genus Alligator; species Alligator sinensis. The sequence goes on from NW_005842249.1 coordinate 226,374, forward strand.
GGCTCACCCAATGTCTACTATTAGATAAAGGCACCAAAAAGCCCTGCTGAAGCATGTAATCTATTCAGATGTAGGGTGAACTGGGTCAAACTGATGCACATCCTCTTCTGGTAAATGGATGGATTTTTTTTCACGTCTGTCAGCAGCCGGTGTATTCAGGCCCTAAGTGACTTGCCCAAGGTCAAAGAAGACTGTGGCAGATAAGGAAATTGAACCAAGGTCTCTCAAGTCTTGAGCTTGAAGCTTAACCAAAAGGCCTGTCTTTGTGCTCTAATAAATAAGATATGAAAACAGGGATCTATACCAGTGGTTTTCAACTTGTGGTCTGTGGAGTTTTGGGATTCTGCAGACTATGTCTTTAAGACAGGGGTGGGCAATTATTTCAATTGGAGGGCCACTTAATGTGTTTTGGTGAGCTGTCGAGGGCTGCAAGGGTAGCCCTGCCCCATAGCAGGTGCCCAACTCCCTGGCTTCCATCTTGGGACCAGAAGTCCCTCCCTTGGCCCGTGGAAGTACTCCTATTGGGAGCAGGGGGTTGCCATCTTGGAACCAGAAAAAATCCAAATCATATACTAAAATCAAACATCTACTATAACGTATTTTAACTGCATTTCAAAAAATATTTTTGTCCTGATTTATCTGTGTTTGCATAGCATATATAGAGATGATTGCATAATAGCTAAAATAAAGTCTTACTCTCGTGTGTTGTGTATGGGGTGTGGTTGGGGTGTGTATGTATGATGGGGTGTGGGAAGGGTGTGTGTATGTGCTGTGGGGTTTGTGAGGGGGTGTGGCTGTGTGTGTGGGGGTGTAGGGTATGTTGTGGGGTGTGTGCATATGTGGTGGGGTTGTGGGGGTGGGATGTGGGTGTGTGGGGTTTGAGTGCCCTGAGGGCCCGCCGTCTGCTTCTGCTGCCACATACACCTCCTGGGACTCTGCAGGAAGTGGCGAGGAGCACCACCCCCTGCTTCCCGGCAGAGTCCTGGCAGTGCACGTGGAGGCAAGGAGGAGGGACAGGCTGCTGGCTCCATCACATGGGGCTTTCCCCCAGAAGCTGCACATGAGTTGCAGGGAGTCCCACGTGATAGACTGGAACCTGGCTCCACTTCTTGCTGCCATGTGCAGCTCCCAGAACTGGTTGAAGCTGTGCCTTCCAAGGTGGCTGCACATGCACGGGCCACAAGCACCAGCAGTGGGGGCTGTGCACCATGGGAGGGGGTCCCCACACCTCCCACCCTCCCTCCCTCCCTCCCCACACACTCATACCCACACCCTGCCTACCCAAGCTCTGTGCTCCTGCTGCCCAGCTGCAGCTCCTTCTGCCTCGCTCAGTGCTGCTTCTCTATCTGCTGCCTGGAGCAGCGAGTGCTGCAGCAGGGATGGGAGCAGATGCTGGAGCCTAGAGAAGTCAAGATGTTCCCCTGGTAGCTGCAACAGTGGCAGTAGTGGGCCCACCCAGAAGCAGTGTGTGCTGGCTGGGGCTGGGGCCCTCCCAACCATGAGCGTGGGAGCGAGGCATGTGGGCTGGGGAGGATAGGGTACAATTAATTGGTGGGCGCCTGTCGGCCGGATGAAATTGCTTGGCAGGCCCTGTTTTGCCCACCTCTGGTGTAAGGGGCCCGCGAAAGATGAATATGATCAATCAAAAGTATGTGAATACCCACACTTACAATTCAAAGGGGTCTGCAACTCCATTCAAAATTTTTTAGGGCTTTGCAAGCGAAAAAAGGTTGAAAACTGCTGATCTATAGAACAGTATCTTTTCTGGGAGGCAACAAAGACTGATGGGTATTTCAGGTTGGGCGGGGCAGCATGGGCGACTGATTCCTCCCTAGTCAGGGGGGGCACGTGCCCCCCCAGTTAACAGCCAGCAACCGCAGGGGTTTCCCCCACGGCCAATCTTCCTGACTGTGGTGGGTGCTCCCCGCAGCTGATCACGTTGACCTGGGGGGTGGGTCCCCTGCAGCCAATCTCACCGACTGGGGGAGGGGGAGTTCCCCATGCACCCCCTACGTGTCACCACTGGCAGCAGGGAAACAGGTTGGATCTTCTAATTTCTCCTTTCTAGACACATGAATGTGTGTGTGGTTTTAGCAAGTTGTTAGGATTATGGCAGAGAACCAGTAACAATGTTCTGGGTTCTCAGCTGAACTCCACAGAAGCACTTCCAAGCGGAAGTCTCCGACATCAATTATTTTGGCAGGAAGAGAGGGGAAAGGGAAGAAAGATGTATCCATTCCTGGGAGAGACACTATGGAAATCAGTACCATTTTTTCCACCCCTCAACAACTAAATATCATGTTCCCATGAGGTGTAACACTGTGTTTTGATAGGATAGCTCACATGATGGGAGTACTGTCATGAAACTGTTCAGGAAGGACAGGCAGGGGAGAAGAAAAGGCGTCGTAAAGCGCTGGAACGCAGCAAGGTTGTGGAATCTCCATCCCTGGAGGTTTTTAAGACCTGGGCAGACAAAACCTTGGCTGGGATGATCTAGTTGGGGATGGTCCTGTTTTGAGCAGAGGGTTGGACTAGATGACCTCCTGAGGTCCCTTCCCATCTTCATTTTCTTTGATTCTGTGCTTTATTCAGTGATTATTTAAGTAGTAAAGACCATTGTAATCTTTTCCTCTCTCTCTTCTCAGCTTAGGCATCCCAAGATGGAAGAGGAACACATGCCAAGGAGGGAATTAGAGAGCATCCATGGCATTCCCCTCTACTGGTGCTTTGTGGAGAAGTGGGGCCAGGTGGAGGCCTTCCAAGCCAGGCCAGACGACCTTCTCATTTCCACCTACCCCAAATCAGGCAAGTTTAGCTGGACACGGGGCTTTCAGGGAAGGGAAATAGGGGGAGTTTAGCTTTGTATGGCCAGTGACACATGGTAGGAGGCAGAACGCACTTGACTGCCAATGGGTTCTCTGCATTTTAGGCACAACCTGGATCAGCGAGATTGTGGACATGATCTACAATGATGGGGATGTGGAGAAGTGTAAGCGGGATGCCATTTTCAATCGAGTCCCTTTCATGGAAATGAGCGCCCCTAACTTTATAAATGGTAAGTCTTACCTGAGCAGTCAGACAATCGTGGGTGCCTCTTCCCACAGGAGCCAGTTGAGGAGCTGGGGCATGAAGCCTAGTTATATTGTCGTTGTGGTCCTAGATGGATTTCATTCTCTCCAGTGGTGCCGCTCGCCTCCAAGTGTTCTTGTACAGACACTAAGCTGCTCCATTTCAATAATTCAAATATAGGATCCTGTCCATGATGTCTTCTTCAACTGCAACTTCCTGCTTCTGAATATTTCTTAATTCTGCCCAAGAACTCTTTTTTTCCCCAAGTCTGATTGTGGCAGAGCCCCTTGTTTGATGTTGGAAGAAAGCAGCTCTCTGTGATTCTCATGTGACACATGTGGGACAAAGGCATTGGTTTTGTTGCACTCCAAATCAAGCCCCTACCTTTCCAGCCTCTCAGGGCAATCCTACCTTGCCTCAGGACCACAGCCTGGGCTGCCACCCTGAAACGTGCCCTGTTCACTGACTCCCACTCTGCACACTTTAAACCAGAGGCAGGCAACCCTTGGCATGGGTGCCAGAGTGTGGTACGTTGCTTGGCACATGCACTCAGGGCAGACAGGGAAGGGGCTGGGCCTGCACTGCCACAACAAGGATCGGGTCCCTCGTGGCTTCTCTGCCATCCACCCCTGGCACGCCAGCATCTTACAGGCCGAGTTTGCAGGTGTTTTTGGCACTGCCCAAAAACATACCAACCTGACTCTTTCCAAAAATGTTGCTTACCCCTGTTCTAAACCCTGGGAACAAGGCAGCATAGTGGACTTACAATGGCTCTGGGCACATCCCAGCTGTAACAGGGGCTAAGCCCTGTTACTGAGAGTACAGGCAGAAAGTTGAAGAGCCCCAGATAATAAACAGCTGGCAGCTAATTAGATAAGGACCTGCTGTGGTGGCCTCAGCTCAGAAGGAGGATGAGCCAGGGACTATATAACCCCTGCGTTTGAGGCAGGGGCTGGTTTGACCTGGGCAGAGCTAGAGGAGGGAGTTCATTGCTGAGAGCTCTGTAAAGCATTGCAGATAAAGGGAGCCTGACAGTGCTTGTGCAAATTGAAGGTGCTCTCGGTGAAGAAAGCTGAGAAGCAGTACCAGAGGCTGGAGGGCCCAAGCCGGGAGATGCCAGCAGAGCTGAGAAGAAGCCTGGAGGACAGCTTAGAGAATAGGCACCCCAGCAGCAACTAATTGTGTTAGTGTTTGGCTTTATGTTGCTGCTTAAGCTGTGAGGCATGGGGGCGGATGAAGTGGGGGAAAGGACACTGAAGATGCCTCACAGAAGGGCCTAGACTATTGGTGTGTCAGTGGGCTGACAGAGGCCCAGCATCCTGCTTAGGCAGGGGGTTGGACTAGATCAGCCATTGGCAAAGTGTAGGGGGTGGACGCATGTGCACGTGCACCCCCTGAGATTGGCAGTGCACCCCCTGAGAGAAGCGCTGTTGATGCTACCAGTGGTGCCTGCGGGTGGTCGCCGCTCGCCACTCCCCACCACCCCACCCTATGTTGCCAACACTACCGGTGGCATCTGCGGGCGGTCACTGATCACAACGGCTGATGCTGCCAGTGGCATCTGCAGGTGGTTGACCCCCTGCCACTGCCAACACCGCCATGGCTGCCTGGGGGAGCTCCCTGCTCGCCGCCGCCACTATGCCACTGCCACTGCTGCCTATGGGCACTTGCGGTGCCTTTTCAGCCTCCGGGGGCACGCGTGGTTCATGGGAGCAGCATTCCTCAACCTGTGGGTCATGAACCAAAAGTGGTTCGCAAGAATATATGAAAGGGTTGTGAGCAAACTTTAAAAATAGATCAACAAACTTTAAAAATGGATTCTCCTTGAAAGGAAAAAAATGTGGGGACCTCTGGCTTTTCCCCTTGGGGCTGGCAGAGTGCTAGCCTGCAAGGGGCTGCTGGGGGCCCCCCATGCTGCACACATTGTGGGGCTGGGGCTTGTTGGCAGGAGCAGTGGGTCAGGAGTGAGTGGCACTAGGTCAGGGCTGGCCATCAATGTTTACAAATGGGTCCTGGTACAAAAAAGGTTGAGAACCATTGGATTAGATGGCCTCTCGAGGTCCCATCCAGCCCTTCTTCTCCATGACTTCTGTGGTTTCTGTGCAATGGTGACTGTGCTATCTCATAGCTCAGGAAAAGGCAGGGAGACTTCTAGTTCTCGGAAGGGCTTTATTGCAACAACAACACACACACAAAGATGACTGGCAACTTCCCG
>NW_005842249.1:231714-234172 GCF_000455745.1 Alligator sinensis
TGATGTTATCATGTCAGCCCTCAGGAAGGTAGCTAACCTTTACTCGTACATCCCTCTTTCTCAGGAGAAACTAGAAGGATTTTCAAAGAACTGCAAAATTGTCATGAGAGGAGAGGTTAGAAACGCATCACTTTCTTGTGAGTCTTTATCATTCACTTCCCTACAAAAAGAGAATAATCAAAACAGAAACATCAACAAGCCTTTTCATTTAAAGGAGCTAGATTCCCAAATCTGGTCTATTTGGTAGAACCGACATACTTCCTGACCTACTGTAGTACATAGGTGGTATATGACGGAGATGCTTTTGATTCCTACAGACAAGATCTCTAGGTATCTTCACCCAATATGAACAATATGTCCACCTTAGCGTGGACAGTGCCTCGTACTCCTGCATCTGGAATCCAAACTTTCTGCTGTGGGGAAAGAGCAGGTGCATTTCTGGAGGCATGCCTAGTGTTATAATTCTGTCTCTGATGGTCCTTTATCAGTTTATCTTTGTCACAAAATTTCTGTGGATTGACAAGTTTTGGAACCAAGTCATCTATCGTCATTGTGCAGAGTCGGTGACTCATAAGCAACTCAGCTGGATTGTATCCATGCTCTAATGGTGTTGAATGGTATGTCAGGAGACCCTTATAGAGATCTTCATTTTTCTGAAGCTCTGCACTGCACATTCTGCTTCCCTGTTACTATGAGGGGACTGTGGATTGCTGGTCATATGAAGAAAATCATAGTGGGCTACAAACTGCTTAAATGCAGCTCCATAAAATTGTGGACCATTATCTATTCTTAAAACTGAAGGTATGCCATGGTGCACATATATACTCTTCAACGCCGTTATATATCTCTCAGTTGTGGTGTTCTGTAACTGTGCCATCTCCAAGTAGTGGGAGTAATAGTCAACAATAACAAGGTAAACAGATCCCTTCCAGCTCAGTAAATCAGCTCCCAGCATCTGTCATAGATAATCTGGTAATTTAGTCATAGGTCATAGCTCTATAGGGATTGTCAGTGTTGAGCCCTACAACTAGCCACCCAGTTCTGTATATCCTCATTAACAGAAGGCCACCAAACTGTCTAACAAGCCCAGGCTTGACAGCTTGTAGTACCCTGATGAGTTTCATGAGTCTTCTCTAGGATCTTTGGTGTAGAGCAGAAGATATCAGTACTTTGTTATGGAAGATGACTAAACCCCTGGCAATGTGGAGACTAAGTTTTTCCTGTTGGTATCATGCCAGCCCACAGTCTTTGAATCTTACATGAGCCCATCCTTCTAAGCAGTACCTCTTTATCTTTTGATAGAAAAGATAAGCTTCTTGAGTTTTCATCCTTGGGTCCATCAGCTTTTACACATATTCTATATTCACCTGACATTTTTCCAAGACCTGAAAAGATGGATGGGTATTTGGTTCTGCAGTACTGCTCCAAGGATTTCTGGTTTGCTATTTTATCCAGTCAACAGACAAGTTGTCATGCTTGTATGGCTGGTAAGCCAAACAAAGGCACAGCAAGATTACAGACAACATGAACTTCCTGGTCTATAGTTCTCTGCTTCAGTGTCATTTTTGCATTGAAGGATCCCAGTACTTTGAGGTCCTTGTAACCTTTTAGTAGGAGGAAGGAGGATCTCAACCCTATGTTGGCTGTAGTAAGTATCAGGTGTAGCTAGAACTGCTGCTCTTGTAACAATTTTAAATGGAATTGACTGTTCATTGCCCTCTATTTCTGTCATCCAGACTCCTGGGTCTGATGAAGACTGTAAATTCTCCTAATAACAGTACAATCTTCTGAGTCCTGTTCTGTGACTCTGTGGACTTCTGCGGTTGAGTGACAAACCACAGGTGTAGTGACCTTTCTTTTTACATCATCAACATGTCTCTTCCATAGCAGGACACTTAGCATAGCCATGCCCAGGGATTTCACCACACCTTTGGCATTGACCCCCTTGCCCACTTGGCTATTGCTGGGTGCCAGTGAGCCCACTCCCTTTGTTCACTGTGAAGGTCAATTCTATATTTGGTTGTGGTTTCTTGACAGTGCATTGCACCCATATTAGTTGATGCCCGATAGGGCTTGGAATCACTTCTAATTTCCATTTGTTGCTGCTTAACTAACTCTGATAGGTGGGCTTGTGTGACAGCCTTCTGGAGTATTAAATTAGGGTCCAACTGTAGTCTTTGTGAGATCTCTTCATCGTGAAGAACCACAACTAAGCGGTCCCTAATCAATTCTTCCTTGAGCTCTCCATATTGGCAAGATTCAGCCAGTGTATACAAAGAAGTGATAAAACTGTCCACAGGTTCTGAAGGCTCCTGTTTACAGAGATTGAATTTAGCTTGTCCATAAATCACAAAGAGAACTGACCTCCAGTGTCAGGGATGAGATGCAGGAAAGCACCCTCTTGAGGGGCAAGATCTGCTGGGCCTGGGTTACAAGTCTCAGGATGGTGTGAACTCCT
>NW_005842249.1:234203-237475 GCF_000455745.1 Alligator sinensis
GAGCTCAGTGGAGCAGAAGCGGAGAGAGGGACAGACCAGCCCAAGCAGCAACTGGAGTAGTTCTGGGAGGCCTTTAAGAGAGTGAAGGTAACTCTGAGGGCTTGCAGCCAGTGAGTTAGCAGGGCTGGGGCTTGGCAGGATTACGTGAGAAGGCAGCCAGCCACATAGTGCTGTAAACAGTTACTCATATCTGCATATCACCTGTGACAGCCAGCAGCAGGTAATGCCTGTTTCACTTCCATGCGAGGGCAGAGCATTTGCACGCACCATGTCCAGCAAACTCTTTAACCCCTTGTGTGTTTCCTAGGCACAGAGCAGCTGGATAAGATGCCATCCCCTCGGTTAGTGAAGACCCATGTCCCGGTTCAGCTCCTCCCCGTCTCCTTTTGGGAAAAGGATTGCAAGGTAACAGGCTCCAGACCTGCAGGACAGAGGTGGCCATGTAGGTTGTCCCCTGCATGTCCATCCACCTTGTCTGGCATCCTGCCCCCAGTGACCACCAGTGACAGGCCCTTCAGAAGGGCATGTTTAACAAGCACAGGGCTGTATGGGGGATGTGGAGTGGCAGACCTACGAAGCACAGAAGGTCAAAGGCCCTTGGCACCTTTTTATTTGAACTGCATTTCTTCCCTTGTCCTTCCTGCAGATGATCTATGTTGCCCGAAATGCCAAGGATGTGGCTGTCTCTTATTACTACTTCTACCAGATGGCAAAGCTGCATCCTGATCCTGGCCCCTGGAATGAGTTCCTGGAGAAATTCATGGCTGGGAATGGTAAATGAAGAGTTTGGGCCAGTAGTGCCAAACCTTTTGGCTCCATGGGCCTGAAGAGTAGCACTGAGGCCAGTCCTCAGGCAGGATCCTGTGCAGGGTCAGCTGAAGCCACACACTGGTCCAGCTCTGTGTGCCCAAATGCAGCCATACACTATCTCATCTGTGCACGCTGGCACAATCTACCACACAGGGCCATGCTGTCTGACCTGCAGGGCTTCCTATAGGTCCAGAAATTTGGCAGTAGGGTAACAGCAATTAACACTCCTGCAGACCCCCACTGCCAGATTTATGGACCCTTGGGGAGCTTCATAGGCTGGATCTGGCCTCCAGGTTGGAAGCTGAGCATCTCTGTTCTGAGAGATCCCAGCAGTGGGTGTGATGCAGCTTACCCAGAACAGAATTGAGAGAGACTTTTTTCATCCCTGAGACAGAAACCCGCAGGTTTGTCAGTGAAGCTGGGAATGGTACAAAGACTATGGGCAGTCCAAGTTGGTAGGATGGGAATTCCCAAGGGCAAGACAGGTCACTGAAGCACGTAGCATGGCCTGGTGGCTGGGGAGCAGCACTAGGACCTAGCGGGACTGGATTCTACTCCAGTGTCTCTCATTGAGACCTTTGGCAAGTCACTCTGCCTCTCTGTGGTTGTTTCCCTTTCTCTTTTCTCTACCATGGATAAAGCCAAACTCTTGAGGCAAAGACTTTCTGCTGTGACTGCACAGCAGCCAACACAATGCAAGTAGCATGGGGGCCTCCAAGTACCATTGAAAAACAAATAACACCCATAACCAGAGCCCACATTCAGATAGGGCTCTCACAATCAATCCCCATGTCTCCTTAGTTTCTGGTCCAGAACTCAGAATCCCAGCCCACTAGACCATGGGTTGGCCACCGATAGCCCCCAGATTGGATCTGGCTTACAAAACCTTTGAATCTGGCTGGTGGTGTTATGGATGAGGCAGCATTTGGTGGCTGGGGGGGTTCTGCTCACCTTGCACCTTAGTCAGGAAACCAGGGCTTCAGCAGAGGGGATCTCCTCATGCCATGCCACAGCTGGGCTACAAGAAAAAGTGTCAGAGGTGGCCAAGTCTGTGCTCGATTGCCTCAGGCCTGAGCTGGGTCATTCCGTCCACTGCCAGGAAACCCTGCCAACCCCTGCATTGGACTGCTTTCATGGTGTATAAACAGTTAGTTTATAAATCCTTGTTAAGACCAAGCTAAGAATTGCAATGCAGAGCAGCCTATGGAGGACAATGCAGGCAAATGCCTTTCTGTGAAGGAAGAGGGGGAGCAGGGGATCACCTAGATTCCCATATCAGAGGGACCTTTCTGTCCATCCAGACCTCTCCCGCTTACATCCAGCAGCTGAACTAAAGCCCATTTTGCAAAGCTCTCTCACTTTGGTTTGAGGGCTTAAAGCCAGGGCAAGTCCACCACCACCTCATAGGAGGTTCCAGTGTTTAATCAGCCTCTCTGCGAGGAACTTTGTCCCATTCCACTGGATCCTTTTACACCTTTTAGACCCCACACTGCTCTGGATGCAGCCATTAGATCCATGCTGGGAGGGAAGGGTGAGGGGGGACTTTTGGAGCTAGTGCTTTCTCTCTTTCTCTCTCTCTAAATGTCTCTTCCTATGTTGCTTATTTCCCTTGGGATTTAGTTGCTTATGGATCCTGGTATGATCATGTGAAAGGCTGGTGGGAGAAGGCAAAGGACTACCGTATCCTGTTCCTGTACTATGAAGACATGAAAGAGGTGAGGGAGTGTAAAGGACAAACAAATGCTGTGGCACCTCCCACAAACCCCATCTTGACCATCACAGTCTGCCACTTTCCAAAATCCATACAGATCATCCCACCCAAGGATTCACTTCAAGAAGCCATTGTAGCATGGGTTCCTTCCTCCTCCCCTTCCAATATTTCCACCTCACTACTCAGCATGGTGCAGTCATACCCCAAAAGTGCTCCACAGACACATTGGGTATTCTATTACAAAATTTTTTTTTGCAAAAATGTTGGTCTAATAAGAAAAGATACCTCTGCTATAGTCCTGATTGGCACAGGTGCATCACATTAGTTGAAGCAGGCTGGGACACAACAAGCTGCAAGAGACAACTGGGAAGTCTGCAAGGTACATTTGGTAAATGCACTGGCTCAAAAGACAGCAGCCCTCTGTACACTTCACTTCCTTAACCCCTAGGAGCAGAGACTATACCAGAAAAATTAGCAGTATGACTCTACTAGGGTATGTATGCTGGATATGTGGAAACCCCTATCCCAGAGTAGCACACTGGTTATTTTCCTTTTGCAGCAGGCTGTAGGCTCTTCTCACCTTAGGTCAGCAACATGGTTTGGAGTTTTCCTTAGAACCACTAACAGAAACGGTACTTGTTGGCTCCATATATGGAAGCATTGTGCTATTTCTGTCTTTCTGCAGCACCATCTAGTGCTAGAAACGTAGCACAGCACCAGAGTTCCCCAGTAAAAGAGTAGAAAATGGTTC
>NW_005842249.1:237486-247829 GCF_000455745.1 Alligator sinensis
AACTGGTTGGCTCCTTCTAATTCTGTCTGGTTGGTTTAGATCACGGGCGGGCAATTATTTCGGGCAGAGGGCTGCATACTAAGTTTTGGCAAGCCATTGAGGGCCGCATGACAGGCAGCAAGGGGCAGATAAATACTAATTTTCTAAATTTTTTAGGGGCCCCGCAGGCCAGATAGAATGGGCTGGCGGGCCGTATGTGCCCACGGGCCGCATTTTGCCCACCCCTGGTTTAGATATTGGCTTGTTGGATGAAGCCCCTTCTTTCCATCTGATTAAAAGAAGAGAGGGAAGGGTAGAGGGTCTTGATAGCAAAACAGAGTGTACATCTCTGCTTTTCAAAAGAGAACAGAATCCAGGTGAGACCCTTGAGCTAAGATGTTACCAGCACTGAACCTCAACTTAATCTTCATATTTGTTATGAACACCTGTTGGTTTTGTTTCCTCTTGCCTCCATCCCACCATGATCCCACACTTGGTGATTTCCCTGTTAGAAATATCATGTGGTATTGACGCAATGTGTAGTAGCTATCTGGGCAAATGGAACATCTTGCTGAGGATGCATTGCAAGCTGTAGAAGTTACTGTGCCTTCCTGCCTGCTGACTCTGGTTTTCACAGGAGAGACAAGTCACTGGTTATTGTGATGCATTAAGGAGTCAAAACACTAAGCTAATCTAAGGCCTGATCTAAATCCTCTTGTCTCTGGATCAGGCAACACGTGGAACCCAAAGAGCATTATCATATTCTACAAGGGATTTAAAGACAGTTAAACCCACTCCTACGCTGTTGTGTTTCAGCGTACCTTCTCATCTGATGGTTGGTTTGCTTATCGCTGCAGGACCCAAAGCGGGAAGTACAGAAGGTAATTCAATTCCTGGGAAAGGACCTGAAGGAGGAGGTGGTGAATAAAATCCTCCATCACACCTCATTCCAGGAGATGAAGAAGAACCCCTCTGTCAACTACGAAACAATGCCCAGCTGGGCTCTGGACCACAGTATATCTCCGTTCATGAGGAAAGGTGAGCGGCAGGAGAGAAGAAACAGTAGAGTGACAGCAGGGTTGGGAATAGCTGTACACGATATTTTTTTAATGCACCTTCACATGACAGGAATTCCTGGTGTCCAGATTCTTTCTCTATGAACCAAGCCCAGCTGCTAAAGATGGGGCTGCCCAGAGGACCAGCAGTTAGAGGAATATCCTAGATAGGCCTGCCCATGTAATTCTTAGGTTGCAGATCTTGCTCCTGCTCTCTCAAGGGCACAGCTAATTTTTTGCCTTGGGCTCAGTTCAGACATCAGGAATTTGGGGCTAAGGCTTCCTGCTTTGCTACCAAGTCTATTCAGGTTGCCCTTGTGGCATGCACATAGTCCTGAGACCATGGGTGGGCAAGAGCTGGTCTATAGCAGGGTTGGCAACCTTTTGCTAGCACAGGCTGTCCTTTGTGACCCAGTCCTTGCTGAGGGCTGCAAGTCCCTGAACCTGCGGAGCAGCCAGCTGTCTGTGCTTGTCCTCACCACTGATCTCCAGTCTTTGTGCAGTGAGGGTAAGTGCAAACCCAGCGCAGCATCAGGCTCTGCTGCAGAGGGAAGGTCTGTGGAGCAAATGAGCAGCACAGAGCAGCTCCATGTTGTTGATCCTCCATGCCGGATCAGACCTTCATGGGCCAGATAGGACATCTTTGTGGGCTGGATCTGGCTTACGAATGCATGTGGCTGAACCCTGGCCTACAGCACACCTCTGTTCCAGGCACATGATCTATATGGCACATCCCTGAAGATGTAATACTGCCAGCATCTTTCCCAGCTCCTTCCCCAAACTTGTGCAAATATTCAGCCTCAAGCTGTTTCTGTTTCTGCAAGCAAAGGAAGTGTCAAGAGTGCTGAACCAGGATGCTGGCCAGCCAGCACGCAGGCTGTAATGCTCTGCATGGGGCCTTGGAAGTGTTACTGGGAAAGGAGAGGACAGTTCTCAGATCCCGGCCAGGGGGCAGAATAGCTCTGCAGTGCACACCGATCTGGTCATTTGTTTTGTTCCCACCAGGGATTTCAGGGGACTGGAAGAATCATTTCACGGTGGCCCAGAACGAGAGATTCAACAGGCACTATGAAGAGCAGATGAAGGGCTCGGCACTCAGATTCCGCATGGAGATATGAAGTCTCCCTGCCCCGGGGTGGGAGGCAGACAAAGGAGGTGAACAGAGAGCCCTGAGGAAGTGTGCATTGTTTTAAATATCATCCTGATTGCCAGGAGCCTCCCTTTTTCTACCTCTGCAGTGCAAATGGAGTCTGAACTCTGCCCCCTGGGTTGAAGGTTGTAAGACATATTGAAAGTTGTACTCTAATAATCTGCAAGAGAAATTTTGCTCCTAATGAATGCATCCTAACCACACATGGTGGGGTATTTGCTGCGGATTTCTCAAAGGACAATCAAATGATATAGGGCTAGGGGTAGCATTGATGCATTTCCTTCTCCTAGTGAAAGCAAGGTGGGGCAAGGGAATCCTTTCCTTTGCTTTTCTGTTGCTGACCTGGAAAGGCAGCCAAGTGAAGGGTCACAGCAGCTGGGATGTACTGAGCCAGTCCGTCCATCTCAGATTGATTTATTGTGGGCCAGAGTTCAAGTAGGCTGGCAATGAACAGGAGAGTGTAAAGGTTTAATCAACTTCCAAATAAAATTCTGTCTGTGTTTAATTTCTCTAGTCCACTGGCTGCATGATTCTAGCCCAGGGAAAAGGAGGCAGGATGTTAGGAAGAGAGAAGGTGTGTTTTGCTGGCAGTGAGTGATGGGTCAAGCAGAGAGGTGGGAGATTTTATGGAGCATGGGCAAGTCTTGAGGGACTTGTCCATCAGTACCCACAACCCAGCCACCCCTGGAAATGCACAGCACCTTGGTGAGTGCTATGGATTATGCATAGACAGGTGTCTGGGAATAGTTGTCTTCTCAAAACTGCCCTCTACCCTTCACTGTTGTTACACCTCATCAAATTCCTTCTGACCCTTCCCTTCAGTCTCACTCATTGTGCAATGTAGTAGGTTGCTCCCCAGATGCTTCCATGATGCAAAAACAAAGCAGATCGTCCTGGGAACAGCACTTTCCCATACCCACTCTGTACTTCTTTCTTGGCAAGCCCATAGTCAGCGGGGGAAATTTAGGCTTTGTCACTTTGTCCAACCTGAAAATCTACCAGCCTTCTGCATTTCCCCTTGCTCATTTATAAGCAGGGAGGCTGAGAGCTTTAGAAAGAGCAGCCTAAGTGTAGGCTTAAATTCCCTTTTCTGTACCTAACTAGAGGGCCTGAGTTTCCCAAAGTGTTGAGAACCCTATAGCTTACATCCTAGTCACTTAGGATTCTCCAAGGAGTCTCAGGGATTTCAGTGCCCATATCCCACTGAATGTAATGGGAGACGGTGCAAAATGCCCTGGGGCCTCTCGGAAAAAGGGAGGCTGTCACATGCCAAGTACATTAAAAAATTAATCAGAACTTGTGGTAGAGTTCTGATTAATAGAACTCTGGTCTTTTATTAGACCAACTAGATTTTTGCAAAAAAAAATTCTTTAATTGCAAGCTTTTGGGCACAAGCACCCTTCTTCAGGCATAGGAGAAAAGATTTTCATAGATTTCATAGACATTAGGGGCTGGAAGGGACCTCGCATGATCATCGAGTCCAGCCTCCCTGCCATAGGCAGGGAGGCCGCTGGGGGACCATCGAGCCCCCCCCCCCTGCCATAGGCAGGAAGTCTGCTGAGGTCAAATGATCCCAGCAAGATATGCATCCAAATGCCTTTTGAATGGGTCCAGAGTAGGTGCTTGCACCACATCTGGGGGGAGTCTGTTCCAGACCCCTGGATACTTAGACTGTAAAGGAGTTTTTCCTTATGTCCAGTCTAAATCGGCCTCAGGAGTTTGTGGCTGTTAGACCTTGTTATCCCTTGGTGGGCCCTGGTGAACAACTGTTCTCCCAGATCTTGGTGCATCCCCTTTATATACTGATAATCTGCCACCAAGTCCCCCCCGAGCCTTCTCTTCCCCAGGCTGAAGAGTCCCATGTTGCTCAGCCTCTCCTTGTAAGGCTTGCTCTCTTGGCCTTTGATCATACAGGTGGCTCTCCTTTGGACTCTCTCAAGCTTATCCATGTCCCTCCTGAAGTGGGGTGCCCAAAACTGGATGCAGTACTCCAGCTGTGGCCTCACTAAGGCCAAGTAGAGTGGGGAGATGACATCTCTGGTTTTGCTTGAGCTGCATCGGTGGATTCATGCCAGAGTTTGGTTTGCTTTGCCAGCCATGGCATTGCATTGGTGACTCATGTTCATCTTGTAGTCAATCAAGACCCCCAAGTCTCCTTTAGTTATGGTGCTAGCAAGTGTAGCACTGCCGAGCCTATAAGTATGATGCTGGCTCTTCCTCCCAAGGTGGAGCATCCTGCACTTTTCCCTGTTAAATGCCATCAAGTTTTGGTTTGCCCACCTTGTGAACATGTCTGAGTCATAAAAGTTACCTTTAGCAACTAGGGGTAAGCTGCAGTCATGCAACTCTCCCTATGAGGAAAGGCTGAGGGACCTGAACCTGTTCAGCCTCAGCAAACGGAGGCTGAGCGGGAATTTGGTGGTTGCCTACAAACTCGTTAGGGGAGATCAGCAGCAAATAGGAAGGGTCCTATTCCCCCCAGCACCATCTGGAGTGACGAGGAACAATGGCCAGAAGCTGCTGGAGAATAGGTTCAGGTTAGAGAGTAGGAGGCACTATTTCACTGTTAGGGTGGCTAGGATCTGGAACCAACTTCCTAGGGAAGTGGTCCTCACTCCTACCTTGGGTAAATTCAAAAAGAGGTTGGATGAACACCTGTCTGGGGTCATGTGATCCCAGCGTGTGCTCCGGCCAGTGGTGAGGGGTAAGACTAGATGATCTATTTAGGTCCCTTCTGACCCCTAACTACTATGAAACTATGAAACTCTTACACTGGTATGGGGTAGTTATACCCTTGATCAGGGTTGCCAACTCTCTGTAATTTTGTAGACCATCTGTCTTCTTCTTTTCTTCAGCAATCCTTCCCAGTTGAGGATGATTGTCTTCCATGACTTCCATGTCTTATCTATGTGTCCAAAGATGGCTGATGAAGCCTATCCAGGACCAACAGACTCTACTGCAGCTTGAACATGTGTTTCCATGTGGGGGTGGGGTGTCGCTGGAAAATTATGCTTTCTGTAAAAAACACAAAACTGCTGGAGCTGATTGAAGCTCAGTAGTGGGAAATAAGCTGGGTGCAGTGTTGGACCACAGCTAAAACACAGAAGCTCTACCTGGTATCTGAGGGGAGCACAGTACCTTGAAGTGCTCTTCTCAGGATTTTGTGGCTCCATAGCTCCTTCCCCTAGTTCTACCCATGTGCTGGTACTGATTGTAACACTGCTGGGTGGCAGTAAAAACATGTCAGTACAAATGTTTGGTTGTCAGTAAAAGCTTGTAGATTATCAGAAAAAAAGTTGTCTTGGGTTGACAAACTTGGCTGTAACTTATGTGCCCACTCCATGTTTATACCCATGTAGAGATTGTTTACACTGGTATAATCATGTTATTTATCTAAGCCCTTTGTCTCCCTGCACTGCCATTCCCCATCTAGAACAGCATCACTTTTCAGCCTCTCTAGGTGAGGGCTTTGAAGATTTAAGTTTATGAGTGAAGCAGTAAATAGATAACAGAAGTACTTAGAAAGAAAATATGAAATAAAGTTTTTGAAAGAAAGACTGTTCCAGGGCACATCAGATTGTCAGATTTCTGTGAGCTTCCCCTGAGCCTGGTGCGTAGGTGGAATAGGATACTTCTGGAATTGGAATAAGCGATCTGCTTGTTATCGAACATGTTAATCGTATGGTTCTGGAGAGTAAGGTAAGTGCATTTTTATTATGCAGCATACAACTCTTTTGAATGAGTAATGCAAACCATGTGGGTTAGGGTGCACTAGAAATGAATCCTTTGAATAGGAGGTGGGGTTTTGAAAAGGGAAGCCCTACAATCTCACAGCTGTGATTTCAGTGAAGCTCAAATGAGCATTGCTGGTAAAACACTTTGTTTTCTCTGAAATCAGTGACAGACTGCTTGTTCCCACTCATATTTGGTCTGTTTGTCACATAATTTCTCTAAGCGTAAGGTAAGCAGAGACCAGTCTTCTAAACCCCAAACTTCCACCAGATTTTTAAGCTAGCTTTCAGTGGTGCATTATTTCCCCATACACAGAGAGCACCCCTGAAAGGGGGCTAATTACAATTACATTTGGTCTCTATCAACAGCTAATAAGGAGCTAACGTTCCTTTATATGATCCATATGTCTGTATGTAACATGCTGCTTATACAAACACTGAAACATAAAACATATTTTACACTGAACAAACAATCAGCATTTTGCTTATTTGACCAACTATCAGCCAGTGCTTGTGTTAAGAAGCTTTCTGACCGGACAATGGCTGAATGCATCTCAAAAGGAAAATACAACACATGCACAGCAAAGAGAACACCTAAACTTTGGAAACAAATGTCTATCTGCAGGAGGAAATGATACAGAAAGATAGGAATATTTCTATCATCCTTGAACAGAATGAAGGATAAGATGAGAAAGTCTCTTGAGGAACAGTATAAAGGGACCCCCAGCGTAGGGGAAAGAAGGAACCCAGGCAGGGAGGCTGGAGAGTCACCCAAGAAATGACTGGGTTTGCTGGCTGCTGGGACGACAGACAATGCCAGGAAGATACTGCATGTTAGAGAGTAGCAGAGAAGTGTTTCTGGTTTTGTTTCGTAGTTCTGTCTCCAGACCTACAGTCCTTTTGTTTCTGTGTCTCTGTTTTAGGTAATAGCCCTGAGTTGGGTTTTCACCTTGTAGTTTGTCTGGTGGTAATGGTGAGTTCAGGGTGGCTGGCTGCCACAGGTATTTTGTTTCTAGGAGAACTGCAGACCTACGGCATTTACAATCCCAGAGAACCCCTCAGAGCTGGAGGGTGCCTCCTCCACCAACCTGTAAGGTCTGTTCCTACTGCTTAGACTGAAATTTGCTACAAGAGATGAGTCTCTCAGGTGCCAGATCTGGTCAAAATCCAAAGGATACACAGCATGGCAATGGGCAGAGACTCTACGGCTCTGGGGTCACCCCCAAGGTCAGGCCAAGGGGGACTGTCTTACTAACAAAAGGCAGGCCTTTGAAAAGGATAGTTCATATCTTCCACCTTCAGCTTTGTTCCTGGAAAGGGATGTGGAGGAGCTGGTATCAAATTCACTTCATAGTAATTTTAGTCCCTAATTCAGAGTTAAGACCCTATAAACTCACTAGGGGGGACCAGAAGGGTTTGGGGGAGACCTTGTTTCCCCTAGCGCCCCCCGGGATAACAAGGAATAACGGCCACAAGTTGTTGGACAGTGGGTTTAGATTAGACATCCGTAAGAACTACTTCACAGTCAGGGCAGCTAGGATCTGGAACCAACTTCCAAGGGAAGTGGTGCTGGCTCCTACCCTGGGGGTCTTTAAGAAGTGGCTCGATGCCTACCTGGCTGGGGTCACTTGAGCCCAGTTTTCCTCCTGCCCAGGCAGGGGGTCGGACTTGAAGATCTACAAGGTCCCTTCCGACCCTACTTTTATGATTCTATGATGACCTCTTGTACTGGGGAGCTGGGGAGCTTACTGTTTCTGCCGTTCTGCTCTGGTGAGTTTTTCAGTCTCCTGCCTCCTACTCTCTAACCTGAACCTATTCTCCAGCAGCTTCTGGCCATTGTTCCTCGTCACTCCAGGTGGTGCTGGGGGGAATAGGACCCTTCCTATTTGCTGCTGATCTCCCCTAATGAGTTTGTAGGCAGCCATCAAATTCCCGCTCAGCCTCCGTTTGCTGAGGCTGAACAGGTTCAGGTCCCTCAGCCTTTCCTCATAGGGAGAGTTGCATGACTGCAGCTTACCCCTAGTTGCTAAAGGTAACTAGGCTACTATATGCCATATTTACTTGAATATAAGACAAAGTTTGTGCCCCCAATCAACATGGGGAAAAAGAGCTCCTTGTCTTACATTTGTATACGAGGAAACCTCATTAAATACATTGTCTATCATTAAACTGCTGCCAAAAACAGCATGTGCTCAATAATGGAAACCAATTATATAATGGAAACCAATAATGGAAACCAATAAAAGAAACCAATTCAATCATCCTCATGGAAAGAGACAGGCTACATCTCTCTTTAAGAGGTAAGAGTCTGTTCTCTTCCAGGTTGGCTGCTCTCTTACACAGGGCTTTAAACTAGGTTCGTCAGGGGACAGGGATGTTGATGACAGAGTGATACCAGGAACTATGAGCCAGGTGCTGGAACAGTCCAGGAAATACCAAGGGCCCCACTAAGCATCAGAATGGGGAAGTAGTAAGGGCACCTATTGGGAGGCTTACATGTCTGTATACTAATGCTAGGAGCATGGGGAACAAGCAGGAGGAACTTGCACTCCTGCTTGCAAACAAAGAATTTGACCTGGTTGGGCTATCAGAAACCCGATGGGACCCTACCTATGACGGGGCAGTGGGCATTGAGGGCTAGAGGCTGTACAGACAGGATAGAGTGGGGAAAAAGTGGGGCAGGCATTGCTTTCTATGTTAAAGAGCAATATGCATCTTGTGTAGTTATGTTGGACCTAGAAGAAGGGCAAACTGAGGTACTATGGGTCAAATTACAGGGGGGTTGGGGAGAAAGGGACTTGGTAGTGGGGGTATATTACAGACCCCCACACCAGGGAAACGAGTTAGACCTAGAATTCTTGAGGCAGCTCTAAGAGGCAGCACGCTCAAAGGACCTGGTTGTCATGGGTGACCTAAATTCCCAGACATCTGGGAATTTAGGGGGTCGGACTCGATGATCTATTGAGGTCCCTTCCGACCCTAACATCTATGAATCTATGAATCTGCTGGGAGGAACAGGCAGCCAGGTCTGCCCACTCACTTAAGTTTCTAACCTGCTTACAGGACCTTCACCTAACACAGGAGGTAAATGTTCCCACTAGGGGGGGAGATGCCTTACTAGACTTAGTGCTGGCCACAAGGGATGACTTGGTGGAGGATCTGCAGGTACAAGGTAACCTAGGCAATAGTGACCACCTATTGATAGAATTCACTATCTGGCGAAAGGTGGGGAAGATAACTAGTAGGACTGAAGTGCTAGATTTCAGGAAGGCCAACTTCAACAAGCTCAGGAGTTTAGTTGGGGAGGGATTGACAGGCAAAAGCATTGGTGAGATGGGAGTCCAGGAAGAGTGGGCGTTTCTCAAGGGACTGATCCTGCAGGCACAGAAAAGGATCATCCCAGTACACATCAAGCAGAGCAAAAGAGCAAAGAAACCCTCTTGGTTGAGCAAGGAAATCCAAGAGAGCCTGGAGGGGAAAAGAGAGGCTACATGCTGTGGAAGCAGGGGGCAGCCACCCAGGAGGAGTATACCTGTTTGGCTCGAGCTTGCAGGGAAGCAGTGAGGAGAGCCAAAGCGGAAATGGAGCTTAGGCTGGCAGCGAAAGTTAAGGATAACAAAAAGTCATTCTTTAAATACATAGGAAGCAAAAAGAAAGTGCAGGGTAACATAGGATCCCTTCAAGGTGGACTAGGGCAATGGGTAACAGATAGGATGGCCAAAGCGGAGCTCCTAAATGATTTCTTTGTATCTGTGTTCCTGGACATGGATACAAGCATGCATCCCAATGGGACTTTAGGTAAGTGCAAGATAGATACCAACCCACCAACAATTAGCTCTGACCTAGTAAAGGGGCACTTGAAGGGGCTGGATGTATTTAAGTCAATAAGCCCTGATGATCTTCATCCTAGGGTACTTAGGAAATTAGCTGGAGTCATAGCAGAACCACTGGTCCAACTGTTTGCGTACTCGTGGCATTCAGGACAGGTCCCAGAGGACTGGAAAAGGGCCAATGTAGTCCCTATTTTCAAGAAAGGGAGGAAGGAGGAACCAGATAACTATAGGCCAGTTAACCTTACCTCTATCCTTGGCAAGACCTTTGAGAAAATTGTTAAGGATCACATTTGTGGGGGACCAGCAGGTAAAACAATGCTAAGAGGCAACCAGCATGGGTTCACGGCAGGTAGATCCTGCCTGACTAACCAGGTTTCTTTTTACAACTGGGTCACAAAGTACTTGGATGAAGGAACAGAGGTAGATGTTATTTACTTAGATTTTTAAAAGGCCTTTGACACAATCTAAGATACACATTAAAGAGTATCGGTCCAAGGACCGAACCCTGTGGGACCCCACTTCCCACACCCTTCCAGGTTGAAACCGACCCATCCACCACGACTCTCTGGGTGCGGCCCTCCAGCCAATTCGCCAC
>NW_005842249.1:250223-253363 GCF_000455745.1 Alligator sinensis
GCCAGGGTCTGGAACGGGCTCCCAAGGGAGGTGGTGCTCTCCCCTACCCTGGGGGTCTTCAAGAGGAGGTTAGATGAGTATCTAGCTGGGGTCATCTAGCCCCAGCACTCTTCATGCTTATGCAGGGGGTCGGACTCGATGATCTATTGAGGTCCCTTCCGACCCTAATATCTATGAATCTATGAATCTCACACTCAATTCTTACAAATAAACTAAACAGTTGCAATGTAGATTATTACATAGTTTGGTGGGTGGAAAATTGGCTTATGAGAAACAACCAGAGGGTGATGGTGGACGGGTTGGTTTCTACCTGGAAAATGTGAGCAGCAGAGTCCCCCAAGGCTTTGTCCTGGGACCAGTACTGTTCAATACCTTCATCAGTGACTTGGATGAGGGAGTAGAAAGCACTCTGTCCAAGTTTGCAGATGACACCAAACTATGGGAAGAGGTAAACGAACTAGAGGGCAGGGCGCAAATCCTAATGGATTTGGACAGGTTGGGGAGGTGGGTGGAACAGAATAGGATGCAGTTTAACAAAGATAAGTGCCATGTGATGCACCTGGGGAGGAAGAACCATCAACACTCCTACAGCCCGGGAGGTACCACTCTAAGTAGCACAACTGCAGAAAGGGATCTCGGAGTCATAGTCAACTCCAAGATGAACATGAGTCACCAGTGTGATGAAGTAATAAGTAAAGCTAACCGCACTCTTTCTTGCATAAGTAGGTGCATCACAAACAGGTCTAGGGAGGTGATACTTCCCCTCTATGTGGCATTGGTCAGGCCACAGCTGGAGTACTGTGTCCAGTTTTAGGCGCCACACTGCAAGAGGGTTGTAGATAACCTGGAAAGGGTTCAGAGGAAAGCCACCCATCTGGTTAAAGGCCTACAGGAAAAACCCTATGAGGACAGATTGAGGGACCTGAATCTCTTCAGCCTCCGCAAGAGAAGGCTGAGAGGTGATCTTGTGGCCGTCTACAAACTCATCAGGGGGGACAGCAGGAAATAGGGGATACAATGTTTACCAGGGTGCCCATTGAGGTAACTAGAAACAATGGCCACAAACTGAAGGAGATCAAATTTAGGTTGGACATCAGGAAAAAATTCTTTACTGTGAGGGTTGCTAAAATATGGAATATGCTTCCAAGGGAGGTGGTGCTGTCCCCTTCCTTGGAGGTATTTAAGAGGAGATTGGACAAACACTTGGCTGGGGTCATCTAAAACCAGCACTCCTGCCCTGGGCAGGGGGTTGGACTAGATGATCTAATAGGTCCCTTCTGACCCTAAAATCTATTAAATCTATGAAATAAAGATGATTGAATGTAGCCAGCACTGAACATGACTATAGAACTTACAGCCCATATGGGGCAAACATACTGATGGGAACGTGTGTGTGTCTATAGCCCTTATAAAAAGCAGGCAGTTGATCCCCCAGGAGGGAACTGGCACTGGGCCTGGAGCTAGGGTAAGAATAGACCAGCACTGGGAGGGCCAGAGCCAATACTAAAAGCCTCCCCTTGGTATCAAACATGCTTGATTTTAGCCAAGAGGCCCAGAGGCTAATGGGAACCCATCAGAAAAATAGGTCACTGCAACTCATCTGAATAAAATATGCTTTAGATCTTTGATCTAGATTTTGGGGAGTGCTGGGTGTGCAGCTGAATAAAAAATTTTTTTTGTGTCTCAGCAAAAGCCACTGGTCACAAGGCTGGATGTTATATTAAAAGTAACCTCAGCAAAAGCCGTTGGTTACAAGGCTGGATGATATATTAAAAATAAACTCAGCAAAACCTGCTAGTCACAAGGCTATATATTAAAAGTAACTAACTTGGCTAATGCTTAAGTAAGCGGATTCTTAATAAAAGGATAGGGTGCAAAGTGCATGATGTGTTGCTAGTGTCAGGAGACAAAGCAGAAATATGGCCTGGGAAATGGTGCTGCAGCAAGTCAGCAAGAAAACGAGAAAGAACCAGCAAGAAACTGCAAGTGACCAAAAGAAGATGGAGGGTCAGAGTTTTACGCGTGTGCTCTTAGCAGAGAAGCATGTAAATGAATGAAATGCATATGCAATACCATGCTAAGGAAGCAAACAGTAAACAGAGGTGGAGCTTGAGATGGGAGGAGAAATGGGAGGAACCGAAGAAGGGACATAGGCGGGGGGAATATTAATAAGTATGAACCAAGGTGTATAAATGTTGTAAAGAACTATTATTCAGGGATGCTCCCCTGGCTTCATGGGCTGTGTGTCTGTGAGGGAGCTCACCCAAAGCGGTCTCCATTCTAAATAAAGCTGTTGCAAGCAATGTGTGCTGGTTAACGAGTACCAGGATCCACGAGCAATTGGACTGTTGTCTCCCTAGTTGTTGGGCGCTGCATGGAGTCGGGGTCTAACAAAATATATGGTAGGACATAGTGTGCTCAGTGCCCTTCAGTGGCAACTCTTTTTGAAGTCATGGTGAGCCACTACACTGAATACATTTCAACTTCCTCTTCATGCCTGCAGCTGAGCTGCACCTTTCTTCCCCATTTCCAATTATTCCTGTTTCTTCACCAGCCTTAAATGTCTGGCAAAAATCACCAAAGGGGGCCCTTGCTATAGCAGTGGGAGGGGGACAAATTCAAGGCAAATCTCCAATAATTAAATTGTATACCTGGTAGATGTTCTGGGGTTCCAGGCACAATACGATACTCCAATAATAGCTAGTACAAGCTGTTCCGCACTGACATGCTCCGGCCGTTCTGTATGCCATTCGTGAGCTTTCTGTTCAATCAGTCCTGCTACAAGCGCTGGAATGGGAATAGGCCAGTGGATGTTCATCGTCACCATGTCGATATCAGTGACACGTCCTCTACTCCACGAAGCTTGTCTCACTAGGAAGCTTGCTTCCTCTTGATTCAGCAGGTTAGATCCAAGCTCTACGACCAGACGTCCCAACCACACAGCCAGGGTTTCCTCAGGTTGGATCTTGGACTCCCTGTATAAATCTTGTAGTTCGGCTCTGGAACGAGCATGATAGGCAGTAGTACGAGCTGTATTTTGCGGCTTGATGACTCGGCTGGTTGATGTTGCAGGTTGATCAGTTTCTTCACGAGTCATTGTTGTCAATATCTCAGGCAGGAGGGGCGGATGCACCCCTCCG
>NW_005842249.1:253694-254164 GCF_000455745.1 Alligator sinensis
GGGACACGGTATCGAGGGGCTTGAACAAGACCCGCTCATCGCCCATGATACACCCGAACGCTGTGGGGTGAAGATATACCTCTCCCCCTCTAAGGGCTTCGTTCTCAGAAGCTCCCTCTTCTTTCCTCAGCGAAAAGCATCCACTGACACATCTCTCGCCCGCTCTGCCCGCCTGGTGGTAAACAATATGCATTTCCAGTTTGGCGACGCTTGCCACGCTGCGCTTTCCACTCCTCCAAGGACAACTCTTAACTAATTCCAGTTCTAGCGAGCCCTCTCCTGATCCCATCCTCGTCACCAGGGTCGGGCCGGGAGCGACCCGAGCCCTTTTCCGTGCTGCACGCGGGCTGTGGCCAGCAGCCCGGGCACGCCGGGTCGGAGAGGGAAGGCCGTCGAACTGGAATTAGGCACAAACGCTTAGCGGTAGTTTAAAAGATTGTTTACTTACACCGAGATGGCAGTGGTGTAAG
>NW_005842249.1:254460-264181 GCF_000455745.1 Alligator sinensis
CGGGGAACGAATTTACATACCGGTGGCGGGAACTCTTTTGCACCGTGCATTCCTCTTGCAACATGAGCAATGCACTCTGCAAAAGAAGCTGCAGAAAAGGCGGGAAACTCGTCCCTGCACCAGGGTTTTCCTCTGCAACAGGAAACTCTCCCGTGCAATGAAGCTGCAACTTGGCGGGGATAATTCTGGTGCCGAAGCACACACAAAATCATGCCTTTGGGTCATGACACCAGCATTGGGTGGCAACCCTTGGGGGAGGCAAAATAGCAGCAGCTGCTCTGATAGCTTGGCCACTGCTAGCAATGCAGCCAGTGCTGCTGCCCTATGCACAGTAGCTGCCCAGGGCACTCCAGCATCCAGTAATGACTCTATTAATTACACCATAGTAAATGTGTCTTGTGTTGAGGCCCTAAAGTGACTTGCCCAAGGTCAAACAAGAAGTCTGTGGCAGGGCAAAATCTTAGTGAGGTGTTAGGATTATGGCAGAGAACCAGTAACAATGTTCTGGGCTGCCAACTGGACTCCACAGAAGCACTTTTAAGCTGAGCTCTCCTACAACAATTATTTTGGCAGGAAGAGAGGGGCAAGGGAAGCAAAACGTATCCATTCCTGGGATAGGCTCTACGGAAATCAGCACCACTTCTTCCATCCCTCAAGAACAAAACACTACATTCCCATGAGGTGACTGTTTTACTCAGTGATTATTTAAATAGTAAAGACTGCTGTAATCCTTTCCCCTCCCTCTTCTCAATTCAGGTTTCCCAACATGGAAGAGGAACACATGCTGAGGAGGGCATTAGAGAGCATCCATTGCATTCCCCTCTACTGGTGCTTTGTGGAGAAGTGGGGCCAGATGGAGGCCTTCCAAGCCAGCCTAGATGAATTTCTCATTTCCACCTACTCCAAATCAGGCAAGTTTAGCTGGACACAGGGCTTTCAGGGGAGGGGAGTGGGGGGAGTTTAGCTTTGTATGGCCAGTGACACATGGTAGGAGGCAGAAGGCACTCGACTCTGCCGAAGAGTTCTCTGCATTCTAGGCGCAACCTGGATCAGCGAGATTGTGGACATGATCTACAATGATGGGAATGTAGAGAAGTGTAAGCGGGATGCCATTTTCAATTGAGTCCCTTTCATGGAAATGAGTGCCCCTAAATTTGTAAATGGTAAATTTTACCTGAGCAGTCAGACAATTGGTGGTGCCTCTTCCCACAGAAACCATTTGAGGAGCTGGGGTAGGAACTCTGGCTGCGTCGTCACTCTAATCCTACAAGGAATTCAGCCTCTCCTGGATGTAATGCAATTAATTGGTTTTAGAGTGTTCTTTGGCAGATCACATGCTAATCTGCTCCATTTAAATAATTCCATCCACTGCCCCTCCTTTGAAATCCATGAAGAAAGCTGAACTGAAAAAAGCAGCGCTCTGTGATTCTTACATGACACATGTAGGACACGTGCATTGTTTTTGCTGCACTCCAAGCCAAGACTCTATTCTCACAACCTCTCAGGGCAGCTCTACACTGCCTCAAGGCCATATCCTGGACTGCCACTGTGAAAGATGCCCTACTCCCACACTCTCACTCTGTACTCTCTAAACCCTGAGAACAAGGCAACACAGTGCGCATCTACATGAGATGCTGACTGCACAGTAGCTGAAAAAAACTGCACAGTAGCGCGTCACAGCACGGACATTGCTAATATGGTACTGTGCAGTATTATTAGGTTACTGCACAGTAGCATCATGTAAAAGACCTTCATTGTAAAAGGTCTTTTACATGATGTAAAAGACAGGTGTTACTGTGCAGTAACTCCTGATACAAGTTAATAAACAAGTACTAAACACAAGTACTAAATAAAAGTGTAGTAACAACTGCACATTAGCATCTTGTGTAGATGTGGCCATAGTAGCCTTAAAATGGTGCTGGGCATGTGTCAATATGCACAAGTGAGACAGAAAGCCTAAAAGCGGCAATGAGGCACATGCCTTGCCCAGCACATGGACACAATGGCAACATTGCCACCTTTCCAGGAGTTGACTGGTCTGTGTGGAGCATGAGCAAATGAAAGGAAAGCTGACTTCCAGGGTGAGGGATGAGATGCAGGGAAGCAGCCTCAAGGTGGCCAGAGGTTGGAGGAAGGAAGTGGGAGAGACAGACCAGCCTTAAACAGCCACTGGAGCAATTCTGGGAGGCCTTTAAGAGAGAGAAGGTAACTCTGAGGGAACTGCAGCCAGTAAGTCAGTAGGGCTGGGGTGTTGTGGGATTGCATGAGAAGGCAGGCAGCTACATGACATTGTAAATGCTTAATCATATTTGCATATCACTCATGACAGCCAGCTACAGGTAATGCTATTTCACTCATGTGCGAGGGCAGGGCATTCTCATGCATTATACCCAGTAGGGCCTTTAACTCCTTGTGTGTTTCCCAGGCACAGAAGAGCTGCATAAGATGCTGTCCCCTTTGGTAGTGAAGACTCATGTCCCCGTATAGCTCCTCCCTGTCTTCTTCTGTGGGAAGGATTGCAAGGTAACAGACTCCAGACCTGCAGGACAGAGGTGGCCACGTAGGTTTTACCCTCATGGACAGTCCATCTTGTCTAGCACCCTGCTTCTAACAGCTGCCAGTACTGGACACTTCAGAAGGGCATGTGCCATGAGACCAGGGCTGTATGTGGCATTTGTAGTGGAGGAAGGACAAGGGGAATCCCTTCCAGTTCTATGGAGCACAGAAAGTCAAAGACCCTTGGCACTTACTTTTTTTGAATTGTGCTTTCTTCCCTTGTCCATCGTGCAGGTGATCTATGTTGCCCAAAATGCCAAGGATGTGACTGTCTTTTATTACTGCTTCTGCCAGATGGCAAAGCTGCACTGTGATCCCAGCCCCTGGGTTGAATTTCTGGAGAAATTCATGGCTGGGAATGGTAAATGAAGAGTTTGGGAGATCTCAGCAATGGGTGTGGTGGTGCCTATGCAGAACAGAATTGAGAGAAAGAACAGAATTCTGTTTTTCCCAAGACAGAAACCCACTGGTGGGCTTGTCAGCAAAGCTGGGAAAGGTACAAACTCTCTGTCTCTCCCTGGAGGTCCAGACTGGCAGGACGGGAACTCCCAAGCGCAAGACAGGCCATTCTGGCATGTAGCATGGCCTTGTGGCTGGGGACCTAGCAGGACTGGAGTCTACTCCAGTGTCTCTCACTGGGACCTTTGGCAAGGAACTCTGCCTTCCGTGGTTCTGTCTCCCTCTCTTTTCTCTACCATGGATAAAGCAAAATGCTTGGGGAAGAGACCATCTCTACCTGTGGCTGCACAGTGCCCATCACAATGCAGCCACAAGCAGTGGGGGGCCCTCCAAGTATCTTTGCAAAACAAATAACACCCATAACCAGAGCCCACATGCAGACAGGGCTCTCACAATCAATCCCCACCTAGAGCTGGGCCCAGACACTTCTCATTTTCTCATCCAAAGCTGAGAATCTCAGCCCACTAGACCAGGGATCAGCAACCTATAGTCCCTGGGCTGGATCTGACTTACAAGCCGTTGGATCCAACCTATGGAGCCATGGCTGCGGCAGCATTTGTTATCGGGGGGCTCGCTCTGCAGACACTGTGCTGCAGTGGATTGCCTAGAGCTTCAGCAGAGGGAGGATCTCCTTGTACCGCACCACAGTCAGGCTGCAGGGACAAGCAGCAGAGGCAGCCAGGTCTCATTGCCTGTCTGCCTCAGACCTGAGCTGGGTCATTCCAGCCCCCACCAGAAAATGTTGGTGACCCTTGCACTGGATTGCTTTCATGGTGTATAAATAGTCAGTCTTTAAAGCCTTGTTAAGACCAAGCTAAGAATTACAACAGGGAGCAGCCTGTGGAGGACAATGCAGGGAACAGCTTTTCTCAGAAAGAAGGGGGTGAGCAGGAGATCACCTAAATTCACCAGTTCCCAAACCAGAAGGGACCTTTCTGTCTACCCACACCTCTCCCCCTTACAACCAGCACCTGAACTAAAGCCCATTTTGCAAAACTCTCTCACTTTGGTTTGAAGGCTCAAAGCCAGGGCAAGTCCATCACCACCTCACAGTGGTGGTGAACTTGCCCCATTCCACTGGATCCTCTTACACCTTGTAGATCCTGCACTGGTCTGGATGCAGGCACTAAATCCAGACTTGGGTGCTCTTGAAGCTAGTGCTTTCTTTCTCTCTCTGAATGTCTCTTTCTGTGTTGGTATGATCATGTGAAAGGCTGGTAGGAGAATGGAAAGGACCATCGTTTCCTGTTCCTGCACTATGAAGACTTGAAAGAGGTGAAGCAGTGAGTAGAAAGCACAAACCATTGCCATGTCCAATCCCATTCTCTCCACAAATATCGTCAATGGGGAGGGTGATGTTAACATGCCTTGGTAGAGATGCTCTCTGCACGTTGGGCATTTCGGGCATCAATGAACATATGCTCCAGGAGGCATAGCAGCGTCTCTCCTCTCTGACACATTGGAAGCTGTGGTACAGCTGTGGTACTCCTAGAGGGAGTCTGTGGCAGGAGCATGAATTGAACCTACTCCTCCTGAACTGCAGCCCAGTGCAAGACCATCCTTCAACCCCTGTGCAGCCCTCTGCCATGCTCCCTTCTTGAGCACTGGGACCACCTCCTCTGCCACCCAATTTGTGACACCAGTAGGAAAATGTCTTTCACTTGGAGCTAGGTTACAATCAGAATAGTAACAAAACATCACAGAGATGGCTATGTTCTGTGCCTGACTAAATCAACTCCCTACAACTAGCTCAACTAGCTCACACTTAGGTACCTCAGCACATAGCCTGGCGCTGGGTGACAAACGGTTGTATATACCTCAGCATCAGTGGGAATACTGGAGCTGAAGCACTTTCAATGATTTCATAGATTTCATAGACATTAGGGCTGGAAGGGACCTCGGAAGATCATCGAGTCCAGCCCCCTGCCCAAAGGGCAGGAAGTCAGCTAGGGTCATAGGATCCCAGCAAGATAAGCATCCAGTTTGCTCTTGAAGGTGTTCAATGTAGGCGCTTGAACCACCTCCGGTGGCAGGCTGTTCCAGACCTTGGGGGCTTGGACAGTAAAGAAATTCTTCCTTATGTCCAGCCTGAAACAGTCTTGTAGTAGTTTATGATCTTGCCCTTTATAGCTACTATAGAGGCCCCTAGTGTTCCTGGGAGTCTTTCCCTTGACTCTAGGCTTTGGATCAAGTCCTCTAGCCTTTGTGTTTTGGGTCCTCATTTTTAAAGCCAATCCAAGAATTCTGCCCTAGAGGTGCTGTGAGGCTGATCCAATTATTAGCATGTGCAAAGCCTGGCTTAGACAGAAGGTTAGAATCCAGTTATAAGTAACAAACAAATCAGATGTTGCACAGCTATAGACAAAAAAAAGTGTGGAAATCAGACCTGCCCTCCCCATGCAGTCGTCTGTACAGCAAGAAGGAAAAGAGACATGCAAAGCTGCCATAGACATAGGCAAACCCAGTAGGCAAACCTTCCCCTGCTGCTCAGCTCTGAATATAGTTCACCACCTTCCAAAATCGAGACAGATAAAAATCCATCCCACCCAAGGGTTCCACTTCAAGCAGCCATTGTGGCATGGGTTCCCTCCTCCTACCCTTCCTTCTGTTCCAACTCACTGCTCAGCATGGTGCAGTCATATCCCAGAAGTGCTCCACAGGCATATCACATTGGCTCAAGCAGGTTGGGACACAGTAAGCTGCAAGAGGCAACTGGGAGGTCAGCACAATAGATCTGGTATGTGAACCATCTCACAAGATAGGTTCCCACTGCATGCTGGGCTTCCTTATCCCCTGGGAGCAGAGATTGAATACAGTAAACATTATCAGCACAACTCTACTAGGAGAAGTGTGTTGGACATATGGGTCTGGGACAGACATTGCACGAACTAGTTTGAGCTCAATCAGTTACGTCTGATACTACATTCAACTAGGTTTATCTCAAACCAGTTTCGGCCATTTTGAACCTGGTTTATGTGCACTGAATGTCTGTTCTGTTACAGGTTTAAACCAGTTTCTGATCACTTAAACCAGGTTATGTGTAATGTCTGTCCCTAGGCATGGACATGCCACAAGCTCTTCATTCTTCTCACCTTAGGTCAAGCACATTGTTTGCAGTTTTCTCTGTAAAACTATGGGTATAAACAGATGTCACCAAATGAAGATGGTCAGTTGTAGCGGGATATGTTTCCTCTCCCCTTCATCCCACCACGAGCCCACACTTGGGCTAGAGACAGACATTCAAAAAGCCTGAGCCTGAATCGATTCAACCTTTGCAGGTACACTAACCTGGCTAGGCTGAACCAGTTTCCAACCACACAGACTACCCCTCTGGACTGAGGAAACTCAGGCACATGCATGCAGTAGCTCAAGCTGGAAGCCAGGGGGTATTACAGCAGCCCTCCCTGCCCTTCCACAGAGCTAAACTGTGAGGGGCATGGCCAGGCCCCAGCAGGGCTCTGATTGGGGAGGCATGTGAACCTCCACTCTGCCTGCAGTCCCAGGCTTTTCCCCACTTACTGCTCAAGGGGCAGGAGTGTTGCCAGCCTGTATCCCCGGGCTAGCACTCTGAGGCAAGGGGAGGGGGTGTGTGTAGTGCATTCATCTGTTGATGATATGGAGCTTTTCACTCTCCCTCCCTGCATCTGTATAGTGTCTGCAGCAAACTGAGAGGCAAGCAAGCTGGGGGGAAAAGGGGAGCTGATAACAGTGTTTATCACCCCTTATCTCAGTGTTTATTGCCCTATTAAGAAAACAGAGAGACATTACCAGCTATCTGTTGATTCAGCACAGACCCAGCATGTGGTCCGCTGGCTAATACACAGACACCTCTCAGCAAGGCAGAGGGGAGGGGGAATTTGTGCTTAGCAGAGAGTGGTGAGCGGGAGGGAGGGGAGCAAACAGTTCTTCTCAAACATTTCCAAGGAAGAACATTAAGCTATCTGTTAATCAGCTCCAAAAATCCTGTCTGCCTTTGTCTGTCCCACAGTACAGACTGTAGCCACCATGTGGTCTGCTAGCTAATTCTGAGGTGTCTGCATAAAGCAGAGGGGCTTGGGGGAATAATCCCTGATTAGCACAGAGAAGGCAGGCAGATGCAGAGGGAGGGGCCAGCCATGCTGTGGAGCAGAGAGCTGTACCCAGCCCAGAGAGCATGCTGGGATTCTGGGGTACTCTGGTTTATATTAAACCAGCAGGGGGTCTGGGACAGACATTGCACAAACTGGTTTGAGCCAAATCAGTTAACTCTGATACTACATTCAACCAGGTTTATCTCAAACCGGTTTCAGTCATTTTCAAACTGCTTTATGTGCATTGAACATCTTTTCTGTTACAGGTTTAAACCAGTTTCTGATCACTTAAACTGGTTTATGTGTAATGTCTATCCCTATCATGCACCATGAGTCTCCCCTTGTGGTGTCTATGCTAGAGCTATCGTGTGATATTGGCACAATATGTTGTAGCCATCTGGGCAAATGGAGTGTGTTGCTGAGGATGCACTGCAAACTGTAGCATTTACTGTGCCTTCCTGTCTGCTGACCCTGGTTTTTACAGGGGAGACAAGTCACTGGTTATGATGCATTCTCAAGGAGTCAAAACTCTCTGCTAGTCAAAGGCCTGATCTAAATCCTCTTGTCTCTGGATCAGGTACTATGTGGAACCCAAAGAGCATCATCGTGTTCTACAAGGTGTCCTGTTACAGACAATTAAACCCCCACATCTACACTGTTGTGTTTCAGCATATCTCCTCATCTGATGGTTGGCTTGCTTGTCTCTGCAGGAATCAAAGTGGAAAGTAGAGAAGGTGATTCAAGTCCTAGGAAAGGACCGGAAGGAGGAGGTGGTGAATAAAATCCTCCATCACACCTCATTCAAGGAGATGAGGAAGAACCCCTCTGTCAACTATGAAACAATGCCCAGCTGGGCTGTGGACCACAGTATATCTCCGTTCATGAGGAAAGGTGAGCCGCTCTGCCAGCACCTAAGACAGCACCAAGACACCTAACCCATCCATCTCAAACTGACTTATTGTGGGCCAGAATCCGAATAGGCTGGACAGGTGAACAGGAGAGTGTAAAGGTTTAAGCAACTTTCAAATAAAATCCTGTCTGTGTTTAATTTCTCTAGTCCACTGGCTGCATGATTCTAGCCCAGGGAAAAGAAGCAGGATGTTAGGAAGAGAGAAGGTGCGTTTTGCTTGCAGTGAGTGATGGGTCAGGCAGAGAGGTGGGAGATTTTATGGAGCATGGGCAGGTCTTGAGGGACTTGTTGATTAGTACCCACAACCCAGCCACCCCTGGAAATGCACAGCACTGTATGCAGGTGTCTGGGGATGGCTGTGTTCTCACAATCCCCCTCCCCATTGTTGTTACACCTCATCAGATCCCTCCTGACCCTCTCCCTTCAGTCTCACTCATCCTACGATGTAGTGGGTTGCTCCCTGATGCTTCCATGATGCAAAAGCAAAGCAGATCTTTCTGGGAGCAGCTCTTTCCAAAACCCATCCTGCTCTTCTTACTTGGTGAGCTCATAACCATCAAGGGAAAGTTAAGCTTTGTCACCTTGAGCAACCTGAAAAACTTCCTCACTTCTGCATTTCCCCCTGCCCATTTATAAGCAGGGAGGCTGAGAGTTTTAGAAAGAGCAGCCTAAGTATGTTCCTTCAGGTCCTGGCGAGTAATAAGGAGCTTGCCAATGGCTAAGAGAGAATTTCCTCTCAAGTACTAGGCTCAAGAACTGCACAGGGCCAACGTAGCACACCCCCTACATCCCAGCCATGTAGGAAACAATGCTAGAGACAGTAAGAGCAGCATTAGGGAAGACCCAGAGCATTGTGGAGACCTCATACTGCTTTACGGGAGTTATAAAAGAGCACTCATGCTACTGATGCTCCTTCATCTGAGAGGAGCAGAGCATTAGGAAGGTGCAGCAGTGGGGTTAAGCTGCCTTTGATATATCCCCACCCCAGCTGCAGACTCCTCTCCCTTTCCTGTCACATGTGATGCTGCAAACCCATATAGCAGGTGCTCAGCACTCACACAGTGGCTTTCAAAGAATCCCACCCACACCCTTCCTTTGAGGTCCGTGGATGGACAGTTCCACCTCTGTACAAGCTAAGCATTAGCTTTTGTCTATACTGCCCATTCCACAGAAGCATGGACAGAGCTGTCCTACTCTGAGAAAGGCAGCCTGCCAGCTTCTTGGTAAAAGGATGTGCACCTTGACCAGAACCCTCCTCAGCCCAGTACCTAGTACAGTGCTTGCAATCACATTCTCAAAGCCTTTCCTTTTTCTTTTACTGTAAAATGGTCACCTTGAAAGCTGCCCCCGTGGCAGATAACAAACTGCCTTAAATGGCTGCTACTCCTGGGGGTTGCGTTAAGAAAGTCCTCTTTATTATAGAGTTTGGGAGCCTAGGTAAGGCTTGGCTATAAGGATTTAACGAGGTGATAGAAGGCTGGGATCACCCTCAGGCAATAAATAACTTGTTCAGCCTGGCAGTTTTTGCCTTCGGAGCTGATCAGGCAGCCTGGCGTTTAACTCTTCGATTGGCAGAATCATAAAGCACACCCTTTTTAATCTCTTCTCAAGCATCCACTTCCTGGAAAGATTTTAGTCTGCCAGCCCTAAAGGCTTTCTTTTCTGCCAATTGGAAGACAAATCCTATTTTCTTCAGCTGAGAACTGTGGGAAGGACGCAGATTACT
>NW_005842249.1:264212-272965 GCF_000455745.1 Alligator sinensis
TGCCAGAGGGAGATCCTAACGTCTGGGTGACTGAAAACCTCACCAGAACACAACTGCAGACACGGTAAACTCTCCAGCTCTCCCGCCCAAGTGGTTTTAACTCTGAATCAGGGCCTAAGAATTACTATGAAGTAAATCTGATACCATTTGTAAAAGGGCTGTTCTGGTTAGCTGGCTGTTTCAATGCAAGCTGGCTAAAAGCTGCTTTCAGAAGACTGGCTGCACTCTTCCGTTTATGATGCAATTACTGGAACAGAAATGAGTGGTTTGAATTAAGGGGATGTTGCTCAATCCACTCCTCAGTGAATAATCTTCCCTCTCTGCATTCTTGTGTCTTTAATGCTAGTAAATATGGGAAGCTAATCGCTGCCACGTCTGCGACTTCATACCTCAGTACCAGATAATCAGGAAGGCTGGTCCATAAGCCAGATGTACATGAGCAACTGAAAGCAGACCCCCCGTTTTGACCACTATCTTGCTGACAAAGCAGGTCATTGTCACATTCCAGTTTTTACCTTTGCTTTAATAGGGGCAAAATTGGTATCAGTGGTCCAAGAGTCGCACTGTGCTGTTTTCCTCCCACTCTCCTCCATGCCCTGCTCATCCTTGTTGGAAATCTCCCAAACCTCACTGTGCTCAGGAGGTGCTGG
This sequence comes from Alligator sinensis, assembly GCF_000455745.1. NCBI lineage: Eukaryota > Metazoa > Chordata > Crocodylia > Alligatoridae > Alligator > Alligator sinensis. Next base: position 264,863 of record NW_005842249.1, read on the forward strand.
TGCGGTGCTGGCACCCTCGCCTTTTCATTCAGAAAAACAGCTGTCACCAGCAGTGCTGCCCATCTTTTTGCACACACTCACCTTGCTGTATCAGCCTGCAGCATGTTCTTACCCCCTGAGTTTCCTTTACTCAGTTGTTTTTTGTGAAGGAAGGCTCAGTGCAACAGTTTACTGTAACCCATCGGAGCCAGGGCATGGTGGGGTAGCTCTGAGGACAGTCCTACCATTCATGGGTGCCCTGCTATCTGCCCGGGACTGGTCCCACTGGGATAATAAGGAAAAGCAAACACCATTGACCCAGTTTGCAAACAGCCCCTCCCCTGCCTCCCCACCTGCTGAGGGATGTGCTCACCATGTTTCCCCAAGCCCTTCTGAAAACCAAACTGATTTAGAAGGGTGTTATTGTGGCACTGGGTGGGGGATTTGGGAGATGTGCTGTCACTTGCTTGAGACATGCTTGAGACCTTGGGGAAGCCATGCAGGGAGGGCCTAACTCACCTAAGAAGGAGAAGCAGTCTAGCTACGATGGCCCAGAGCTACCAGGACCCACATTAGTTCGGGTATCACTATGCCCTGCTGCGTTGTGGACATACCTATCATCTTTCTGTGCCTCTGAAAAAGGCAAAAAACACCATTTCCCCTCCCCTTGTCTTTCTTGTCTCTGCTCGGCAAGCTCAGTATCATTTCTAATGATACACTTTTACAATATTTAGTAAGATGGTCCTGATCCCAGCTGGGGTTTCCAGGCACTCCTGTAATACTCAGAGCCTGCTTTTGACTTGCCAGCAGAAAAGGTCAACTGAGGCTGAAGAAATCAGGCACAGCAAACTGCTCATCCTGCCCTGTTAACCCAATGAAACTCCATTATGCGTTGTATAGGCACAACCCCTTAGGACACGGCTGTTGATCTTCACAAGAGCACAGGGCCAGTGGGAGAGCAGACATCACCTTGTGAGTTCCTTTCGAGAGACATGCAGCTGCTTGTGCTTTCCAAAGAAACATAAAGCCAATTAACACTTCCATTGCCATATCCCTCTATGGGAACGGGTTCTGAACAATGCCAAGTGCTCTGTGTGGGTTGTGCTTGTCTCCAAACAGAGCTGGGGGGTTCAGGGCCTTCATGTAATCAATCACCCCTCCCCACACTTCCCAGGGCCTGCAGAGAGCGCCCTGCATAGCTTAAAATGCAACATGAGTGGGGGCCAGGGGAGAAGGGATACATACTCCCCAGCCACACTGGATATGCACAAAATAGTACAGCACCCTTTGCTCCCTGCTCAACCTATTAACTTTTCTTTTCCCCTTCTTACCAAGAAACCACACCAACTTTCCCCCACTTCTCCGTGCAGCCCCACAACCTATCTCTCATGTGGGCCAATTTTCAGATATGGTCCAGAACCAGAAGTGGAATAGCCACAGACACCCATGTGGCATCGAGCCAGGGCCAGAGATCCCTGCTTCTCAGCAGAGCTAAGTAGCCTGCCTGTACTAGTTCAGCCATACTGCTTCCCGTTCTGGAGAAAGCATGCTCAGAGCAGCGGGGCATCACAACACATTAGTGCTTGTCAGTGGGAAGGCCAGCCAACTCCCCCTATGCAACCTGCTGGTGGCGTACCACTGCTTTGGGCATTAAGAGCCTGTGAGAGAGAATAAAGGAACAGCCTATGGACAGAGATGGCCAATAAAAAGCAAAGTACATGCACAAAATCTGGGGAGCAACTTCATTTCTACCCGGAGGCAATCTGAGTTTATTTTCACAAGGCTTTCAACTAAATAGTCATTTGTTGCAGCTATTAAGCACCAGCAGACTGCAGTGGGAGGTTAGGAAGGCCTGCTCGACCCTCCCTACAATATTCTCAGGTGCTGTTGTGCTGTGCCGCCACCTTATTCTGGCATGCTACCTCCTGAGTGGGAAGCAATAAAGCCACTTTAGTGAAGGCAGGCTACTGAGCTCTGCTGAAAAGCAGGCCTTCTTAGCTCAGGGGCAGTACCACGCATGGGAAACTGTTCCCCTTCAGGTTCTGGAGCATATCTGATGTGAGGACCACAAGGGAGGTAGTTTGCAGGGTTGTGGAGGGAGGATGGAGGAGTAAGTGGGAGCAGAGGCATGCCATGGGGATAGGTAGCCTGTGAGGCAGTATATCACAGTGAGAAGAGAACCTCTGCATGGCCTGCGTCACTCTGCAGTGGTTAAGATGGGCTGGGTTAAGGAAGTGTAAGAAATCCCACCACATAGGCCCAGTCTAGGCCTATGTCAATGCACTCTTCCATTCTCATGGCAGCATGAACATGTGAGCACAAGAATGACAGTGGGGCTATTCCCTCCATGGCTCAGTGGTGTGGCTCTTCAGAAGAGGACAGAAGAGCAGGCAGCAGCACGCTTTGTTGAGCGGACACTTACAGTATAAATCAATGTTCTTAAAGTCTTGCAGCAGCAAAGATAATTTCAGTAGTATTAATGTTGGTCTCTGGAGTTTTGACCACCTGCTATAGATTGAACAATAGCATCAACATCCAACACAGAAACTTCTTTTGTTATTGCAAAACTGTAAGCCACCACAAAGGACCACTGAGCTCACGGCATGTACAAGAAACACAGGTGTAGTATTTTTTAATGCTCTGTGTTGCTAGGATTTTCTTTATGCAAGGTACAGCTGAAATGGATCTCCTGTTTTTTTTGTGTAGTCCTAAGAAAGGCCTTAATAATTGGTTACAGGCTTGATGCTAGTATTATGGGATGAAATTGCAGAGCCTGTGTTTATGCAAGACGTCAGACTTGATGAGAAATAGATATATTTATTGTTTATTCCCAGCACCAAACTGCACCTGGGGCTATGTTCTACATGATAAGTGCTTCACCCATATAGGAATATTAGTGTCCTAGACCACTCTGTGTGGATTAATTTGTACTGGGAAAGCTGTGCTTTGTACTGCTGTACTGGCATAATAATACTAATCGTAAAACAACAGCCTACAAATGACAGAGGCTGTACCAGTAGGAAGCATTGGATTCCCCAGTATAGATTGCATCTAAGGGTTATTGCCAGCCTGTTAGTATTTGTCAGGACCTACATCTCTTCCCACCCAGTTGGGCCAGGTGAAGTCTGTTGTGTAGACCCAGCCTTGGAGCACCAACTGGAAAAACAGATGTTAGCATATGCCAATATTTTCTGCTCCATGGCATCAGTGAGAAGGCAAACTCAGAATCCCCGGCCCGTCCATTTGTGTTTCACTTTGGATGGCTAATTAGTTAGAGTGAAAAGTTTAGATTACAGTTAGGAAGAGTGCAAGCCTACATGGGGTGATGTGCATAACCATCAGCTCATATCAGTGCAAACATTTAGGGCCTGGCTATATGGGACTTGTGCAGTGAGCTTCAGTTTGACATTACAGTGCACTACCTACTATGCATTACTCCCCATGTGAATGCTTGTAGCGGGTGCCTGTACAGCATAACTCAGAACCCTACAGAGACCCCAACTCTTACCCTAAAATAATCAGTAGCTAAACTATAAATGAGTGAGTTACAATCGTCTAGCTCAAGGGTTGGCAACCTATGGCCTGAGCACCAGTCCTGGCCTGTTGGAGCTGGCTTGCGGATCTGGGGCTTCAGCAGCATTCAGAAGCTATGGCAGGGATTGTCAACCAGGGGTACAGGTACCCCTGGGGGTACTCTGAAAGATTCCAGGGGGTATGTGGGGGCGGGCAGGGACGGAGCACTGCCACCCCACGCCACTGACTCATGGGATCAGGGCCAGAGCAAGGCGAGAGCAGGGCCACACAGACGCCGCACTGCAACTGCTCAACACCCCTCCATTCTGCATCTGGACACTCACCGCCCCCTCCCCTTCCCCCCCGCTCTGGCTTCACATCTGGCCACTCGCCACCCCCACTCCACATCCAGCCTAAAATGGGGGCTGCCGAGGGTACACTTATTAAAAAAGGTTGAAAACTCCTGAGCTATGGCATAGCTAGGTGGTTGGGCAGCAAGAAGCTGTCCCCTGCTGCATTGCAGCCAAGTGGTAGGGAGATGCAGTTGTGGCCAAGGTGACAGCCACGTCCTACTACTGCTTGTATCATACCTGAGCTGGAATCCCAGCCCATGACTGGAGAAGGTTGCTAACCCCTAGCCTAGTTTCTGATTCCACAATCAAAGCATGCACATAAGTCATTAACACAGAACAGCCAGTTCGTACTAACGCCCTTCCCCTTTTTACTCCAAGGTTAATTGTTCCTATGTCCATGCACTTTGTATACACCAAGTGCAAGGTAGCGTACTCCATTTCCAAAATATAGGTGTACTAAAATTGGTTAAAACACACTTAAAACACTTCTACTTAATTTGGTAATTGTGCTGTATTAAAATAATCCTGCACCAGTGTGACAGAGAGCAGCAGTTAAAATGTTTTTACCTTAAGGGTTTGTTCTGATGTTACTAAATTGATTCTGTTTATTGGTGTCAGTTTCCTAGCCCAGACAAGCCCTTGGATTGTACCAAGTGCCTGCTTTAGATCAATAGAAGCCAAAATATTCTGGTTTAAACTTTATGAGCTTGAATCATGTTATGGTGCTTAGAGATTAAAGGTGATTGTTTTGAGAGAGAGCACTGCTTTTTTGCAAGGCATATGTCAGATTTAATGAGCCTTTTTAAATTAACATATATTCTCCTGGAATGATGGTAGGTGAGTTCACGTGGCACGGACAATTTAACATGAAGTTTCAATGTGAAGCTTTCTTGAAAAAAAATTTTTTATCTTTCTACATTTTAAGTGATAATGGAAATGCCTGTGCTTTTTCCAGTTTCTGCAGACAATATTTTTTTCTAAGGGATACATCTTCCAAAACACCTTAAATAATATAATGTTAATAGAATACAATATGACCTGCACACAGTGTAATGGCACCCACCCGGCTGTTTGCCTCTGAGACAGGATTTTCATTTTGTGGAGCTTTTTTTTTATCTAGCAGTTTGTGGCAGGGGGGGGGAGAACATGGAGGAGGATCCTCAGCTCGTATTCTCATTTACACTAAATGACACTGGCTGAGGATCTGACTTCACAAGGTTTAAAATGATCATGTTTCTCTGGAAATGTTGTGAGTTCAAGCTTCTGTCACTATTATATGGACACGCTACTGTCACAGCATCTGAATTCCCTGCAGTGTCAAACGTATTAATACTATATATTGGCAAATTTGCCAGAATTATAGCTTTTATAGAAAAAGCTGCTCTGAAAATTAAAATATAACCAACCCGTGTATATAAATGCAAATATGCATCCTTGGACTATATGAAAAAGCTTATATAGACATGTTGCAGGATTTAAACTAATTCATGCAAATAAGGATTTAGGGATATGATGTTAAGGCTGGATTCTGATCGGATTATTCATGTTGAGTAGCATCTCACTCCATGAGAAGGCCCACTAGTTTCAGTAGGGCAGTATTGGAGAAAGTTACTCTTCCATGTGACTGAAGGGGAGGGGGGCCCTCAATCTGGCCCTTTGTTTAAAAAAGTAAACAACTAACTAGTACTAGCTTTCTTCTTGACACGTGTATCTAATTCTCATGAATGTCATCTCTAGAGTCAGCATGCTGTTTCAGGTAGCTCATTTGCTGTAGCACTCTGAGTACTGTTTCCTTCATCACATCAGTAATGTTTTAAATCAATTTAAATTTCTAATCTTTTTCAGAAACACTATCCCAATGTCCTCATCCTCCTTCTCATTGCAATGACAGTAATATTTTGATCACTGATCAGGGTACTAATTCTAGCATTCAGGAATTCAGGGGGCACCACCTTCTGGTCATCTGTTGGTGTAGAGCTCCACTGGCTTTACACTACCTAGGGAGCAAGCACAGTGTTTATGTACAAAGCTTTGCACTCTTCTAAATCAAACTTTGTGAGGTCTTGCTGTCATGTCACTCTTTAGAGATGGCAGCCAGCATGGCCACAAGCCCTATAACTTTTATACAAGTATGGACATTACATAAGTTACCAGTAATAATTTAACACCGGCAAGTGTCCCAAATACTAATGAGAAAATAAGTGCTAATTTGAAGGGGGGGGGGGCATTGTCTAAGCACTTTGTAGTGGAAGCATGGAGCTTAAATTCTTTTCTTTACCTGTAGTCCAGCACCGCCAAGATGGAAAAAGATGAAAACATGTACAGGAGAGAATTAGAGAATGTCCATGGTGTTCCCCTCTTCTGGAGTACCGCTGAAGTGTGGGACCAAGTGGAGAACTTCCAAGCCAAGCCAGATGACCTTCTCATTGCCACCTACCCAAAATCAGGTAATCTGCTCTGTTTCAAGATTCTTCTTAAGTAGTTAGAAACCACACATCCAGAGCATGTAGACTGTACCCAGGAATAGTTTACTGAGGAGCAATTTGCTCCACAGTTTATTCAGTTGTATTAATTGCATGTGTAGACACACCCAGTAACAATCTCCAGCTGCTTGTAAACTACAGATCCCCTGGAATATTACTGCAAAGCTATCATCAGTGTTCAGAAAGGGGAATTTCCAATCCAATTTTGACCATGAGGAGTGGAGGTAACCTGTTCTTTCATGGGTTGGGTGAAGTTACATTTTGACTTCAGATGTTCAGAGATGGTCAATGACAGAGCTGTATCGATTTACTCATTGGTTCTTGAGTCATTTTCCTCTGAAGCAAGCAGGTGAGAAACTTGCATATCTTCTTCAGAAAAAGGCAGAGGCAGAAACGTTAGGATGTTATATCTGTTCTGGTGATGACCCTCCACAATGAAAGGCCCTTTGATTCAGAGATCACATGTTCAAGAACAAACTTGCTAATGATAGGTCTATGACACTAGCTTTGAGGGTACTGACAGTCTGCCTTATAAGCTAAAGGAAATGAGCCGATCCTTAGTTGGCATAAAAGACTTCAGTGAAACTATTCTGATTTATACCAGCTCAGCATCTGATCTTATGTTTACTGCTCACTTACTGCACACAGGAGAAAAACTGACCTGGATGTCCTTTCCATTTCCAGGCACAACATGGATCAGTGAGATTGTGGACATGATCTACAACAATGGTGATGTAGAGAAGTGTAAACGGGATGCAATTTTCAACAGAGTCCCTTTCATGGAGCTGATTATTCCTGGAAAAATAAATGGTAAAGCTTTCCATGTTGCATGCAGAGTGCAAGGGAGATCACAGCTGAGGCTTTATCAGTTCTCACCTAAGGAATTATACTATCCAAAACAGAGGGTGAGAGTATTAAGTATCTCACAAGGCTGCTGGAAGGTGGTTATTTTAGTATCAAAGTCTATGTTCTGATACATAACAATTGGTTAGAATTAATTGCATGAAAGATACATGAATATAGTTAAAGACAGACTTCAACCCCTAACATTTCCAAGTCATTTACAGCTCTTTGGAATGAAAGGTGTTCTAAGTACATCAATATTAATGGGAAGACTCCTACTGGATCTTACCCTAAGTGCAAACTATGAACATTACAGCCAAACCCAGGTAACATCACTGCCCTTTAACTACCCTACACCTATTATAGACCCCTTTCAGCATCACCAGCTGACTTCCATACACAATAATGCAAAAAACTCTCCAAAAAACACATCTGTATACTGTCACTCTGGACATTGTCACAAATGGCTTAATGTTGGCAACTTGAGCAATTTCCTGTAGGTAAATTTACCACTTGATGTCATCATTTACTACTTAATGTTAAAGGATGTCAAATCTGTTGGCAGACAGTTATTGGTAAAATAATTTGCCTTATTGAAAAAATACTTGTAAAGATAAGCAATGGCAGAAATGTATATAGGCTTGTCAGAAAAGGTTCTTTGGGTAAATCCTATATATTTTATTAGACCAACTCTAATAGTTGGAAAAATTCTTCCTAGAAAGCTTTTGGGCACAGACACCTTTCATCAGACTGAGAAAGCATCCACAGGTGGTGTGTGCTCTTCCTGAATGGAGTAGTAAAGCAGCCAGAGGCCAGTAGTTATGCAAGAAAGCCAGTGAAAATGTAAATTGAGGTGGTCAGTAAGTGAGAAGGGATAGGGGGGAATGAATATAGCTGTAGTCAAAGGATGGGAGACAGGGGAAGGATAGGGA
>NW_005842249.1:272996-275561 GCF_000455745.1 Alligator sinensis
TAAAAAGTAGAAGGCTTACCTGGGAAGTCAGATGTTAGGCAAATTATAATGTGTCATAAATCCAATGTCTATACTTAGTCCATGATTTTTTGTGTCCAGTAGATTGATGAAGTGGAGTTCGTAGGCTCATCTGTAAAAAGTATTTTGTAAATTCCCTTTGATGATTAGAACTGAGAGATTGGAAAGAGAATGGTTTTCTTGTGAGAAATGTGCCCCCACAGGTAATTGGGTGTTTTTGTCTTTGATAGATTTATGGTATGCATTCATTCTGGTGTGCAGCTGTTGTTTGGTTTTTTCTACATATTTTCTATCAGGGCATTTAGTGCACTGGATGAGATAAATTACATTTCTAGACACAGGTAGAAAATCCAGGAATATTGATGGTTCTGTTGTGGGGTGTAGTTATTGTGGGAGTGGCAGAGATGTGTTGACAGATTTTACATTTCTTGTCCGGGCATGGTCTGGATCCAGTAAGTGTATTTTGGGCCATAGGCAGTTTGCTTTTGGTGATGAGGTTAGCAAGGCTTGGTGCTTGTTTAAAGGATAGGATGGGTGGTTCAGAACCAGAGCTTGAGTGTGGCTTGTCGGGAGCTTTTTTGCCATATGGAGATTTATCTTACCATTACATTTATAGGGTGCATGAGCTTTTATTATGTAGAATAAGTTTTAGGGTGTGCTTGTGAAACTCTTGAAAAAGAAAACAGAAAAGGAATAAAAGGGCCAAAAAGTGATTGAAGTGCATATAGGAGAAAAGGGGAGAGGGAGAGAAGTTTAAGTACTTCTACCGTTTTTGTGCAGTGATATAGCCTCTCCCTTCAGTTAATTATTATATCATTTTAATAGAACATAATTGCTATAGTTTTTACTTCATTTTTCATATCAGATATTACATAAATGTTATGGTTGGATATTGCACAAGCCCACAAAGACAGAAAAAAGGAGTAGGGGATAAATTCTAGCCCTTCCAAATTTAGACCAGTGGCATGGCCCATGATGAAGCATTCACAACACAAGGTAACATCCCGTGGTGTGCAACTCCTGTAACTGTTGACTCTGCTTAATATCACAAGCTTTTCTTAGTCCCATATGTGTGAGGAAGCTGGAATGGATTGAGGTCTGAGGAACTAGGTATTAGGAATTTGTGCACAAGGACATTAGATGAAGAAATTAGAAGAAAACAACAAAATTGCTTGCTGGTGGTTACTGAATGGAATGAGATGTCCAACTCCTTCAGGTGGTCAATGGAGGGTTGAGCATCATCACTGACTCTATAAGTCCTTTTGAAAATCCTAGCCTAGAATCCTGTTGAAGGCCAGATTTACATCATTCTCAGTGGAACCTGCTGGCTGCTGACAATGTTTGAAAATTTTGGCCAAAAAGGGGAAAAGGATGGTGTGCATCCACATGCTGACATTCTGAAAGGCTGCTACTGGGATTTCACAACACCTTTTTGTAAACCTTTTCAAACCTTTTTGTAAGGTGGGAGAAAATAGGAGGTGTCTCATGTGTTTTTCCATTAATACATTGCACAAGAACCAGAAATGCTAGAGATGGGCAAGGTGGCTTGGATCATATAGTCTGACTTTCTGAGAAGAAGCCCCTCCAAGAACTCGGGCAAGTACATGTGCTCCAGGCCTACCTAACAATGTGAACACACCACACGCCTCAGAAACATGGGTGGATCTAGGGTTTTGAAAAGAGGGATGCAGATGGTATAGCATATCGCCACATGTAACAACCCATCTTTTTCTCCAGGTGACAGAAACTAGAAGTTTTACTAAGATGATTGGGGCCTAGCACTCTATTATTCAGTTAAAAATCAAAGTAAAAACTGTTGCCCTGAGGGGTCAGGCCAATGCTCTGGATCTCAATATTGCACTGTTAGACAGGAGGGTGTGGTGTACAATTGCACATGCACACTTAAAATTCAATTAAGCACACATACACTCAATAGGTGCATACACCCCAACTAGGCATACACACTTACATTAGCAACTCAGATACACACACGTTCAAAATAACCAGTCTAGGTTCATGCACACCTATCACCAGTTTAAGCCCATACACACTACACACACCAAATTTAGACAGAATCAGTTACCAACACCTGCATATCCAATACACATACGTGGATTACTAATTCATATACCGTACACACACAATGATATCTATATATGTATATATATATGTGTGTATTCACTAATTCACACACATACCACCCACCTACACATACACACAGGTGGGTTCCTAAGTTGGGTGTTGTGATGTGTATGTATGTATGTGCTTGGTGTACTTCGGATACCTGGGGAAAGGTTGAGGTAAGAAAGTAGAAGTGTAGGGAGTGAAAGTTGCTGGGAGTGAAAGTCACTGGGACTGGGATTAGAATCGGTAGACTAGAGCGATGCCGGCACAGAGGCTGGGACTGGAGCCAGAGCTATGGGGGAGCTGAAAAGGTAGGTGGGGAGAGGGAAAATGGGACTAAGGGAAAGTGTGGGTGTTAAAGAGGGGCTCTGGGTGTGGGGGGGCAGAGCATGGCTCCAGGGCAGCTAGAGAAGTTGCAGGGAG
>NW_005842249.1:276143-286687 GCF_000455745.1 Alligator sinensis
GGCAGGGCCTCTGGGTGGATAGGTGGTGTGGCATGGTGCTGGTCCAGATGGAGAGGGCGTCCCACTGGATCTATCTTCACTGCTTCTTTTCATAGGGGCAGACCTTGTGTGACCCTAGTGACAGGAGGCATGCCCAGGCAAGGGTCAGCCCCTGGAATACTGAGCATGTGTGCTCCATGCAGGGATGTGCAGTTTTGGGTGTCTGTAATGGTGGGGTACAATGGTAGAGTTGCTGGTTCTGCAGGGTCTTTTGTCTTTCAAATGCTGGGTTCTTGTCTCTGTTCCTGGGTGAGGTCCGTGGTTCCTGGGTGAATCAATGTGAGGTGATGGCCCAGTCATTACAGGCCATTCAGTAGAGGCCTGCTACCATTGTATTTCAATCATTCCCAATCACTCTCATTCATCCGGGAACCAATTTAAATGGAAGTGTATGTGACTCATACAGTTGCAACATGGGATGCCCAGGCAGAGGACACAAGATGGAGGCTTGACATGACTTTGGTTCACTTACAAACACAGGCCTAAACCATACAATATCCATATGAAACAATAAAAATCAATACAAACCTAATAATAATACAATATAAAACAGTGGATATCCAAAACCAAAAACTTGCTCCCAGAATAAAAATGTTAAAGCTTATCCTAAGCTCACTTATACTTATCTATAGGGAAACGAGAGGGAGAGAAAAAGTCAGAAATGGTTAGGGAAGGGGAGGGAATGCATTTTAAAATAAATAAAAAAAAGAAAAACTGGGGATTTTGCTATAAAACAAATGTAAATTTATTGGCATGTACACTAATTTGCTAGAGTATATGTTGAGTTTAAAAACACAACAAACTAGGCAAAATAGTCAAAGAATAGTGTTTCATTAGTCATTATAATGAAATGTGCATCTCCTACTTGGATTCATATAACAAAATCTAGCCTTCTTGAGCATCTTGACAGTGCATCCAATATTTCAGTCAGTCATTTGTACACCTGCGTTACTATTATCCTACCTGAGTTCAGGTTTTTCAGTAGAGCTGAAAACAGTCTTCAGGGCTGTGAAATACAAGAAAGACATTACCAGGAATGGCTAACAAGCAGCAAAATTGCAGAAGAAAGGATAGTTTGAATAGTGGAACATCAAGACCATGAAAAAGGAGTGCAGGTCATTAAGAGCGAAGAGAGATTAGCAGGATTCAGGTAGATTACAATGAGCCATGAAGTCACTTCTTTCTGGAAAGCAATGCTGCTGGCAGTGCCAGGCAGTTCATTTTCAAGTATGGGTAAGGTAAGAATCATAGCGGGGTGTAACTGTACCGTCCACCCTTGCTAGGAAGAGAATTCCACCAAAGCCATTTGCAGTGCCAATTTATGTTTCCCATCTTGCTTCAGTCATACTGGACATAATTGGCAGAGACACAGAAAGTTAGCTTGCTGCCACCAAAGGGTCTAGGCTTGATTCTCCAGTCCATACCAGCATATTTGTGAACATAAACACCTTGCCAACATAGTGCTTCTCTCTTGTATTTTCCAGGGTTAGAACTGCTGGCTCAAATCCCATCTCCTCGATTAGTCAAGACCCATCTTCCAGTTCAGCTTCTTCCTGTGTCCTTTTGGGAAAACAACTGCAAGGTTATTGATGTTTTCTTTTTCCCCCCATATCACAGTAGCACTTAAAGGCTCCAGTTCAGGCAGCGATCCCATTGTGTAGACTTTGTAGACACACTGCCACCAAGAGAAAAATGTTATCCCAAAAACCTGAAATGAATTGATTGAAGCAGTAGTGGTCTCCCTGTTTTACAGATAGGGAATGGAGTTTCAGAGAAAGTAAGTGACTGGCCCAACATCATCTAAGACAAGGATGAGCAGTAGGGGTAGTGGCAGGAAGCAGAAGCTGGAGGAGGGAGGAGGAGCCCAGAGATCCTGGCAGCAGCAGTAACAGGGCTTTAATGGAAGCCCACAGGCCACTTACTTGTTGGGGGATGAAATAGAAAATAGGAAAAGTATTCAGAGTTGTCCCACCCTTCTCTTTTCTGGCTAGTGATAGAGCTTGTTGAAATATTTTAGATTGACAAAAATTTCGAATTCCAGTAAGAACAGGTGAAATAATTTTAAAACATTTTTCAGGTTTGCTTTCTTGTTTATCAGCCAGCTTTGCTATTTGGTAATGTGGCCCACACAGACCATGGCAAACATCCTTTTCTTTTCCACAGATAATCTATGTTGCCCGAAATGCTAAGGATGTAGCTGTCTCTTACTTCCATTTCTACCAGATGGCAAAGATGCACCCTGAACCTGGCACCTGGGATGAGTACCTGGAGAAATTCATTGCTGGAAAAGGTAGCACACGGAGCTTGTCTTATTCTGTGGCACTAAGCTCTGGAGTCTCACCTACTCAAAATAAACTGCTTTCCAATACTTGGGAATCCATCCTATGGATTTATCCAAATCACAGTTAGGTAGAGGCCTTTAAGGGAAGCATAAAATATATTACGTCCACCTTTCCCTCATGAGCCTACCTTTCTCAAATTCTAGTCTGGATCTAAGAAGTAGCTGTCTCTTAACTCATATCTGATCAACTGGTTGGCCCAACCCAGGGCTCAAATGATCAGTTCTTCTAGTGGTAAATCAGGTGCACTAGAAGGCAGTATCTCATCACATAGTGTCCTTGCCTGCCTTCATCAAATCATTCCCCTAGTTTGATGAGGCCATGAAGGTTATTTTTCTTGTGAGATCCACCTAGAACATTGACTATTTAACCCTGTTTCTTTACTGATATCACTGTGGAGAGAAGAGAAAAATATTCATATTCTTATTCTGCTTCTTGATTCAGTTGCATTTGGATCCTGGTATGACCATGTGAAAGGCTGGTGGGAGAAGAGGAAAGAGAAGCGTATTCTGTACCTGTTCTACGAGGACATGAAAGAGGTGGGAGAGGGGAAGAATATAACATCACGTAATGTTTTGTCTCCAAGTAGCATGCGGTGTTCTGTAATTAGAGAGATGCACACATTCAGGCAGAGAGAGTCAGGCAGGGACTACGTTTGCACACGATGTGCTGAACTCCTAAGAAGAATTGCATCACAACTGACAGCAAGATCCTGCAGATTTGCCTCCCCTAAACTCAGACAAACAAAACTGCCAAGACCTTTGGCAATAGCATCACCTTATCATTCCCACTAATATAACACGCAGACTAGTGAGAGTAATCTATGCACATGCTAAACTCTAGTCCCTCCATGCTTAACTCTAGCTTTGTCCATCCCCACCGCTCATGCTGGAAAAAGTGACCCTCTATCAATATCTGTTCTTAGTGTCCCCATCCTTTGTTCAGCATCTGAATGCGGCTCCTCCCTTCTTGCTAGGATCCTGAATGTGAAATAAGGAAAGTGTTTCATTTCCTGGAAAAGGATCTGAAGGAGGAAGTATTGAAAAAGATCCTCCAACATACCTCATTCCAAGAGATGAAGAAGAACCCCACTACCAATTACACAATGATGGCATCTTCTGGAATGGACCACAATGTGTCTCCTTTCATGAGAAAAGGTGAGAGTCCTTCACAGACATTATAAAAAAGTCTGCAAGAAAGAGAGAAGGGCTAGTGAAGTCTCTGAACAATGCAAGAAATAAAGCATGGAACAGACTGAAGCTGTAACCATTCCTCTCTTTCCATGGTTTCAGAAGGGACTATTCTGATTGTCCAGTCAGAGCAGTCCCAGTCTGCATGTGTGGGCCAGGAAACAGGCTAGGTGTGATGAGCTGGCCTGTTGTTTCCCCAGCTCCTGAAGACCTCCCCACTACATCCACAAGCTCCCTCAGACCCATTTTCTAGGGCACAGTTAAATAGTTTTCTTAATTCAATCCAAAATTAACTAAGTAATGTAAAAATTGCCACCTGCACACAGCCAGAAGCCTTTCTCTGTGCTCTGGAGCTACCCACCAGAACCAGCTTCCTCACACTAGCACCCTCCTACCAGTCCATTGAGTCCCTCTTATTCTTTCTGTCATAGGAAGCCCCTGTTCACTCCCCATCAACTTTGCATGACTGTATAGGGCTGGCAGGTCCCAGGCCCTCTGGCCTTGAAAGGGACTGGCTACTCTGTTTCAACAGGCCCTAGTATCAGTACCTTAGCAAGGAAGTTTGGCGCCCAGAGCAAGCCTGCAGTGGCAGCCTGCCCTTGCCCTGCGCATGGATCCGTGTGGCACATGCCTCCCGATGCTTGCCTGGGAGTGTATGAAGCGGCAGGAGCTGCCCTCCCCTTGTCCCCACACCCCCCAAACAAGCCAGTCGTGGCTCTGTCCTGCACCCGGCCTCTGCTGGGTAGCACCTGTTGGTGCCCCTTTGCTTCAGTGCCTAGGACAGCCGCCCTCCTCACCCCCCCTTGCTATGGTACTGCCTAGTATTGCACCTAGAGGGTGTCTTTACATGTGTTTCAGGGGTGGGGGAGAGGCACTTTAATAAGAGCGGCCCAAAAGTCTCTCTAATTAAAGCACCCACAGTGTCTCGTGTATTCAGTGTCCCGCACTTCAAGATGGTGGTAATTAACACACTCCACCAGACTCGATTAAGCAAGTCTGCTCTGATACACTGTAATTACAGCATGTCAGAGCAGCATTCCCACACGTCTACAGGCAGTGATCCCTGGTTTTCTTCCCCAGGAATTGCAGGTGACTGGAAGAATCACTTCACTGAGGCCCAGAACAAGGCATTTGATGCAGATTATGAAGAGAAGATGAAGGGATTGACCTTGCAGTTCCGAGTAGAGATCTGAAAGAGCAGATGCCCTTCTTCCCACTGCCTTATGTGCTTAGTTAGGCTCAGACAAAGCAGACATTCAGGATGAATCAAATAAACAACAATTGTTAAACATTTTAGATGTGTTGGCTTTTTTTCAATGTGCTTTTACATTAGTAGGATCCTCCTTTCTATAGCCCTGCTCTTCGAAGAATGCACATGGAATTTCATACTCTGCTACCCTGGGCTGTCTGGTCACAGACAGGTTCATGGACTCTCCAGTGTGATTCATTATGATTTAGTTTGGCATCTGAATGATTCAAGGCTTAAAATGAGACACAGCTTTAGAACTGATTGAGGTGTGTCAGGTATTTTATGCCCCGCTCCTGCTGTATGACTGCAACACTGCTCATATCTTAAGCATCATTAAGATCCATTGAATGCTTATGACTGTTGTATGCAGTGACAAAGGACTGGGCAGGATGTCCCAGATGGTTCCTTCCAGTCCTATGTTCCTGTGTTTTGTTTAGCATATAGTATTGACTTGTGGCATTCTCTCAATAATAAGTAACAATTGCATCTGTGGTACACATTCACTTTTGTTTGTTACTGCAGTGATACTGGCAGTTTTTAAAAATGTACTGGTGCTTTTCTTTAAAAAAAATTAAATATAAAGCAACAGATAGAATTTGCAACAAGAAAACAGGAAAAGGCTGCCTTCTCTATTTCAATGTCTCTGTGAGAAAATACATATCCTAGTCAGGCATTTACTTCTAGATGGATGATACTTTAATCAAAGAGTGAAACTTGGTGAGTTGTATTAAAGTTGCTTTAACTGGGGTATTTGAGTGACAGACTTTCTATTCCAATTCCCTCTTTGGCAATAGACCTAGCAAAGATCTTTTGGGGCATCTCTACCTCCATCGCTGATTTAGAGGTCTGTACCATCCGAGAAAAAAGCATCAATCTGTGGCTTTGGGCATCTTGAATAACTTTTAAAATATATGTGTACAGAAGTGAACAACCCCCTCAATCAAATGATGGAGAAAACTGTTGTGATCATTGGGTTCAACAAACACAGGCATACATGAATGAGAAGAATCAAACAACAAACTAACAGTGAAGCAAACTTCTGCATACCCTATGTCTCTTAGCTAACTAGTTAACAGAAGGACCATCTTTCAATTAACTTCCTCAGACTCCTTAGTTAGGGAGCATATCTAACATAACTGCTATCGCTACAGGAACAATGAAGTAGCAACTGCAATAATCATGAAAGCCATCCTTTAGTTTTATTAAGTACCTAAGTACCAACGCTGGGGTTTGGGTGGGGAAGGGATGAGCTGTGGAGGATGCCCAAAGGGTGAGAATATTTGGACTATTCACATCTTGGCAAGGATGTCTAGCAAAGGAATGCCATGCCAGCAGGCCTTATTTTCCAGGCTGAGAAGACATTTCCCAACTCAGACATTTCTACTAGCTCCAGCAGCGACAGAGACAGAGAGAGACAGTTCTCGAATAAGCTTATCTTGAGCCATTGACAGAAGTAGAGTCAAAGCCATCTCCTTAATGGTAACAGAGGCAGCCAGATATGATCAGCCATGGGTTTAATCCTTTGTTCATGGAGAGGCATAGTGTTTAGTTGAGTTTTGCATTGGGTTTACTTTCCAGGTAAACCTAAAACATATGTAGCTCCAGGTAATGTAGGTCTGATATTGCCACGTTTAAGTATTACATCATGAGGTTAAAGAAAAGATGTAGTGTTCTTCTGGTTTGCCTTCCAGTTTTGAACCTTCTAGGCTCACAATTTCAAGTTGTCCTTTCCAACCATGAGAGCCAGTTTATTTTCTAATGAAAACTGAGATGAATAATCATTTGACCGCCTCCCCCCCCCCCCCCCCCCCCCCAACTTTTATAAAAAAAAAAAAATTCGAGAGGAAAAAACCTTTGGCCCCCCCCCCCCCCCCCCCCAGCACCATCACTTTAATAAAAACATCAATTATCAAAAAACTTGTGATGCCACAGAGCACTGTAAGACCCCATCAGAATCACTTTGTGGCCAATATTCTAGTTTGCACTGTTAGCAAGCAATAGCAACCTGCACTTAGATATGTAGCCTCAGATTTTAAGGTCTTATTTTGAAGCCCTATAAACTGTATCCAACCACATTTATCTTCTAGATCTAGGAAAACTGAAAAGCTGGGGATGAACTGGCATATTTCACACCACAGGTCTCAGGAATTCCTGCTATGCCCAAACCAATGCACACACCAGCTGATGCTTTGGGTTCACTAGAAGGAAAACACAGATCTAAGAGCCAGGGGTAGCCATAATGTCTTTGCCTCCTAAAGATCCTTCATTTGTCATGCATGTGCATATCAGAAGCATGTGGAGATGTACTAGAGGCATGACCAGGAAACTTTGTACCCTGGACAGCAATCATAGCTACTTTTCTTGCACCCTCTCTAGGTCGGCAGCCCCACTTGCCTGCCCCTAGTTAGGCTACTGAGGCGCAGATGCAGACACCCTCATCTACAGGCTGCAATTCTACCTCTGCCTCTTACTGTATTCATCACTGCCAGGGATCCCCAAAGGTGTCTGGGAGAGGTGACATGCCAGCTGGCTTTGTATCCTGGCTGGCAGTAGCACCACTAGATTCCCAGAGAGAATATATTCACTCCTTAGTTCCTGACCTGGACCAGCCTAGGAAACCCAAGTGAATCTGTCTCTTGTTTTTCCCAGCTGATCTCACTCTGGAGAACTTCAGCAAACGGAATTTGTCCCATGCCAGGACTCAGCCCAGCTTTGCTCCACTCCCAGGCTCCTCCCTTTTGAACACACAGCTTACGTAAGGGGGGGACTTTAGTTTCCTTGGCTGAGCTCCAGAGCGTGTCTAATGACATTGCTGTCTGTAGGCAACCGCCCTCTATGTCCTGTGGAAATCATGCTAGTTTGCACAGAACACTTCTTTCTTCCCAAGAGAGCAGTGCCACAGGAGAAAGGTAAAGGGGAGGCTTTGACTCTTTGCATTGCTGCTGTCACCAGGCATTTTTTATATTGAATATTTTGGTGTAGAAAGCTGAGGTCTTTGGAAAGAGGCAAGGATTATACAAATTCTATGACAATTTATATGTGAACCCAAATTTTGAAATTTCAGATACCTTACTGATTTCTAGCCTCTCTTTCCTTTTTGTTGGCTTTCTCTACACGCTATTCGCTCAACAACTTCTGTATTGTGATCATTTTTGAGGAGAAGCTGAACTATTTCTTATTTGCTCTTCTCAAAGGAAAATAAAGGCTGCATAGACCAAATTACATCTTCCACTATCATTTTGCTTGCTGTGGGGATTCACAGGATTTATAAGCAGCAGATGTGAAGTTACACAGCTGATGACTCAAGAGAGTTTGTTCCACAGGCAGTTGATCTCAGGCTGAGCAGGACCTGACCCCCCTAAACATATATACAAATGTTCAGGAACAATGTTTATTGTTGTTAATTTTAACTAGTAAGCTTTCTCTACTGCTTAAAGTCTGTAATGCCACTGGCTGCGTATTCATTCTGCTCATGTTGGTGACACCCTTGCTGCACAGTTCATCATGTCAACTGGGCGAGGCATTTTATTTCTGATTAGTGCTGGGTGTTGGAAAATAGACCAATGGTCACTGACTGGGTGCAGGTAACTGAGTTGTACTGGCTATTTGGTTATTCTCCTTTATGCATTACATACAGTTTTGAACTCCAGAGTTCACAAAACTCAGGGAGTGAGATATTTAAAAGCATTCAGTGTTGTCTTACCTTGGGTGAGGAATGTATGTACATCTTCGTACCACACCTCACTGGAGTCCTTCCTGGTCCTCCACCCCTTGATGAAGTCCTCCTTCTTCCTTGCAGTCTGCAGAAATAAGTCATTCCAAGCTGTGCACATCTAGGGTGAAAGACTGCACTCCACTGGCTGAAGTGATTCTGCTCTTGGGTTGAAGCTACAGAGTATGTTCAGTTGTATGGGAGTAGTGAGCCTAGAGAAAGGTATTCTCTTTCATTTTCACTTGATGGAAGTGCCAAGAAGCAGCCTGTGCAAAACAAAAGAAAAGCATCTTTTAAGGAGGATGCTTATAGTAACTATTAGTGTCATTTTTCCTCTGTGACCTTAACCAAATTCAAGGCCCCAGTGAGCTGAGTTCTTTACAAATAATTACAATCTGCAGTTACATAGAGCCCCAAAGAGATCACAATCTCAGCAGGCAAAAAAGGAGTGTGATTATACTCTTTTATTGAGAATGGAATTGAGACACAGAGCTTTGGGGCAGAATCCTCTCATTTTAGGCACTCAAATGATAGTTGCCCAGTCACATAATGGCTATGTTTGGTGCTTATGCACAGGCTGTGTATGTGCCGTGTGGATGAATAAGCTTCCATATGGTAACTGAGCATGCAGATAAGGCTGTGCTAGATAGCACGGCAGGTATATGCACATATCCTGGGCAAGTGTAAGTCATGAACTGTACCTGGCAAAAACCCAAGACCACTCAGCTCTCCCATAGTCTAGTCCCAGTAGTTGAGTCACCAGGGCCCACATCCAGGTCCTACAACCCCCATTCAATCAAGGGGGGTTTGAGCTTGCATGTCTCTGACAAGCCAGGACACTGCTCCAACCACTAGGCTACAGGGTAAGCCTTAGCTAATGCTCCTTTTGAAGCTACTCACTTGGGCAGCTCAGAGAGGAAGCTATGTAGAGACAGCAAGACACAAATAAGCAGTAAGTTGTGTGGCATAGTGAGATGGCTGATGCTCAAGGATAAAAAAGGAAACCCTGGGCTCTACCCAATAGTGCAGACCCCTCCCCCCACCCTCTTGCTCCAATTTATCCAGGGAATATTTATGTGCAACATTCAGTGCTCAGTTTCAAAGGGAGGGCTGGAGCAGGTAGTGGGTTATGTTGAACCTGTGGCCTGCTGGTCACAGGTTTGTGCTAGAAAATCAGACTCATGGAAGTTCAAACCCTCTTTGGGTAAGAGGGACCTAGAACCTCGCCACCCTGCTTCGTGGGTTATCAGGCTAAAATGCATGAGGGCCATTTTGCACAGTGTGAAAACTGCATAAATGTAAAAAATGACACTTATGTGGTTGGGTAAGTGCCACGGGTTCATAAAGTAAAACAGGTTTCTACTCATAGTGACTTGTCCAAGGTCAAACAACGTGTCCGAGGCACCGTGGAAAACAGAATCCAGGTCTCCTGGATCCCAGTCTTATGCTTGTATCACATGGCCCTCTGTCCTCTCAGTATCTATTGTGTATGCCTTTGATCATTTACACTTGACCCCTACCCGAGAAGAACATTCAATGGGCCCTGCTTCTTACTATCATTGGTTCACATGCCCCTCTCTCCAACCTTCACAAGCAATTATCGGGCAATGAGGAGCAAGTGCCAAGATTGTATTGCCTGAAAAAGAAAAAGGCTGTTTGCTTTCGCTGAGGGAGGCTTGTAAAAGCCTGTACAAACAGTTGCTGCACTGTATCAAAGAGGAGAGAGGATAAGAAAGCTGAACTATGATCTCTTTCGTAAGGCATTGTGGTCTATTAACTGGAGTTATAAAAAGTGGTATGGTATAGAACTGTCATTGCTGTCTCTGCCTCTGCTTTATATGGAGGCCCAGTCAAGGACATACACACTTAACCAGTGACAACAGGGATGGGCCAGTGACCTCAATTAAAGAGCCCTACCGTGCTTCCCTCCATGTTTGGAAACACTGGGTAGGTGAACCGTCTTCTCAGCCAGCTGCTCTCCCTGCTCTTCCTCTTTCTGTTTATATTCTGTTGAA
>NW_005842249.1:286697-301060 GCF_000455745.1 Alligator sinensis
TCAGATGAAGAAAAGTACATTCGGCAGGACTGTCCAACAGTCCGTGGCATCCCAATGGTCTCTGCATTTTCCTCCAACTGGGAAAGGATCGACAATTTCCAGAGCAGGCCAGAGGACATAGTGATAGCTACATACCCCAAGTCTGGTGAGTTATCATGGTCTTAACAATTAGGGGGAAAAGCACTGCATGAAGCCAGGCTCTGGAATTGTTGACGGATCTGCTTTTGAGGCCCATCAGTTTCCCACCGCAGAGAAAACCAGCTCCATTGATTCATGGCTGCTGCTAGTGTTAATGCATAAGAACCCCTCTCCAGTGTGATGTAGCACACTCCCCACCAGTCAACCACTGGAACCCACCTCTTTCTCTTGGAGCCTGTACCCATCTGGAGTGGGCTACATTCCTTTCTTAACTGATTGCTCAGCAGCCTATGGCTTCCCAAACATGAATATCTCAAGCACTTCCCACCAAGGGAGAGTAATGGGCATTTCCCTCACACCAAGCATAAAACCAGGTTCAGGACTTTATTGGGCCATCATGGGGGCCTCTATATTGTCTGCATCTTGCTGTGGTGGAGAGTCAGATCTGAAGGTTATTATAGCACCTTCTGGGTTGTGAGGGTAGGCCTTTGGCAAAGCCTTATGATCAGCTCAGCTCTCATCATGCTCATTTGCGTTGGTCCACCATGATTAAGCAGAGACACAGCTGGGACCTGGAGGACTGGCAGTGTAGGGCCTCAGAGACCAGGGATTACAAACAAAAAAAAAATCAGAAATGGGAAGTAGGCACAAGTGGCCCAACAGTTTGGCAGAAGATCTCTAGAGTCAGGAAAGGGTGAAGTCTTGCCTAACTCAGGCAGTTCATTTATCATTTTACTGATGGACAAAGGCACCTCCCTTGCCTTTTTGCATATTTAAGAATGGCTACTCTCATTGTTACTTATGCAAAGTAGGGCTTTCCCACCAGGGAAGGTTCACAGAGGGAAACATTTCCCAGTGTGAGTAGGGCCAGCAAAGCCAGTGTTTGAACTGCAATCCTAGGTCTGTCTGACAAGAAGGAATTGGAAATTGAGACTTTTCCCCTTTGGCCATTGGTAGGTTGGATGGTTGTCAATTCATTCAAAATACTGGCCCAGCTTTCAAAACAAAGCGTCTTGCAATGCTCTGCATGAGACTGAAGAGGGTCTAGCCCTTGACAGAGAAGAGAGCAAGGTTTGTTGCTTGTTGCAATCCTTGCTGCAATAGCATTGTGGTATGCCACGGCTCTCAGAGGGAAGACAGCAGGGGCTAAAAGGCATTAAACTTGGGCCTGCCTGGGAGGATGGGCAGTATCAGAACTCTTCTACAGGGTGGGCCCAGTGGTCAACAGAGACTGATGTACTGCGTGTTACCAGGGAATATACATACTTGTAGTAAACCCTGAAGGGCAGGAACTGTGCTTTCTTCTGTGTTTTGCAAGCTCCAAAAGGAAAACAAGTCAGCCATTGTCTGACCTTAGGAGAGGCTGCTTGCAATCGCTGGGACAGGGTGTGGTCTTGCCTGCAGTAACTTTATTTGTGAAAGATGGCAAAAGAAAATGTCTTCTAGCAAATTAAAGAGATTCCATCTCTGTCCAGCCTCAAGCTAGTATGAGAGGGACAGATATACAAGATCACAGCAAAGATGTAAAGCAGGGTGATTTCTATTGGCTTGCTGGGAAATCTGTGGGCTCCGGTCTTTCATGAGTGTACCTGGGTAGGTAAGCCTGATATTTGTCTGAGGTTTTCCACTCGCTCTTTGCTTCCAGGCACCACATGGATGAGTGAAATTGTGGACATGATCCTGAATGATGGTGATCATGAAAAATGCAGGCAGGCTGCAATCACTAACAGAGTGCCCATGCTGGAATTCGCTGTCCCTGGAAAGATGCCAGCAGGTAAGCTGGACACTACTGTTATGTGACTACACACAATGCTTCACATATTTGGTACAGATGGCCTGCAGCTCAGGAAAGTCTTTCGATGGACTTTCTTCATAGGTCTTAGGTATTTAGGCTGCTGGGATACCCTGAAGAATATTATCTTTAGTCCCTTGCCTCTCATCAGGAGTTATTTCTTTGGAAATCTGCTTCACAGGCACAGAGCAACTGGCCAAGATGCCATCTCCTCGCAAAGTGAAGACCCACTTGCCAGTCCGCCTCTTACCCAAGTCCTTCTGGGAGAATGGCTGCAAGGTAACCAGATGCAGTGATCCTGTCTTCTCAAGAACAGCATGATGGGGGACCACTGGGGCTCCCTACACCATGCCATTACCTTCAGTGGGGTTTCCCAACCAAAACTGAGCAAGGGCTTGTTCTCCTGGACCTCCCACCTCCAAGGGGCATGTACAATGGTTTACAGGGGCTGTCATGTGTGTTACTGCTCTGCCCAGGTTTCAGAAGGGGAAGCAGAGAGAAAAAATGACCTGCCTGAAAGCACAGAAGAAGGCAGTGGAAAAGCTGTTGTACCAAACCCTGCAACCCAGGGAACTGATACAAGAAGTCATAAGGGGAAGCTCCCACTTTTATATTGAAAATGCTAGGGGTTAGGGACATAAGCCAATGGGCTTAGGAGGACAGAACAGGTACAGTTAAATAAATATTAACATTAAGGTACATGCACTTAAGAACTAGGTAACAGATAGTGAGTACTAACACTGTGGTACATATACTCAAGGAGCCTTAAACCCTCCTACAGCTCCAGAGCACTCTCTGGTCCTGCTGTCATGCTTACACCACACAGTCACTAAGCCACCTGGGAGGTCTTTGCTTTCTCTGTGGTCTACCTGGGAATTCAGGAATGGGGCCTCCACTAGCTCTGGTTTTATGTACCCTTCAGTGTATACAGTCCTGCTCTTGCCCCCTGTACTGGTTTGTCCTTGCCATCTTCATTTTCATCAGGCCAAGGACCCCACCCTACATTTCTGGACCTAGAAGCAGCCTCTGGCAGCACCCTATTGGGCCTGTGTTGGTGAACGTTCAATTATGAAGGGCCTGGAATCATCTTGGTTGTTGGCGAGCAGACCTCCCCAGCTCCCTTTGTGGCCAGGTTCTCTGCTCTCTGAGCACATATAGGGTTTCATCTGATTATAGGATACTACTGATGTCTGTCTGCTGGGCCTGCTTGCTAGTTCATATAGCACCTCAGAAAACTTCCTGATGACAGTGTAAGAGCCTTGAACCTTTCACCAAATTTCTGACACTGTCCCACCTCCTGGTCTGGTTCTGTACCCACACCAATTCCCTCAGTTCATAAACCTGTCCAGTGACCCTAAGGCAGGGGTGGGCAATTGTTTGGGCTAGAGTGTCACTTAGGCATGTTTGGTGAGCTGTTGTGAGCTGGGTCAGCATCGCCCCCCTGGCTCTGCCATACCAGGACAGTACCTTCCACCCCTCTGCCCCATGGCCCGCAACAACTCATCAAAATTCCCTAAGCCAGGGGTGGGCAATTATTTTAGCTGGACTCCATTCTCTCTCTCTCTCCCTGATCCCCATACCACCTGATCACCGCCCAGAATTGCAGCATGTCCCAATCCCCACCCCACCTAGAGCTGCAGGTTGCCTCAATCCCCACCCTGCTCAGAGCTGCAGCATGCCCAGATTCCCACCCTGCCCAGAGATGCAGCACACCCTGATCCCTACTCCTCCCAGAGCTGCAGCATGCCCTGATCCCCACCCCGACCCAGAACCTGCCGGCCGTGTCCGCAGCTTATGCCAGCACCTGCCTGGTGCGCTAGAAGCAGCCCTGGGTGGGCGCTGGCATCAGCTGTGGAGAGGATGGCAGGTTTCTGGTGGGGATTGGGGCATCTGCCTGGGTTCACAGCTGACACCACTGCATTAGCCCTGGGCAGAAGATGGAAACAGCCCTGCCCACCAGGCATCATGCAGCAGCCAGAGTCGCTGGCTGCCCATGGGCTGGATCCTGTGAGTTCATGCTACCCTACCTGCAAGCTGGATACAATCAGTTGGTGGGCTGGATCCAGTCTGTGGGCCATATTCTTCCCATCCTTGCCCTAAGGTCATGGTACTCTTTTTGCCTGTGTGTGGCTGCAGCCTGATGTTTCTTAATAGCTTGGCTAACTGAACTTAGGTATCCTGTCACCTTCATAGCATACTCAGATGGGTTGTTAAATCCCTCCAATATATTTATTCCAGAGACAACATCAATAGAGAGGCAGATCTCCTGTCCAAACAACACCATATATGTTGTATACCCCGTAGATGACTGCACACTCTTCCAGAAGGCCATCATGACATAAGGGAGTACCTCATCCCATGCCATCTGATTGCCTTTGATCAGGGAGGACAGCATGTCAATCAGACTATGGCTGGACTGTTCCACTAACCCATCAGATTGGGGGTGATATGGTGTTGTGCAGGTTTTGCTGATTTCCAAAAGGTCACATATGTGGTGAACGAGCTGAGATTCAAAATTTCTCCCTTGGCCAGTGTGGAGGAATTGACATACATCATAGTAGCACATGAATCTCTCTCAACAAAAACCTTTGCCACAGTCTGAGCCTCCTGATCAAGGAGAGGGTACACTTCTGCCCACTTGGAAAAATAGTCAGCTACTACTAAGACATACTTGTTTCCATGTGGTGTTATGGGTAGGAGAGCCAGAATATCCATGGCTATCCTTTCCAGAGGCTGTCCAGCCTGCAGGGAGACCATGGAGGCCCTGGGGTTACTCTTCATTCCTTTTCAAGGCAGATTTTGCATGACCTACACAAATCCCTGACAGATTTTCTCCAGCCTAAGCAGAAATTCCGAGACTGGACCTTGTGCAAGATTTTCTCCATGTCTAAATGCCCCCCAGTATTAAAATCATGCAGAGCTTGCAAAATTGTGGGTATTTCCTGTTCAGGTACCGCTATTCGAATACACTTGACTCCTTGGGCTGATTTTGGAAGTTTTTGCACCAGTACTCCTTGTCTAATGCTTAACTAAGGCCACATTATCTAGTATCACTTTAGGCATGGATGCTGCTGCCCTTTTTCAGGGAACTCCTCGCTATCGACTTCCTTCCACCTTTGCACCTTACTAGTTTCTCAATATCAGCATTTCCGGCCAGCGTTTTGCATACTAGTCTGCGAACCCTGTGACCTCTCTTGTCCTTGGAGTTGGTTCATTCTGGGTTGTCTTTTCTGCTTATAGTGGCTGTCCCCCACCACCTCCACTTTAAGTTCAGCTTCCACTGTGGGAGGCCTATGAGACAAGAGATTGTTATTCTGATGCTGCCGTCCATAGTTGAACTTGGCTAGCTTGTTGCAACCACCTAGCCAGTTGTCCTTCAGGTTACTGAAAATTGTGTAGCCACCAGAGAGAACATGGTGTGTTCTTATTGTGATTCATCTCCCTAGGAGGAAGTGTTGAAAATGTCTGGTAAAGGTCACCACAGTGAGCAATTCCTTTCTTGTAATTGCATATTGGCATCCAGCTTTGTTTAGGATTTGGCTTATATAGGCTATCAGCTTTTCCTGACCTCCTTCAACTTGTGACAAAATAGCTCTGATGCCAACATCACTTGCATTAGTGTCTGATGAGCAGGATAACTGAGGGTCAGGGTATGCTAAGATAGGGGATGACATCAACCACCATTTTAGTTCTAGAAAAGCATCTTGAAATTCCTTAGTCCAAATTAACTTTGTCATATTGGAGAGCTTATGTAATGGGCCTGCAATAGTAGTGAAATGTGCCACAAATCTCCTATAATAGGAGGCAAGAAGCTGCACAGTTCTTTTACATTTTGAGGTCCTGACCAGGTTTTAATAGCCTCCACTTTCTCTGGATTTGGCCTATCACCTCCGTGGAGATCACATATCCCAAAAAAGTTCACTTCCTTTCAGAAACGCTGACATTTGGCAGCCTTTCTGGCAAAAAAGGCTTCTTAGATTGGGCTCCTTCAGCTTCTTAAGCACTGCTTTCACTTTCCACAGGTGCTCCTGAAAGGTTCAGCCTATCACAGTGATATCATCCAAGTACACCAGACAGGAGATCCACTGTAGATCCAAAAGTCTCTTTTTAGTACAAAAAGTAGTCTTGGCTCTGTGCTCTGGGTGCACTTTTACTTGCCAGTACCCACTGTGCAGATCAAGGGTAGAAAACGATTATCAGGCATTGGCTAGGAGGTCTAGCATGTCATCAATCCAAGGTAAGGGATAGGCATGCTTAACAGTAACATTATTCAGTCTGTGACAATGCCCACAGACCCTCACACCTCCCCACCACTTCTTCTGCACCAACACCACAGGGGCAGCCCATAGGCTGACAGAGGGCCTGGTGATGCCTCTTTCTTTCATCTCTTGCAGCTGTTGGTCAAACTCCTGCTGGAAATGAATGGGTACTCTTCTTGGCCCCTGTTTGACAGGTCTGACACTGTCAGTGTTGATCCAGTGCTTTGCCAGGCCTGTACGCCCTAGATCAGGGGTTTTCAACCTTTTAAAATAAGTTTACCCCTGGCACCTGGACATGGAGCAGTGGCAGTGCAGGGTGGTGGCTGCATGCTCCCCACTGTGCATCTGGCTGGCTGGGCAGTGCCTGTGTAGCCTGCAGACAGGTGCTACTGCCTTCGCCCCCTCCCCCGGCTGTGCTCCTGGGAGGTGGCAGTGCTCCATCCCTGTCTGCCTGTGCGTACCAAGAACCCCCGGCTTTCCCAAGAACCCCTGGTTGACAACCTCTGCCCTAGATCATGGTCTCCTAGGCTGAGTACATCTGCATACTCCAGTAGGACTTCCTGCACTGCCCTCACTTGCTCAGGTTCCAGGTCACAGTGACTCAACTCGAACTTGCCTTCCAATTTTCCTGCAGTCCATTAGAGGTTATCACCTGGTTCTCCAAGATGGTACTTCTTGTCTGTGCTCAGTACCCTTATAGCAACCAACTTCTCTGCCCCAGAGTCTGCCTGCAGGACAGCTCCCCCATATCAAACATCCCAATTACAGTGCCTTGATATGTGACTTGAGGCTTTGTCAATATGTTGGCAACATGCACTGGGATTTCACCATTGTGGCTCTTACCCATTGCCATTCCCATTACGAATCCTGATCCCTCATTGAGCTTTGGTTTAAATAAGGTCTCCTCTTCTTCACAACACCATCTCTTCAGTTTGCCAGTGATCATCATCTCGCTCAGAGGAAGTATTGTTAGATTCTTCTCCACTATCACTTCACATACTTCTGTTTGGCCATCTGTAGCACAGAAGGAAACACTTTCCCAGAAAGAAACAAAATCAATCTGCAAAATTCATAGCGACATGAAACATTTTTAGGAAGTCAGTGCCTAACAAGGTATCTTGATTGGCATCCTTTGCTATGAGGAATTTACATGGCAGCTGCAGGCCTTGGAAGTCAACATCAGCACTCCAGTCTCTCAGAATAGGGAGCACTTCTCCATTGCCTGTTTTAACCACTAGTTCACAAGGTTGAAGGCTCCTTTCTGTTTCTGCTGTAGTTTGCTCCCATATCTGGCTATATACAGTGGATACCTGGGCACCTGAATCTAGGAGGAATTGGCAAGAATCCTCTCCTAGCTTCCCTTCTAGGTAGTATCCCAATCTCGTGATACCAATAATTACCACCTCATCTTGTGAGCCCCTGTATTTACAAGCAGTGGATAGGCCCCTCTCCACTGCCCATCTTAGTTTCCATGTCCAGAATGCCACCTTCTCTCTAGGCATTTGCTCTGGAAGCGATCACGGCTGCCATAGTGCCAGCATCCACCAGCAGCCTCCTGATGAGACCCCAGCCACTGTGGTCCTGGGGGGACATTTACTGGCATGTCTGATTTGGGACTGGGTCTCCATACTCTTCTTGAGTTTGTCCAGTTCGTTCTGGATTTCCTTCAATGTCTCCATCATTGTTTGCAAGGCTGATGGTTCTGGTTTTGGAATGGGCACTGCTGACTTCTCCTTGGCATACACACGTACCCTTGCTTTGGTGTCCTGGGTACCTAGAGCCCCCAGCTTTTTTACCAGTTCTATCTCAGTGGCTAGCTTTATGGCCTTGTCCAGAAGCTGGTGCTTTCCCAGCCAAAGTTGAGCCTGTGCCTCTCCACTGAAGGCATTGCTAACAAAATGGTCACAGGCCAGCATACCTTCTCCTCTGGGCTGACTTATAGGAAGGCCTACATAGCTAATCATCTTAGGGCCATGCCAAACTCTTGAGCTGACTCTGCTGCCATATTCTTATGATTAAGGAAAGTGGCATGGTCCCAAACAGGATCTGCACCTGGTTGCAAAGCATTCCTGAGGGCTCTTACCAGGTGCTGGTAATCCCGCTTGGCTTCACAGCAGAGCCCATGGTAAACTTCCCTGGCCCTCCCTATGAGTAACAGGCTCAATGATTTTTGTTTGGCGGCCCTGTCCCACCCATTTAACTTAGCTGCCATTTCAAACTTTTCATACCAGTCATCCCATTCTTGTTCCCCACTAAAGGATGCTGGATTAAATATTGACCTCAAGGCATTAGGTGGGAGTGGGGTGGGTGCTTCCCTCCTCTGGGGTACTTCTCACCTCAGATCAAATACCTATACAACACCAAAATCTATACATTCCTGCAGCAGTTTGCTCTTTGCATTATAGTCTGTGACCACCAATCCCACCAATGCCACCAGGTGTACCAACCCTGCACCCCCAGGAACTTGCACAGGAAGCCAAAAAGAGAAGTTCCCATTCTTATATAAAAATGCTAGAGGTTAGGGTCAAAAGCCAATGTGCTAAGGAGAAAGGAACAAGTACAGGTAAATAAACATTAACATTAAGGTACATACATTTAGGAACTAGGTAACAGGTAGTGAGCACTAACACCACCATGGTAAAAATACTCAACCCCCCCCCCACACACCCCCAGACGTGCTCCAAACCAGCCTCTGGCCCCAAAGCGCTCAACTGCCATTTGCGCATGCTTCCATGTCCTGGTCCCACTGCTATAATCTGCAGTTCCAGCTCTGCCACTACTCCTGGATCTCCACCCATGTGTTTCCATCTGCTGCTGTATCCTGTGCTCTGCCACTGCTTCCCACACTCTGCCACTGTTTCCTGTTTCCTCTCCCTTTGTCTTCCTGACCCCAGTGTCTCTGGGGGTTGCAGTCTACTGTAGTCAGCCCAATTCTGCAAGACTCTTCCCTCTGGGGACTCCTGGGATTTGTAGTCCAAATCCAGTCAGCAAGGCTGCTCCCTCTGCTGTCACACTTTCAAATTACAGAGCATTACATTCAGTTCACACAGTATCTAATGCTATGATGAGAGTCAGGATTAGCTGCTTCCAGTTGTCTGCCCAGTCCTTAACAATCTGGTCCTCTGCCCTCATCTTATGGTGTCCAGGGCCGCTCAAATGCTTGACAGTCTTCATTGTGGCCATGAGCCACAGATGGCATCCCTGGCAGTAGGACTGGGATTTTGAATGGACCCTAAGGGAGTTAGGTGCCAGGGACTTCTTTGATAATCCAATTCCAGAGCAACTGAAGGTCACAGAGGCAACACTGATTCTTCTCTCCCTGCCCCAGGTGATCTATGTAGCCCGAAATGCCAAGGATGTAGCTGTCTCCTTTTACCACTTTGACCTGATGAACAAACTGGAGCCACACCCGGGGACTTGGGAGGAATACTTTGAGAAATACATGGCGGGCAGAGGTGAGTGTGGTGTCTGTCGCAAATTTGTGCCCTTGGGGCATTAACAGTATATCTATCTATCTATCTATCTAGATATAAACTGGCTAGTCTGAGAGGATGCCTTTAATTTCCAAAGACATACAAAATATATTTAAAGGACCTAGCATGAATATTCTTATCAAGAGGCAGAAATTGTGTGTGAAGACTTTTTTCTATATATAGATAATATATTCTATATATTCTATATTCTATATATAGGAAAAAGTCTTCACACACAATTTCTGCAGTATTTAGTTACTATCTAGTTTCTGTTCCAGTCATGGAAGAATAGATAAGGATTTTAACCTGACACTTGGCACATCTACACAAGACACTGACTTCACAGTAGCCGAATAAAACTGCGCAGTAGCACATCACAGCACAGACTGTGCTAATATGCTACTGCGCAGGATTATTAGGCTACTACACAGTAGCGTCACTTAAAAGATGTTTGCTGTTGCTACTGTGCAGTAACTCCAGTTACTGCATATTTGTTTAGTACTTGCTAATACAAGTACTAAATAGCTGCACAGTAACCACTGTGCAGTAGTGTCTCATGTAGATGCACCCACTGGAACCAGAAAAACAAAGCACTTAGCCCAATGTACAAATGAGCAGAACTGGCGGTTTGTGTGCAGACACCTGATTTCCATTTAGTTTCAGATATATGTGCACACCATGAACTCCAACACAGTTATACCAGTGCAGACTGTGGCCCCTTGTTATCCAGTATGCTCTGCCTCTGATGGTATTTGCATACCTCTTTCTCTAAATATAGTTTCTTATGGTTCCTGGTATGACCACGTGAAAAGCTGGTGGGAGAAGAGGCAGAACTACCCCATTCTCTACTTGTTCTATGAGGACATGAAAGAGGTGAGCAGGCAACAAGACCCTTCTGAAGAGCTGTCTATCTGCCATCCTGGGAAAACCCGTCTGTGGGTGTATTCAAGTATGTTATCAATACATGAGACACACAAAGAACATTTAAACACTTTGGCTGATACGGAAGTGTGAGAGTTGCGCTTACTCTCCCCCGTCTAGAAGAGTGTCTAAGGAAACAAGGGAGTATGATGGGCTTCTGTAGAGCAGGCAGAGAGAGGAAGGAAGTGATCTTGGAAGAAAGTGCGAGTAGGCACATGTGCTTTAACTTGAGTACTTATGTGGCTCCCTTACCATGCAACTGCACGTATATTTATTCTTATAACATGATTGTGACCAAAGAACCTAAGTAAGCTGAGCTACTGTGGCCTACAGTTCTTGTAGGGAACACCACGGGGGGCCTAGTGCGAGCACGCTTGGCTATTAATAGCTGCTGTCAAGTTTCCTAAGCAGGATAGCTAGATGCCTTTTTCACTCAGGGAAAGGTGAGAATCTGGGGCTGATCAGTCCACATTGACATTATGTTTTATTTGATTGGGTGAGGTTAGTTTCCTGGTTTATATTACAGGTTTATGACATTTTTGTTGTGAGTGTGGCTGACTGTGCCTGAGAAGAAAGAGTGAGGCTCTGAGAGGGCTGGGGAGAGAAAAAGCAGTTCCAGAAAGGACGGAGTGGAGTCCTAGGATCTGCAGTGACACAATAGAGAGGCTTGAAGCTGAGCAGCCCACTGTGCCATTGGGGATGTTGGCACTCTGCTCCCTCTCCTCCCTCCTGGCAGCTGACCAAAAAGAAAGAGCTGAAGAGCTCTCTGCTTGCTGGGGATGGAGGGCAGTATGCTACAGATTGCCAAGGAAGCCAAGGCAGGGGAAAGGCAGGGTCTCAAAGCTAGAAGCTTGCACTTTTGCAGCCACACCAGGGCTGGCTTCAGGGTGTCCTTTAGGAAAGAGAGACCGAATAAGGCTTCTTCTTGGAGAGTTCTGAGGCAAAGCTTCTCCTGAAGGGTGCATGATCTGTGATAGTGACATAGATAAGCATTCGAATCATAGAAAAGTAGGCCTAGAAGGAACTTCTGGAGGTCATCCAATCCAGTCCCCTGCTCGAAGCATGATCATCTCCATTCACCGTCCCACACAAGTCCTTGTCTAACTTATTCTAAAACTACACAATCAGTCCTGCTGCACAAGCCATATTGCCCAAGGACATCAAAAGGACCCTAAGCTACCACAAGTAAAGCAGGGGGATGAGGACCGTCAGTGTCCTGTTGATGAACAGGTTGAGAAAATGCAGTACACCATTTAGATGCAGAAAACTGAGGCAAAGAGGGAATCAGGTTGGCCAAGAAACCTGTAACTGAACAAGGAACTAAAAGTGTCCCTAGTCCCAGGCTGGTGCCCAAAACACTGGACCCTCCTGGCTCCTCAATTCCTCATGCTCATGTTAGAGAACAGGCTTGTGGGACCATGTTCTTTATAGGGTACCAAGAGACAGTTTCTTTTTTAGGGGAATATTTTATAATTTTCAATGTACAAAAACTGGTGTCCTTTTTTTAGAGCAGGAAGAGGAGGAAGTTGGGACGTATTTGGTTAAAGAAAGGGGAAATAGCTGAGATGTGCCACAACATTTATTTTCAGTTATATCCCTTGATGGGGTTGTGAAACAGCTGTTGTTTTTGTGTTCCTTATTTTCACTCTAATTTCTGCTTTTACCTGAGAGAAGATTGGGACTACTGAAATAATCTAGGAAAAGAAAGGTGGACAGTATTCCCACTCCAGCAGAAACCAAACACAGAAGTAGTTAGCCATGTTAGTCTGAAATCCACAGAAGGTACAGTGGAGTGGCAACTTAAAGACTAACTGGTTCAGAGAGTCAAAAACTTTTGTAGATGACAATCTAGTTTCTCAGATGTTGATAAAGTAGGTTGTTGCCTGTGAAAGTTCATGCCTTTCTGAACCACTTAGTCTCTAGCAACTGGGTAATGTTGGAAATGTCATGATAACCTGATCTTGGTATGGATATTTGGGGAAGAGATTTGGATAAATCTGTAGAGTACACCTTTCAACTACCAGAAATGGAATTAGTCATTGGCAGAGTTGTACCAAAAGCTCCCCAGTAAAAGCAATCCTGATTAGTGTCAAGTTGTGAAGTTCCAGTAAAGTTTAGCTGACATACGGACAGCAGAGTTGGAGAGTAAAAGCCAGATTCTCAACTGACATAAATCAACACACCTCTCTTGGTGTAGACAAGGCAGTTGCATTACCTTATACAAACTGAGGACTGGACCCCCTAAATACCCCATCTGCATCACTGTACTTAGCAAGTTACAGTATTATAGAGTTAGGCACCAGGATTAGTCTCTCTCTCTCTCTCCCTATTGCAAAACAAACCAAGCAGAAACAGAAAACTACTGTAGCAAACATTATTGAGGGGCAAAGTACTCAAAAAAGTTAGAAAATACCAAGATTAAGGCTGCCTGTGGAGTATGATAATGATAGAGAAGGAGATAAGGAAAGGTTTTCATCATCCACTGGATGTCTTTTCTCTGCTTAGTACAAGGCTAAGTTGGGTTGAGAGGTTGCTCAGATATATTTTTGGAGGGCTGAAGAACTGGTTTAGAATTCACATAACATTTCAGGTTGTTGACACCCTGGATAAGTTCTAGGCTCCCTTTCCTTTGGTGACACTGATCACCTGAGTGGGCGAGCAGTAGGGTCCCACCATACCCCATCTGAATGAAGCACTTGCCTATCTCTCTGTAGGACCCAAAGCGTGAAATTCGGAAGGTGATACAGTTCCTGGGGAAAAACCTGACAGAGGAGGATCTGGATAGGATTGTCTATCACACATCATTTGACATAATGAAGGAGAATCCCACCACCAATTATAGGATGATCCCACAATCCCTGATGGACCACAGCATCTCTGCTTTCATGCGCAAGGGTAAGCATAGGTGTGAGCACAACCACACATTATTTTTCTCTTTAGTTGTCATAAGAAGATGTTTTCCCACCCAGTTTCCCTTCCTACACTGCCTTGAAAGGTGGCTCTTTCTTTCTCCCCCACCATTAAATAGTTAATGAATAAAGTGTACCAATAGTATTGAGAGTAGAGAGCTGAAATGAGGCCCGCTACCCCAAGGGGCGTACCTGTCTCATCACACTATAGAGTAAGAATCCCATGTTTTTCTCTTTCTAGTTCTAGGATTCTTGCATACTTTTCCACTCAGTGGTTAAGCTTCAGTAGGAGATCAGAAAGAACAGAACAGTCCAGTAGTTGAGAGCACTTTCTTGGGGAGAGGGAAATATGAGTACAACCTCCCAGTGGTTAACACGAGCCTAGAATCCAAGGTTCCTACTTCAAGGACAGGAGGCTATATCAGTAGGCTACTGGCTACACTTACATGGACTGGTATTTGTCAGTTGTTCTGTCTGGTTTTTCTGTGTCTAAGGAACCGGAGACTTAAGGGTCTTTCTGAGTATCCAAGAGCTCAGGTGGAGGTAGATGTCTAAAGAACATAGCTATCTATCTTAGCATTGCTGGGGCAGCTGCGGGCTGCAGTTGGATCACACTTAGTGACTTGGGATACTGAAGGCCCACATAAGTAACACTTAGACACCTTAACAGGTGGAATGGGACCTGCACCCTCTTATTGTGACTAGTAAGAGTGGGTGGTAATCAGTACCATGTTGAATTGGGCCTGTACTGTATCTAATTAGTACTCCATATCATGAACTAGAGTTCTTGCCCTGTTATATGGAATATGTGTCCATTCAATGACCCTAAAGACAAATTTCCCTCTCAGCTATACATGTATAAATCTGTTTT
>NW_005842249.1:301071-302836 GCF_000455745.1 Alligator sinensis
GTGTCACTGAGGGCTGAGCCAAACCCTTTCCCACTCAGTGAGGTTCTGCTTTATTGCAGTTTGCTCTTACAAACGACCCCTTTGCCTCATGTGAGCCTCTGCTGTTTCCTTCATTGTCTTTTTCTCATCTCAGGGATTGCTGGTGACTGGAAGAATCACTTTACTGTGGCCCAGAATGAGAGATTCAATGCAGACTATGAGAGAAAGATGGCCGGGACCACCCTGCGGTTCCGAACAGAGGTCTGATGTACCTCGAGTCTCCGTGTCAGGATACGAATCCAAGCTAGATTTCTGTGGGGCTTCCAGTGGCAGCAACTTTTCTTTTTCCTCCTCATTCCTTGAAAAACCAGAGGTCAGTCCCTGGGAAATGTCTCTGTCCCAATGGTAGGCAGCAATATGTTGCAACTCTGGGAAGAGTCTGGGGTTCCTTTTAGAAAGTCCTGAGTAGCAGAAAGGCTCACTGCCTAGTTAGCTGCCATACAAATACACCCTATTTTACCTCACCCCTTGTTGAATGCTGGACTGTATCCTGGCCAGCCTCACTGTGGGCATGGACCTAGGTTTGGGTGTGATGATGAAGTAGCCATCACTGGGGCACATGTGGCTGACCTCCTCACCCCTACTGTTTATTCTGCCAATCACCCACTTGGTCCTTCTTTACAGTTGCTGCTACAGAGTGGGTGCATATATATACATAATTCATGTGATTTAAGCTGACTGCACAGTCCTAGGAAGGCACCTACATGTGCACCCTGTTGGGAGCAGATTTGCTCTTTATGGCTAGGGACAGAAATTACACATAAACTGGTTTAAGTGATCAGAAACTGGTTTAAACCTGTAACAGAACAGAAGGTCAGTGCACTTAAACCGCTTTCAAAATGGCCGAAACTGGTTTACAATAAACCTGGTTGGATGTAGTATTAGACTTCACTGACTTAGCTCAAACCAGTTTATGGAACTTCTGTCCCAGATCCCCTCCCAGTTCAAGTTAACTCACGGTTCCCCAGTATCCCATAATGTTTTGCAGCCCTGGGCTGGGCTGCCTGCTCCAACAAGCAGGGTCTGCCCCACCCCTCTACTCCCTAGCCAGAGCAATGTCACTCTGGGTGGCTAAGGAGGTGTGGGGAAAAAACCCTCACCCCTCTGGCCAAGCAGCAGACCCCCAGACAGGTGCTACTGGTTGGAGGGGGTGGGGAGCCAGACCCCCAGCTGGGTGCTGCCAGCCTGAGGAAGGGAGGGGGAGTCCAAACCAGGAGTCCAGAGCTGGGAGGCATGCCCCCTTCCCAGCCTCCAGGGAGACCCCTGCACCAGGGTTTGGCTCTGCCCCGGGAGCTGGTCTGAAGTCCCTTTGCCACATCCCCTCCTCAGCCTCTGGGCCAGCTGAGGGTGGAGGAGAGGGGGTAGAAGCCTGCAGCAGGGCTTGGCTCCCCCTTCCATGCTCCCCTCTCAGCTGGCCCAGAGGCTGAGGAGGGGATGTGGGAAGGGGGCTCCAGCCTGGCTCTGGGGTCTGAAGGGCCAGCCCTGAGGCTGAGGAGGGGGCATGGCTCCTGGCTCTGGGGGCAGAGCCAAGCCCAGGTACAAACTTTCCTCCCCCGCGGCCTCAGCTGGTAAGGAGGTATGGCTAGATTCCAGTCCTGCTCCCAGCTGGCTGGGGGAAGCCACCCAGAGTAAAGCCCCCAGTTTTAGCTCCCCTCTCCCCCCAGGCTGTTCCTGTCTGGGAATGCAGGGCCAGATGGGGCAGGGGGGGGCCCCCCCCCCCCCCCCC
>NW_005842249.1:302846-354738 GCF_000455745.1 Alligator sinensis
CTAGCACCCCCCAGCTACTAGTATGGGCCACTGCAGGGGTCTGGCTGCCTTTCCTGTTTGAAAAGTGAACATCAGTTCACTTGCTTATCGGTTCAATCTCTTCAGTTTAGAAAAATCAGCAAAGATTTTGAATCAATTCAGCCTCGGGCTTTTTGACTGTTTGTACTTAGCCTACAGGATTAGGCAGATCCCAGCCTGTTCCTGCTCTGTTCTGCCCCCCTGCAGCACATAGAGGGATTTGCAGATTCCTGATGCAGCTAGCTAGGTGCCGGGAGCTCCCAGTGGGGCAGGCTCAGCCTGGCAGGGAGCTCCAGGGAGACAATCTTAGCTTGTGGCTAGTGAGCTGTGGGCACTCCCCACCCTCCCTGCTGGCAGTGGCAGATAGGGCACCGTGTCCATGAGGTGATCGCAGAACACCTCCTACCCCAGCTCCTGTAGTAGGGCACCTGATTGGCTGCCCACACACCTTAGGCACAGAGGGTATCCTCAAAACCATGTGCACATGCACATCAGCCTATTTTGATGCACATTAAAGCATGACAAAAAACTGCGTGCTTTCGCTAATGTTAATCAAATTAGGCTAATGATCCTTTTTCTACTACCTAACAATGTAGGTACTAAATTTAATGTGCGTTAGCAAAAGCACATGAATTGACATGTAGACATGCCCACTGTGCAGTAGATTAATCTACTATGCAGTAAGGTGTCTCGTATAGATGCACCCAGTATGTCTACACTGTAAAATGAAGGTCTAATTGCAACATATGCTACCTTAATTTGGTCAGTAGCGGTAAGAACAACAACAGAAACACAGCAATGCAGGCTTTAATACCTGCTACAGCCAGAATCACTGGAAGGTTTGTACTCTGATTGCTACTGTGCCAGTGCCATGGCATCTCCCCTGCTGTTACTTGTGCCAGCTAGTACATGCTACAACCAGCTAATACATGCTCCTTTTGCTGTTTAGATGTAGCTCTAGATTTTTCCTATAACAGCAGCTAAAAAGGATGAGCAAATAAAGAGGCTTTCACAAAAGAGCTGGGTACAGAAGTCTGTTGTCATTACTGAGAAGGGTCAAGATTTACTGAAGGACCACACCCCAGTGAAGTGAAATGAAGTGAAGCACTTGCTCAATGAGATATCATACAGGGGCATGGTGAGGATCGTTGGGGAGGAAGCAGTTGCTGGGGAGATTCTCTTATTTAGAAGGAAAAATAATCATATCACTACCTCAGACTAGTGGGAGCAGGCACCACTGACCAGCCAGCACATATCTCTTTACCTGAACTCTAACCTGTCTGCCAGGCTGATATCTAACACTGTAGCACTTGAAACCATATCCCCCACGATTTTCCCTTTGAGGTCAGGAAGGACATGAAATTCAAATGAGGAGTGGGAGTTTGCAGGGGAGAGGGGACTGAGATAATGCCAGGTGAAGAACCGTATGTGTGGAGCAATGGAGAAGTTGCAGCTTGTACCTAGTGGTCAATGTACCTGTCTGTCCAATGGCTCTGGCTGTCCCGGGTGTCAAACTGTAGTTGGCCGCCTAAGACATTTTGAGGCTTGGGATCACCATACCTTCCCTCCTTCCCCAGGGGGTTGGCTTCTTCCTCACTGGGGATCTTGGAGGTTCTGCGAGTTGTCCATCAAGGGGCCCACAATCGTGACTAGGGTAGCGATGAGGTCCCTGCCAAGGGTGCTCTGGAACTCCTCTACAAAGGGACATGTCACGGGGCAGGCTTCAGGCTGCTGTGCTTTGCAGGACTGCCTGATTTTATACTTGCCAGAGTCACTTTGCCTGGGCTTGGCTGTTTCTCCTTCTGTCCATAGTCCTTTTCGTGCATGCCCTCCAACATCTTCTCAAAGACATCTTGATTCCACCAGTTTTCACAGAGCTGGGCTTGGGCTGCACCTTTTCTCCACAAGCTTAGGGGATCCAACCTCTCCCTCCTGATCCAGTCAGAAGCACAGAGCCTAGGAACCCTGTCCCTGGTTGAAGCCATGCTGGTTCACTCACAGAGATGGGCTGGAAGGCACTGAGTGTTTTCAAAACACAGAGGGATTCAAATGGGGAGGTAAGCTCCTAGTCCACTGAACTGAGCCAACAGAGTTCACATTACTCTTCTGAGCAATCAGTGTAAGACATTGATTCGGGGAAATTTTGTATACTGGCAGAAGTAAGGGACTGTCTACACATAGTTTCTGCCAGCTGCCATTTAGCAGGGAAGGGCTTATGCCACTTGGTGAGGTGGTAGTTCTCTGTCAACCTACCCCTGGGGTTTTGCTGCTTTACTGGCCCTTTCTATGTAGATGCATACAAATTCCTGTCAGCAACACACAATATGCCCATGTAACACTGTACAGCCTACACCCAGTGGAACCTTGCAACAATCGCACAAGCATAGGCAGGGCAGGGGTTATCAGTAGGGGTCTGCCTAAATTGCAGAGGGACTTACCAATATTCATGGGTTGATTGAAGCGTAAGGTTTGTTAATGAGAATGTAATGGGAGGCACTGTCAAAAGCCTTGTTAAAGTCAAGTCATTCACTGCTGTCCCCACAGTCCATAACGCTTTATCATAGAAGGAAATAAAACTGGTGAAGCACAACTTACTCTTGTGGAATGCAAGCTGGCTGTTCCTGATCACTTTGTTCTCTGCGTGTTTCTAAATAGACTCCTTGAGGGTCGGTTCCAGGATTTTTCCAGGTATTGAGGTTAGACTGACTGGTCTGTAATTCCCCAGATCCTCCTTCTTCCCTTCATCAAAGATAGGAACAATATTTGCCCTTTTCCTATCATTCAAGACGGCACCCAAACTTCACAAGCCAACAACTTGACTAGTCAATGACTTCACCTGATTCCTTCAGTACCCTATGGTGTGTTCTATTCTGCCCTGCCACCTTGAAAGTATCTGTAAGTCATTCCTAACCTGTTTTTCAGTTACTCTGGGCTGTTTGTCTCCTCTCCTATCTTTGCCAGCAACTGTGCTCATTGTTTGGTAGCTGGCTTTAATTATGAAGACTCAAGTAAAAAATTGCATTAAATACTTCAGTCTTCTCTGCATCATTCATAATTCAATTGCCTTCTGCATTTAGTAAAAAACCTACAGTTTCTTGGGTCTTCCTCCTACTCCCGACATATTTGTTGCGTTTTTCATCCCTTGCCTGTTGCAACTCAAATCATGCCTTGGCCTTCCTGATTTTCTCTCTGGAGGCCTGTGAAATACTTAGATATGCTCACTTAGGAGTTTCACCAGATTTCCACTTTTTGTAGGATTCCTTTTTGAGTTTCAACTCACTGAGGAGATTGCTTCTAACCACGTCAGTCTCTTGTTGCAGTTCCCATTCTTTCACTGGGATAACTAGCTCATGTGGCCTTAATGCAGCCAACTCGAAGTATAGTCAGGTCTCCTGGACTCCATTCTCCCTCAGAATTGCACCACAGGGGATCTTGCCCACCATCCCTCTTGAGTTTGTTAAAATCCAAGTTTGTTCTTTATTGAAGTCCAGTATCTTTATTCTGCTGCTCTCCTTCCTTCCTGATCTTAAAGTCTATCATTTCATGGTCACTGGCTCCCAAGTTACTTTTCACCTTCACATTTTCCACCAAGGCCTCCCTGTTTGTGATCAGCAAGTCAAGCAGAGCACCCCCCTCAGTTGGCTTCTCCACCACCTGTTCCAAAAAGCTTTCCCCAACACACTCCACAAATTTGCTAGATGGCCTGTGCAGTGCTGTGTTCTCTGCCCAGCAGATGTCACAGTAATTAAAGTCCTCCATAAGAACAATGTTCTCTGATTTGGAAACTTCCACTAGTTGTTTTAATAAGGCTTCATCCATTTCTTCCTCTTTGTCTGGTGGCCTATCGCAGATGCCCACCATGACATCCCCTCTGCTGCTTTCCCCTCTAACCTTTACCCAGAGGCTTTCACCAATTTTGCCTCCCACTTTGTACTGCACTTCAAATTATGTGCCATCTCTTTTACATACAAGGCAACCTTTCCTCCTTGTTTTTCCCTGCCTGTCCTTTCTGAACAAGTTGAAACCATCCACAACAAGTACTCCAGTCATGTAAACTGTTCCACCATATCTGTGTATTCCCCATTACATCAAAATTCTGCAACCGTACTAAGACCTCCTGTTCTTGTTTATGCCCCTTGCTTCTTGCATTAGTATATAAATATTTGAGGTAACTAAGAGATTGTCCTGTTTTCTCCCTGAGAACATTGCTAAGATTTCCATTATTGCCTTCCCTTAATAGGATTTTATCCACATCCCCTGGCTCTTCACTTATTTCTGGGCTTTTGTCTCCATCCCTTGGTGAATTTAGTTTAAAGCCTTTCTTACTAGCTAGTGAGCTTGTATGCAAAGACACTCTTTTCCTGTTTGTCACATGGACTCCATGTCTCCCAAGCATTGCTTTTGGGAACATCATGCTATGGTCAAAGAAGCCAAAGCTCTACTGGCAACACCATCTACATAGCCACTTACTGATTTCCAGGATGCACCTCCTTCTACATAGGCTTTTACCCATGACCAGGAGAATCAGTGAGAACAATTCCTGGGCCCTTGTCCTCTTCATACTTGCACCTAGAGCGGGCTCCCACAACAGCAGGCCACCCGGCCCTGCCCCACCAGCCGGAAGCCCCTGCCAGGACTTTGGGCCTGGGAGCCCGTGGCTGCCCCGGCGCGGGAAGCTCAAGTAAGGGAGAGGGGGGACCCCGGGCAGGGAAGGAGCTCGGGGTAAAAGCGGCCCCTCTCCACTCACGCCCAGTGTCCTGCACTGCAGCTGCTCGCAGACCGTCTTGGACAGCCCCATGGCCCTGCGGCTTCTCAGCACCAGTTCAACCTGGTTGTAGCCAAGCGGCTCCTGTAGCACCATGTCAACCTGGGCATGCATGCCATGTCAACTAGGACCATGTCAACTCCTGCATCTTCATTGGTGTCAAAGGTCACATGACATCACTTCCTGATATGATACCACTTCCTGTGACGTCTTTGAATATGGCTCCGGCCCACTGGGTGATAAAAAGTTTGTGATCCGGCTCCACATTCAAAGGTTGGACACCCCTGTCCTAAGCTAACGGATCAGCCTGGCAGATGGATGCCTCTGTGCCCTGCACCAAACACTACCATCTGTCACTTTGCATGGCAATTATTTGATTTTTCCACCCCTTGGGGTACATGGCATGACTTCTCCTGTCACTGGAGGAGAATTCTTCTTATCTGAGGCCAGGGTTTCTTTCCTGTTTCTTAGTGGGACCACCATAGGGTCAGAAAATGACTGCTACCTGATGCCAGAAGTGATAAGCTTCTAGCTTCCATGCAGGAGTGAAGGGCTTTTCTAAAGAGAACAGGCTGCAATGACCTAAACCACTTCCACAGCTTTGGTGTCAGGAAGGAACCTTTCCTTAGGTCAACCTGGCAAGGCCTCTTTGGCTCCCATGTCTACTGTGGGTTGAATCGTGGTCTTTTATATAGGACCATTTGGGAATATTTCACTGAATCTGTACTTTGAGAAGTCCCCTGCCAACCCTGCGGGCTGTATGTTGGACAAGCCTGGCTTAGGTGGTATGGAAGGTACCAAAAGCCTGTATCTGAGACTTCATGGAAAGATTCCCAAGACCCATTTGACGCTCTGACTACTATCCCACACCACTCATCCTTGTGATATTGATACTTCCCTGAGCAGATCAAAAGTGACAACATGGCTCTAGGTCAGGGGCGGGCAATTATTTTGGAAGGGGGGGCTGCTTACCCAGTTTTGGCAGGCTGTTGAGGGCCGCATGGGTAGCCCCGCCCCTTGACAGGTGCCCCGCCCCCGGTCACCATCTTGGAAGCAATGTCCCCATGTCTTGGGACCAATGTGGGGCAGCACTGGT
Organism: Alligator sinensis; assembly: GCF_000455745.1. Lineage (NCBI taxonomy): Eukaryota > Metazoa > Chordata > Crocodylia > Alligatoridae > Alligator > Alligator sinensis. The sequence goes on from NW_005842249.1 coordinate 308,726, forward strand.
GGGGCCCAAAGCAGGGCGCAGGCTGGCAGGGGTCTGTGGAGCTGGGCTGGGCAGCACCAGCAGGGAGAGGGGGGAGCTGGCCCGGCTCCGTAGAGCCCCTGCCGGCTGGGACCCTGCGCTCCTGCCCCCCTGCTCTGGGCCCTACTGGCACTGGCCCCAGGACACTGGTGCGGGCCCTGTGCTCCCGCTGGCTCCCCGCCCACTCACACCCTGTGCCCCCTAACCCCGTGGTACAGGCAGGGGACAGCGCATAGCTCCGACCCCCTGCTCGCCAGCAGGGAACTTCTCATGGAAACTGTATTGATGGAAACTATAAGTTGGCTATTTAAGATTAAAGTCTGTCCGTGGATACCTAGTAATCCATGAGAATTGTTTGTATGAGAGAGACACGTATGTAGCAAAGGCCAGAAGTCAGACCCTAATGTTTCCAAATCACTTTGAGGTCTTTGGAATGAAAGATATTATGAGGCCATCAACATTAGTGATGGACTCCTACTGGATCTTGCAAACTGTCAACCTATTAGGATTCTATGCACAAAAAACTGAAATGAAGAGATGAGTAAATGGAGCAAAATTGCTTACTGGTGGATTTTCCTAGGAGCCAAATGGAGTAAGTTGTCCAACTTCTTTGTGTGGTTAGTGAAGGCTTAAGCATCAACTTCCCCCTCCCTCCTGTATCCTTTTGAAATTCCTGGCCTAGAATCCTAAAAGGCAGATTTACACTGCTCTCAACAGGACCTTGACCAAAAAGGGAGCGAGGAAGTGCACGTCTACACCCTGACATTCTGAAAAACTGCTACCAGCATTTCACAACACAGTGTTCAAACCCTTTTGTAACACAGGAGGAAACAGGAAGTCTCGTGTGGCTTCCCATTAAAGCATTACACAAGAACCAGAAATGATGGGCAAGGCTGCTTGGATCATCCAGTCCAACTTCCTGAAAACAAGCCTCTTCAGGAACTCTGGCGGGTGCATATATACCCCAGGCCTACGCAACAGTAGGAACACATAATGTGCCTAGAAAAGGGATTCCACCAGCACCATTTTCAGAATCAACATACATTTCTCCTTCTGGGGACATACATTTCATCCTGGACTTAACTGGGAGGGACCCAGAAAGCCATCTTGCTGTCAATCAAGGGTCTAGGCTTGAGTATCCACTCCATAACAGCAGCCTTTTGAACATCAACACTTTGTGGTGAACAATGCTTCTTAGGGATTTCTTTTTCCATTTAATTTCTTTTGTATTTTTCAGGTGTAGCACAGCTGGCTAAAATGGCATCTCCTTAGTTAATACAGACCCACCTCCCAGTTCAACTGCTTGTGTTCTTTTGGGATAACAATTGCAAGGGGTTTCTTTGTCTGTTTGCTCCTTTGTTTGGATCACAGAAGCACCTGGCAGTTCCAGTCCAGGTGGTAATCTGACTGGACCCTGCTTTGTGCACTATACAAAGCATGAAGTAAAATCTATTCCACTGAGGCCCCACGAAAAGAAGATTAAATAAACATAAATAGGTTTTAGGAAAGGGAAGTGGAAGAAGGGAGAGGTTATGTGGTTGGCCCACCATTGTACAGATAATCTGAGAGACAGCAATTGAATTGAGGTTGCCTAGCCTCTAATGGTTTCCTGATCCACATGAACAGCCTTTTCTCCATGATCCTATATAGATAGGGACCTACTTGAATCGCAGTTTTCCATTTTTGTGGAAACTGCGAAAACTGACCATTTCTGCAATCACTCCAAAAAATGGTGCTTCCTGTGATTTTGTGTGGAATGCCCCGCAATAAAATAAAAGCTTGCCGGAATACAAAGAAAGCGCAGCAATCCCTGCAGCCATAGATCATGTGTTTTGCAAGACAGCTACTGAGAGGCTGAGCTAGTGACACAGATTCAATGAAGGTGCCAGCTGGGAAATCAGCATGGTTTCAGTGCCATCTTTTAAGAAGCCAGATTCAATGCTGCAGCAACACTGCAGTCTGAAGATGACTGATTGGCCCCTTGGCCAATCAGCAACAAGGTGGGGAGTCACCAAAAGATCTTGAAATTGTATCTGTGCATGAGCAGCCCTAGAAAATCCCTCCATCTCTTCATGATGTAGGTAGGACCCTGTCTATATAGAAAATCAAAGGTGAACCTCAGGTTTCTAGGGGATTTAAGTTCTCCTGTTTTGCTTTCTTTTTTTTAAAGCGACATCCAAAAATTGACCCTTAACAAGCAATTTACATAGTGATGGGCCAGTAGTAAATTTTGCAAATAAGGCCAGTGCAACGTGTGGTAATATGATCCCTAAGCCAGTAATCCATGCATTTTGCTGGCAGATTCACTGAAGTGACCGATGTAAAGGAGAGAAAATCCAGGTTCATGGTACAGGAGAAACAAAGGGTGAAGTCCAATCAAGTCAGAGTTTGGATAAAAATCACATTGTCTTTAATACACCCATGATTTTCCCCTTTTTGTCCTTCACGGGATGCTTTCTACACGCCTCTCTGAAGAAGATTCTTGATTCAGCTGGATCCTAGTATGATCATGTGCACTGATGCGGGAGGAGAGAAAGGAAGTATGGCAGGGGGAGGAAGAGAGGGGGAGTATAACCTCATGTAATGTTTTTGGCCCCAAGTAATGTGTTGTTTGCTTGTGCAAGTGTAAACATTATGAGCTGAGACATGTAGGAAGGGGGCTGGTTTCACAGGTGAAATGCTCAGCTCCTAAGAAGGACTACATCACAGTGAAGGACAAGATCTTAAAGATCTGCCTTCTTTGCATTCAAAAAGACAGCAAGACAATTTGCATTAGCAGCCCTTGTGGATTCCCAAAACTAGTATACACACACTTGTGTGCCGCTTCCAACGGAAATTTAGTAGATTCTACTTTATTATACATTGGTTATTCCCATCTTCCAGTTATTTTCATATTTTCTGTGGAACAAATACATCTGCTAGCTATTCAGTTGAAGCTATTCAATTTTATCTAGTTAAATGCCTTTGACTTTAAGCATATTTTGGTTTATTGCATAAGCTGAACTTAGAAAAAGGAGGCCAAGGATGGGTTAATCAAATAAGTCAAAGACTGACCTGTTTGCAAAAAGAGATTTATCATAATGTTGATCAAATTATTAAACATTTTTTGCAACCTAGCAATGGATTGCATATGGCTTTTTTTTCTTTAAATTATGAAGCCCATTTCACTTGTAGGAGGTAAATGTAACATGTTTTGGGGGATTTAATAACAGCCTTCAAATACCTGAAGAGTGGTTACAAAGAAGATGGAACTAGTGTGGTGGGAGATAACAGAACAAGGAGCAATGGCCTCTAGTTCCAGAAAGAGAAGTTTATGTTAGATACTAGGAAAGCTTTCTGACTAAGGGTAGTAAAGCACTGAAACAGGCTTTATCTCACAGCTAAACTGTATAGGGTGCATGAGTTCTTATTGTGTAGAATAAGTTTTAGGGTGTGCTTGTGAAACTCTTGAAAAAGAAGACAGAAAAGTACTAAAAAGGTCAAAGGATAGGTGAAGTGCACAGAAGGGAAAAGGGGAGAAGAAGAGGCATAAGTAATTCTGTCTTTTTTCTGCAGTGATATAGCCTCTCCCTTCAGTTTAATTATCGTATCATTTAAATAGAGAATAATTGCTATGGTTTTTACTTCCTTTTTCATGTCAGATATTAAATAAATTTTATGGTTGGCTATTCCACAAGCCTACAAAGACAGAAAAAAAGGTGTAGAGGATAAATTCTAGCCTTTCCAAATTTAGAAAGGTGGCATGACCCAGGATGAAGCACTCACAACACAAGGTAACGTCCCTTGGTGTGCAATTCCTGTTACTGTTGACTCAGCTTAATATCACAGGCTTTTTTCAGTCCCATGTGCATGAGGGAGTTGGAATGGATCAGGGCCCGAATGTATTAGGAATTTGTGAACAAGAACAATAACAGAAGAGATTAGAAGCAAATGGAACAAAATTGCTTACTGGTGGTTAACTAATGGAGTGAGGCGTCCAACTCTTTCAAGCAGTCAGTGGAGGGTCAAGCATCAGCTCCCACTCCATAGGTCCTTTTGAAAACCCCAGCCTAGGATCCTGAAGGCCAGATTTACATCATTCTCAATGGGACCTGCTGGCTGCTGAGAACATTTGAAAATCTTGGCCAAAAAGTGGAAAAGGAGGGTGCACATCCACACGCTGACATCCTGAAAGGCTGCTTCCAGGATTTCACAACAACTTTTTGTAAATCTTTTGAAACCTTTTTGTAAGGTGGTAGGAAACAGGAGATGTCTCATGTGGTTTCCCACTAATGCATTTCACAAGAACCAGAAGAACTAGACAGGTGACATCCCAACTCTTTTTGTATCTTGATCTGCAGTAGCACCACTAAATTCCCAGAGAGAACATATAAAGTCCTCAGCCCATGACATGGAACAGCCCTGGAAACACAAGTGAATCTGCCTCATATTTTTCCCCATCTAGCCTCACGTTAGAGCATCTCAGGAAGCTGAATTTGTCCCCTGCCAGCCCTCAGCCTAGCATTGCTGCATCCCAGACTCCTCCCTCTTGACCACACAACTTCCATAAGTGGGGGGGGGGACGGGGACGGACTTTAGTTTCCTTGGCTCAGCTCCAGAGAGTTGTTAATGAACTTGCTGTCTGGAGGCACCCGTATCAATCCCACCCTTTGTGTCCTGTGGAAATCATGCTAATTTGCACAGACAGCAAGAGTGCAGTGCCACGGGAGAAAGGTAAAGGGGAGGCTTTGACTTTTTGCATTATTTCTGTTATAAGTTGGCTGTCTGTTGTCACCAGGCATTTTTTATATTGAATATTTTGGTGTAGAAAGTTTGCAAATCACAGGCTGCAGAGTTCCCCCCTCTTAGGAGTGGGGAAGGGGAGATGGATGTACAGGGGAAGTAGATACCATGTGTCGTAAGATGGGCTTGTGATGACATAGGGATTTTGCCCCAGATCTTGATTTATTCTGAGTGTATAGAAGTGTCAGGGGTGAAGACTCCAAGCCGAGGTCTTTGGAAAGGGGCCAGGATTATACAAATATGACAATTTATATGTGAGCCTAAGACTTCAAATGATTTCTAGCCTCTCTTTTTTTTTTTGTTGGCTTTCTCTACATGCTGTTTGCTCAAAAACTTCTAGACTGTGATCATATCTGAGCAGAAGCTAAACTATTCTTTATTTGCTCTTTTCAAAGGAAATTAAGGCTGCATAGACAAAATTACATTTTCCACTTTCATTTTCCTTCCTATGGGGATTCACAGGATTTACAGTAAGCAGATGCGAAGATACACCGCTGATGATTCAAGAGGGTTTGTTTCACGGGCAGCTGATCTCAGGCTGAGTAGGACCTAACCCCTCTAAACATACATACAAATGTTCAGGAACAATGTTTATTGTTGTTAATTTTAACTAAAAGTTAAAAACTTAAAGTTTGTAATGCCACTGGCTGCGTGTTCATTCTGCTCATGTTTGTGACAACCTTGCTGCACAGTTCATCATGTCAACTGGGCGAGGCATTTTATTTTTGACTAGTGCTGGGTGTAGGCATATAAACCAGTGGTCCTGACTGTGTGCAGGTAACAGAGTTGTACTGGCTATTTGGCTACTCTCTTTTATGCATTACATGCAGTTTTGAACTAAAGAGTTCACAAAATGCAGGGAATAAGATATTCAAAAACACGAAGTGCCGTCTTACACTCCAAGGCTTGCATGTCTAGGGTGAAAGAATTCACCCCACTAACTGAAGTGATTCTGCTCTTGGGTTGAAGCTATAGTGTGTGCCCAGTTATATGGAGGTAATGAGCCTAGAAAAAGGTATTCTCTTACATTTTCACCTGATTAAAGTGCCAAGAAGCAGCTTGTGCAAAGCAGAGGGGTCCCTTAAGGAGGATGCTTAGTAACTTATTAGCGTTATTTTTCCCTCTGGTAGACTCTCAAGACCTTAACCAAATTCAAGGCCCCAAATTGGTGAGCTGAGTCCTGTACAAAGAAACTACAGTCTGCAGTTACATAGAGCCCCAAAGAGATTATGCGTGTCAACAGGTAAATCAGGTGTGTGATTATTCTCATTTTACTGAGAATTGAACTGAGACAGAGCTTTAGGGCAGAATCCTCTTTCATTTTAAGTACTTAAATGATAGTAGCCCAGCCACATAATGACTGTTTGGTGCTTATGCACAGTCTGTGTATGTGCCATGTGGATGAATAAGCTTCCATATGGTATCTGAGCGTGCAGATAAGGCTGTGCTCTGGCACGGCAGGTATATGCACATGCCCTGGGCAAGTGTAAGTCATGAACTGTACCTGGCAAAAGCCTAAGATAAGTGAGCTCTCCCATAGTCTAGTCCCAATAGCTGAGGCACTAGGACCCACAATCAGGAGATACAGGCCCTGCCGCCCACCTCAATAAAAGGGGATTTGAACCTGCCATTTCTCTGACAACCTGGGACACTGCTCCAACCACTAGGCTGCAGGCTAGGCATTATCTGGTACTCCTTTTGAAGCCACCTTCTTGGGCAGCTAGAAGAGGAAGCTATGTGTAGCTAGGAAGACACAAATAAGCTTTAAATTGCCTGGCTTAGTGTGATGGCAGATGGTCTAAGAAAAAAAATGGAAATCCTGGGCTCTGCCCTGGACCTTTGCTCCCAGTGGTGCAGACCCCTTCCCACAACCTCTTGCTCCATTTAATCCAGTGACTACTATAGCAGGTGGGTGTCCCAGGGATGGCTGCGATGTTCCCTGGTGCCCCATGACCATGTCAGCTCTGCCCCAAGGGCACCTTCTTATCTCTCCTGCCACACCTTGTAGGTAAAATTATAAACAGGGAGGCTGACTATGAGTCTTTACACAACCCCCAGTCACACTAAACCCTAGACTGCACTGGCCTTCAGACCCTTCCCTGGGCCCCTCTCCAAGATGGTGCCTCATGGGACACCTTTAGCCTTATGGGCTACCTGTGTGGCTCTAAACCTCCCCTATACCACACCCCAGGCCTCTTGGATGCTATACAAACAGTTGACTCACTTAGTCCTTTCCCAAGCCAAACTCTGCCTCTACGTTTGTCCTCTCATGTTCCTGTCTCCTGCGTTTCTCTGGCACCGGGCTCTCTGGCTCCAGTCTGTCATGCTGCTCTGAAGCCGGGCCTTCCAGCCCCTATATCTGCTATGCCCTTCTGACTCCAGGCTCTCTGACCCCAGTCTGCACCCCTCTGGCACCAGGGCCTTCCACTGGGCACTAATGAGGTCTCCACCTCCCCTTATTGCCTCATCCCAAACTACCGGTACAAACAAGAACACGTACATAAGCCCTGGGGCTATAACACAACAATAACAATGGAGACCATGCTGTGACTCTTTAAGAAGGCAAGCTTCCACCCTAGAACAACACATCCCCTAGTCCTGGATACCTTGTAGGGTCCTGGAGCCTTTACTGTACTTGTAGGCCACAGTGCAGGCGACCAAACATCTCTGGGTAGCAGTCTAAGGCATGGGCTCCTTCCCCTGGCAGTCTCCTAAACAGTGTGAGCCCTGCTACCCCCCAGCCCTGAGCTTATATGTTCCCAGGGCCCTGCCTCCTTCCGGTCATCTGGCTGCCTGCAAGTGCTGGCTAATTACCCCATTAGGATGTTGCTCCTGCAACCTGCAGCTGTGGTGTCCTGCCTAGCCTGCAGGACTCGCTGGTTAGGCTGCTTCTGCCCTTAAAGGAGCAAGCACATCTTAGTGCCCTGCTGCAACTACTATATGCAAAGTTCAGTGTTCAGTTTCAAGGGGAGGGCTAAAGCAGGTACTGAGTTATGTTGAACCTGTGGCCTGCTGGTTACAGCTTTGTGCTAGAAGGTCAGACTCATGGATGTTCAAACCCTCTTTGGGTAAGAGGGACCTAGAACCTCACCCTCCTGCTTCCTGGGTTATCAGGTTCAAGTGCATGAGGGCCCACTATGCAGTGTTTAAGCTGTGCACAAATGTAAAAAATGATACTTATGTGGTTGGGTAAGTGCCATGGGTTCATCAAGTGAAATTTGTTTACTATCCATAGTGACCTTTTCCAAGGTCAAAGAATGAGTCTGAGGTACGATGAAAAACAGAATCCATGTCTCTTGGATCCCAGTCTTATGCCTATATGACATGGCCCTCTGCCCTCTCAGTTATTATGGGTGCCATATAAGTGCATCGAGGCTGCTCTGACAACACACTGGAACAGACTTGATTAATCAAGTCTGCTGGAGCGTGGTAATTACCATGCTCCAGCAGAGTCCAGTGTTAAATGTATCAGTTTCCCTGCACTGAAGAATGGCAGTGGGGGCACTTTAACTAAAGCTCATTTGACTAAAGTTCTAATTAAAGGCCCCCTGCCCCTCCTCCCCCCAGAGCATGTGTATAAACTCCGTATGGTTTATGCCTTTGATCATTTACACTTGACCCCTACCCGAGAAGCACACTCAATGAGCCCAGCCTCTTACAATCATTGGTTCACATGCCCCTCTCCGACATGCCCCTCTCCTTGATGATTTTCTCCAAGATCTTCCCGAGGACCGAGGTGAGGCTTACAGACCCAAGTAACTATAGGCCTGTAAGCCTCACCTCGGTCCTTGGGAAGATCTTGGAGAAAATCATCAAGGAGCACATCTGTGGGGGGCCAGCAGGGGAGATCATGCTCAGAGGCAACCAGCATGGGTTCAACAAAGGCAGGTCCTGCCTAACCAACCTGATTGCCTTTTATGACCAGGTAACTAAATCCTTGGATGATGGTGTCGCCGTGGATGTAGTCTTTCTAGACTTTAAGAAGGCCTTTGACGCTGTCTCTCACCCCATTCTCATCAATAAATTAAGCGACTGCGGCACTGATGCCTGCACAGTTGGATGGGTATAAACTTGGCTGATGGGGCGCACCCAGAGAGTAGTGGTGGACGGGTTGTACTCAACCTGGCGAGATGTGAGCAGTGGGGTACCCCAGGGCTCAGTCCTCGGGCCCGCACTATTTAACATATTCATCAGTGACTTGGACGAGGGGGTTGAAAGCACATTGTCCAAGTTTGCGGATGACACTAAGATGTGGGGCAAGGTGGGCACATTTGAAGGGAGAAAGAGAGGCTGCAACTAGATTTAGACAGACTAGAAAAGTGGGCAGATGAGAATAGGATGGGGTTCAACGCAGACAAATGCAGGGTGCTGCACCTTGGGAGAAGGAATCCACAGCACACATACAGGCTGGGGAGTTCCCCTCTTGAAAGCACAGAGGTGGAAAGGGATCTTGGAGTCATTATTGCCTCCAAGATGAACATGAGCCACCAATGCCAGACTGCAGCCAGCAAGGCCAGCCATACCTTGTCATGCATCCAAAGATGGATCTCTAGCTGGTCCAGAGAGGTATCACCAGAGAGGTGATACTCCCCCTCTATGCGACATTGGTCAGGCTGCAATTGGAGTACTACGTCCAGTACTGGGTGCCACACTTTAAAAAGGATGTGGCCTGCCTTGAGAGGGCTCAGAGGAGGGCCACCCACTTGGTGAGAGGGCAGCAGGGCAGGCCCAACGAGGAGAGACTGAGAGACCTGAACCTGTTTAGCCTCGGCAAGAGGAGGCTGAGGGGGGACCTGGTGGCTGCCTACAAACTCATCAGGGGAGATCATCAGCAAATAGGAAGAGCCCTTTTCTCCCCAGCACTACCTGGAGTGACAAGGAACAATGGTAATAAGCTGATGGAGAATAGGTTTAGGTTAGAGATCGGGAGGCAATATTTTAGTTAGGGTGGCCAAAATCTGGAACCAACTTCCCAGGGAAGTGGTCCTCATCCCTACCTTGGGCAAATTCAAGAGGAGATTGGATGATCACCTGTCTGGTGTCTTGTGACCCCAGCATTCATTCCTGCCTGTGGCAGCGGGTCAAGCTAGATGACCTGTTCAGGTCTCTCCTGACCTTAGCTACTATGAAACTATGAAACTATGAAGCAAGTGCCGAGATTCAATTGCCTAAAAGGAAAAAGACTGTTTGCTTTTGTCACAAGAGGTCTGAAAAAGCCTGTACAAACAATTCCTGTGCTGTATCAAAGAGGTGAGAGGGTAAGAAAGCTTAACTATGGTCTCTTTCGTAAAGTGTTATGGTCTATTAACTGGAGTTATAAAATATGGTATGGTATAGAACTGTCATTGCTGTCTCTGCCTCTGCTTTAAATGCAGGCCCAGTCAAGGACACACACACTTAACCAGTGACAGCAGGGGTGGGCCAGTGACTGCAATAAAAGAAGAGCCTTACTGTGCTCCTCTCTGTGCTTGGAAACACTGGGTGTGTCTACATGTGCCATTTACATGGAGCTTATTGCTGCACAGTTTATCGCTCCTGCCCAGAACACCTCCTACCCAAGTCCTTCTGGGAGAATGGCTGCAAGGTAACCAGATGCAGTGATATTGCCTTCTCAAGAACAGCATGATGGGGGACCACTGGGGTTCCCTGCACCATGCCATTGCCTTCATTGGGGTTTCCCAACCAAACTGAGCAAGTGTTTGTTCCCTAGGACTTTCCATCACCAAGTACACACACGTAGGTTATAATTACTGGAGTGCGGTCATTACCACGCTCCAGCAGACTTGATTAATCTGCTCAATTAATTTGCCATGCGCATGATCAGAGGGCAGGAGAACAGGCCTCATGATGAGAGGCTGAGAGCCATGGGACTCTTCTGCCTGGAAAAGCACAGGCTCGGGGGGACCTGGTGGCTGCCTATAAGTATATAACGGGTGTACATCAGGATCTGGGGGAAAGCCTGTTCACCAGAGGGCCCCAAGGGACAACAAGGTCAAATGGTCACAAACTCCTCCAAGACCATTTCAGGCTGGACATAAGAAAGACCTTCTTTACTGTCCGAGCCCCCAAGGCCTGGAACAGACTGCCACCAGAGGTGGTGCAAGCACCTACCCTGACTCCTTTAAGAGACATTTGGATGTTTATCTTGCTGGGATCCTTTGACCCCAGCTGACTTCCTGCCCCTTGGGCAGGGGGCTGGACTCAATGATCTTCTGAGGTCCCTTCCAGCCCTAATGTCTATGAAATCTATTAAATCTATGAGACTGCTCTGACACGCTGTAATTACAGCATGTTGGAGCAGTTTCACATGTATGTGTATTCACACATGCATTGTCTCACACTGACTTCTGCCTTTTGTTAGGAATATTTGTGCTGGGTCCTTTAAATATATTCTGTATGTCTTTGGAAATTCAGGGCATCCTTTCAGACTAGCGATTTTAGTAGTTTTCATCCAATCACTGCTCCTCTTCGCAATAAGATTCCCCTACGTAAGTATCTGCACATCAGGGAATCCACTGGCTCAGATGTTCTATGAGTAAAACCTAAGGGCCAAGTCTCAGCCCTTGGCTGGCCTGACTTGATTGTTATCTGTCAGCTCTGTGTTCCTGAGGGAGCCCTGGCACCCAGCTTGTTGGACTTACAAAGGACTTTTTCTATTTTCCCCCACCCCCACACACACCTCATCTAACCAGAACTAAGCAGAAGAAAAGTTTAATAGGCATCTCAGGCCGTATATTCCCTGGTCCCAGTATGGGAGGCCTATTTAAATTTGACTGACTAAAACTTGGTTTCCGCGTTAGGGAATGCTGAGGCAAGAGACCGAGTCGGGGGGGTATGGGCGACATTTGAACAATGGTTAAGCGTTCATCACAGCATCCAGCCCTTTGGAGCCCTAACCACAAATGCTGTCATACTTTTCCCGGGATGACTGGTGGAAGTCCTCCCCACAAAGTTTATAAACACTCCAAGTAATCCCCTTAAGTATGTTAAAAGACTACAGTAAGATCTGAATGTTATGCTAAGCTAAGGCTTATTCACAACAGGTAAAATACAAAACACTGATGCTGACTTCACAGCGCAAGCATAGCTAGGCCATCTGAGAAACAATGTAGTATCCCTTGCAGTATATCTTCTATATTCATAATAATTTCAAGCTGGCTCCTAGGTGTCTGGTTACTCCTTAACATTTTATGTTTTTCCTGGTTGTTAATCAGTTTCTTAAGATGTTCCAAACCAGATAACCCCTTGTCACTGAAAAAGGACAAATTGAAACTGTTTATGTAACAGGATTTTTCCTGTCAATTATGGCTTGGAACCCTCTTGATTTACACAATTAAAAGAATGCTTTGAAGAGGCTGGGGGGTATAGGAAAGCTGTAAAGCAGTAAACAGAGTGCTTCAAGAGAGAAAAATCTCTCTAACACCATCCGCTGCTGTTCTTGAGAAGCTGGGAGAAACAGATCGTCTCTTTCGGTTGCCTGTTTAACCTTCAAGGATTGTGCTAGGAACTTTGCTTGTCAACAAATCACCCGAGTGCCTTGGAATGGTGAGATCCCAGCTCTCACTCTCTCTTTGTCTTTTTCCCTCTTTCTCTCTCTCTTTTTCTTTTTCTCTCTAGGCATAGCTTTCTGAACCTAAATTTTATTAGTTAAGCTTGAGTTAGGTTTCCCCAAATACTCAATTAAACCAGGGTAATATTGTAACTGTTTTTGTTTGTTTTTTCTTGCATGTCTATTACTACTAGTGCCATTATAAATTTCAAGGGTATAGGTTGTAAATTTCATACACTTACAATAAATAACTTTTATAGTCAAACTGGTGATAACCGGGTGTATTTTTCCTTCTCTACTTCCCCTTCCCTACTTGCTCTGCAGCAACACTTCTTTCACCTAAGCCAAAGATCCCTGTGAAGCCCAAAAATACTGTGGGGTCCGCTCATCAAGAGGCTACCACTACTAGGACAGTTAGGGCAAAAGATTGGGACATGCTGACTTTAAAACACATAAGGGGATCAGCTTGTATAGGCTGATTGACCCAGTTTGGCTCAGACATGCCCTAATGAACTGAATGCTGGCCCACAAGGTGTCAGCTGGACACCCAGCTTGATTCAGAGGTATTCTGTTCACCTGTGTGCTTGTGTCTGACTGCATTTTATTGTTACCTTAATTAACTGATTCCTGGCATATGAGGGTGTCAGCCTGTACATGCTGATCAACTCGGCTGGGTCAGGCACATCACATTAATCTGTGCATGTGTGTATGTATTTGATTGATTTGGTGGCTGGAGGAACCCAGCCCCATTGAAACTGAGTCCTGCAAGATAGCTCCATTGGGGGTGAGGACTTGCAGAAAGGAGAGATACAGCTTCATATAGAAACACAAGTAACACAAGCAGCACATTAATAAAATTACAAAGACCCTAGAAATGTACCCCTAATAAATGAGCACACCCAAAACTGATAGGCAAATCTGGTAACATGATGGGAGCTATGTTGATTTATACCAGCTCAGAATCTGGCCCATTTGATTTCAGTGCAGTTTTCCTGATTAGTATCACTTGGCATTCTGGCCTATTGACTACCAGGAGGGATTCCTGTTTACACCAGCTCAGTATTTAACCCAGGGACTTTGATAAGAGTCATGTTGATATACAGCATCTGTGGACCTTGCCACTTAACCTCATTGTAGCTACCTCAGTTTACACCAGTTAGTAATCTGACCCTAAATTGTATCTATGCAATTTTTGGTTACTATCTAGTTTCTGTTCCAGTCATGGATGAATAGATACAGATTTCAGCCTGACACTGGAACCAGCAAAACAAAGAACTTGGCCCAATATGTAGTAATAAACAGCACTGGGTGTTTGTGTACAGATTTCCATTTGGTTTCAGATATATGTGGTCACCATGAACTTCAACAGATTTACACCAGTGTAGCATGTGTCCCCTCATTATCCAATACACTTCCTCTGATGGTATCTGCATATCTCTTTCTCCAAATCCAGTTGCTTATGTGTTCTGGTACGACCATGTGAAAGGATGGTGGGAGAAGAAGCAGGACCACCCCATTCTCTACTTGTTCTATGAGGCCATGAAAGAGGTGAGTGGGCAACAAGACCCTTCTGAAGAGCAGTCTGCCCGCTATCCTGGGAAAACCTGTCTGTGGGTATATTCAAGTCCATTTTCAGCAGGGATCTGGGTTTTCTGTTTGCCATGGAAAAACGCGGTAAAAACTGGATATTCTCATTTTAAGAAGAAAAACCTGGATTTTCTCATTTTAAGGAGAAAAACTCAGAATTTCTCCATTAAAGGAGAAAAATGCAGGAAAAGGTGGGTTTCCCCTTGCAGACAGGAGCTCCCCATGGTGAAGGAGGGAGTTGGGCAGGGCTGAGGCATGGGGCATGCAGCCTGGGGCCATGTGCAGCCACTGAGCCCAGGCGTGGAGCAAGACAGAACTGTGGGCAGCTCATCTGGTGAGCGCAGTGGAAGGCTGGCTCCCCACCACTGCGCGCACTCCCAGGGAGCTTGGAGAAATCTCCCGGCCCCCCCTCCTTCAATAGCAGAGCTGGGGCTAGGAGCTGCTGGCTGCTGAGGCAGGGGGCATTCTCCCAGCCTGGGATCTGTGCTCAGAGACCTCTTTGGAATCAGGCAGCTCCTAGGGGAGGGGGTTGTTCTCCCATCCCTTCCTGCCTGGCCTGCCCAAGAGCAAATTTGCTCCCAGTCAGCCGCATCCACACCATCACAACCATGTGGTTAATTTGCTACCTGCATGTACAGGTAGCAAATTAACTCCACAGTTGACTAACTGACTGAGAAATAAGTGTTGGTACATTTAGACAGTGATGCTTTATCGCACAGTCAGTTAGGCAACTGCATGGTAAAACATCTTGTTTAGATGTGCCCACTGTTCACCTGACTGGGTGATCAACTGAGTCCAACCACACCCCATCTGTATGAAGCACTGCCTCTCTTTCTGTAGGACCTAAAGCGTGAAATTCAGAAGGTGATGCAGTTCCTGGGGAAGGACCTGATGGAGGAGGTTCTGGATAGGATTCTGTATCACATGTCATTTGATATGATGAAGGAGAATCCCACCACCAATTATAAGATGGCTCCTGCTTTCCTGGTTGAACAAGGATATTCCCCTTTCATGTGCAAAGGTGAGCATATGTGTGAGCATGAGCACACATCATTTTTCTCTTTAGTTAGCATTAGAAGTTGTTTTCCCATCTGGTTTTCTTTTCTACACTGCCTTGAAAAGTGGGTCTTTATTTCTCCCCCACCATTAAATAATTATTTGATAAAGTGTACCAATAGCATAGAGAATAGGGAGCTGAAACTAGGCCTCCTACTTCCCAGAGGAGTACCCATCACACTCAACTGCCAAGTAAGAATACCTTGTTTTCTCTCCTTCTAGTTCTAGGATTCTTGCATACCTTTCCACTCAGTGGTCTAGCTTTAATAGGAGGTTAGAAAGAACAGAGCAGCCCAGTAGTCAAGAGCACTTTCTTGGGAAGAGAGAAATACGAGTACAACCTCCCAGTGGCTAACATAAGCCAAGAACCCTAGTCTCTTACTTCAAGGACAGGAGTCTATGCCATTAGGCTGTTTGCTATACCACATAGGCTATTATTTATCAGTTACTAGGTCTGGTTTTTCTGTGTCTAAGGAATTGGGGACTTATGGGCCTTTCTGAGTGCTGAAGAACGGAGTGAAATTGCAGCGGAGCTCAGGTGGAGGTAGAGGTCTAAAGAACATACCTATCTTAGTGTTGCTGGGGCTGCTGTGGGCTGCAACTGAATCATGCTTAGTGACTTGGGATACCGAAAGCCCCACAAGTGACACCTGTGTATCTACACATCACCCTACATCACTGTAGCAACATGTTACATTGCTGTACAATGTGCTATGGCGACATAGCGATCATGTAAGTCTACACATGACCAGCAGCTACTTTGCTATAGCGGTGCACTCCCTCATTTTAGTGCGCTGCTACGGTGAAGTAGCAGCTAAAACTAACTGTGTGCTGCACACACAGTGCAGTACAGGCGGCTACTGCACTTTGCTTTAGTACTTCTAAAAGGAAGCACTACAGCACGGTGCAGTAACAACGTTGCCATAGGGTGATGTGTAGATGCACCCTTAGACACTTTAGAAGGGAGAATGGGACTTGCACCCTTGTATTGCAGCTAGTAGGGGTGGGTGGCAATCAATACCACATAGAGTTGGGCCTGTACTGTATCTAATTAGTACTCCATGTAATGAACTACAGTTCTGGCCCTGCTGTGTACGGTACACTCATTAGTCCTAAAGCTAAATTTCCCTCTCAGCCACACATGTGTAAATCTGTTGGCTTTTCATGGAAGAGTGTCACTGAGGGCTGAGCCAAGTGCTTCCTCAGTCAGCAAGGCTGTGCTTTATTACAGTTTTCTCTACCAAAAGATTCTTTGCTTCACGTGTTTCCTTCTGTTTCTTTTATTGTCTCTGTCTCATTTTAGGGATTGCTGGTGACTGGAAGAATCACATTACTGTGGCCCAGAATGAGAGGTTCAATGCAGACTATGAGGGGAAGATGGCTGGGACCACCCTGTGGTTCCCAACAGAGGTCTGATATACCTGGAGTCTCTGTGTCAGGATGCTAAACCAAACCAGAGCTACATGGGACTTTCTGTGACACCAATTTTTCTTTTTCCTCCTCCTTCCTTGAAAAACCAAAGGTCAGACTCTAGGAAATGTCTCCATCCCAGTGGTAGGCAGCAATATGTTGTGACTCTGGGAAATGGGAATTTCTCTGAAGAGTCTGGGATTCTTTTAGAATATCCTAAGTAGGAGTAGGAGTATGAGTAGACTCATACTCTAGTTAGCTGCCATACAAATACACCTTATTTTACCTCACCCCTTGTTGATTGCTGGACTGTATCCTGGCCAGCCTCACTGTGGGCATGGACCTAGGCTTTGGGTATGGTGATGAACGGGGATCCTGGTTTTCTCTGTTTTAAAAAAAAATCCCCAATTTTCAGTTAAAAAAGTAACCCCAAATCCACATTTTTCCATGATTAAAATGAAACATCACTATATCTATCTATCTATCTATCTATATGTGTGTGTGTGGGGGAGGTATATAGTGTGTATGTTGGGGGGGTGTTTCAGTTAAATCACAGAAAAATATGGATTTGGGGTTATATTTTTTTAATGGAAAATTGGGGATTTTTTCTTAAATCAGAGAAAACCAGGATCCCTAGTGATGAGGTAGCCATCACTGGGGCACATGTGGCTGACCTCCTCACCCCTACTGTTTATTCTGCCAATCACCCACTTGGTCCTTCTTTACAGTTGTTACTGCAGGGTGTGTCTACACTGTAAAATGAAGATCTGACTGTACATGTACTATCTTAATCTGATCAGTAGGGGTAAGAACAACAGCAGTAACACAGCAACACAGACTTTAATACCTGCTACAGCCAGAATCACTGGAAGGCTTGTACTCTGGTTGCTACTGTGCCAGTGCCATGGCATCTCCCCTGCTGTTACTTGTGCCAGCTAGTACATGCTACAACCAGACCTTCCTTTTGCTATGTAGACATATCCCCAGGATTGTCCTATAGTAGCAGTTGGAAAGCAAATAAAGAGGCTTCCACAAAAAGGCTGGGTACAGAAGCCTGTTGTCATTACTGGGAAGAGACCTAAGTTTCACTGAAGGACGTCACTAAACCCCCAGCGAGATGAAGTCAAGCACTTGCTCAACAAGATATTGGCTGCTTGCATTCATCTCAGGATTTTCTGCCCCTTCTACGCTGCATGCTCTTACTTTTCCTAGGTGGGTCAACAGGGGAAAAGGTCCTTTCTTGCAGAAGTTTCTGGAAGGGACACCACTATACATGCACATACCTCATGGTACCGAAATTTGATCAGGCTACATGGGGTCAGGAAGGAGATGAAATTTAAACTTGGAGTGGGTGGGTGGTGGGGGTTGTGAAGAAACTAATGTGAATGTCATGTGTGTAACAGCAGAAGGAACCGGGGGACAGTCTGCAGAGCTGTGCTGACTATTAATTTGGACTGCAACTCTCAGAAACCCCCAAGGGCTGGGGAGAAAAGGAAAAAGGAAGAGGAAGCTTGTGGCAGGAGCAAGGGGAAGAGAGCAGTGTGCTCATGGCACTTGGGCAGCCGTATGCAGAGGAGCGCACAGTGGAGCTGGAGATCTCACGGACTGGGTCAGCCAGGACAGTGGGCTGAAGGAGCTGGACTCAGACTTGGGGGCCGCTGCAGGCTGCTGTTTGAGCCCTCTAGGGACTAAAGCCTCACTTGGGGACACCTCTGAAAATTTAACCCGGGGGAAATTCAGGTGCTGCGTATATGGGCACTTTTACATATGCTTTGCGGTTTGGGGGGGGGGGTGCTTTAATTAGAGCGGCTCCCTTTGGGGTTTGGGGGGGGGGGTGCTTTAATTAGAGCGGCTCTGAGAGCTGCTCTAATTAAAGCGCCACAGTGTCTTGTGTATCAGCATCCTTTACTGTCCAAGCCCCCAAGGTCTGGAATAGACTGCCGCTGGAGGTGGTTCAAGCACGTACTTTGAACGCCTTCAAGAGAAAATTGGATGTTTATTTTGCTGGGATCCTATGACCCCTGCTGACTTCCTGCCCTTCGGGCGGGGGGCTGGACTCGATAATCTTCCGAGGTCCCTTCCAGCCTGAATGTCTATGAAATCTATGAAATCCTCACGTTTCAAAATGGTGGTGGTGGTGCTTGAACTAAAGCTCGTTTGATGCACTTTAGTTAAAGCACTCCCAACACCATTTTGACATGCAGGGATGCTGATACACGAAATGCGGAGGCTGGCTTTAGTGTGGTAATTACCACACCACAGCAGACTTGATTAATCGAGTCTACTCTGACACACTGTAATTACAGCACATCGAAGCAGCCTCACAGCACATCTACAGGTACTCTATGTTACCAAGTCCTAATGTTTCTTTACCTTTGACCTGTTCCCTCCCTGTGGCCCCTTGGCTTGTGACCCTAACCCCTTGTTATATGAAATTTTATTGCCTTACCGGCACTTTCTATGTAGATGCAAACAAATTCCTGTCAGTAAAACACTGTAGCATACACCAGGACCATACGACCATATAACGCTCTAAAGCCTACATCCGGTAGATCCTTGTACCTGTTACACAGGCATAGGCATGGTGTGGGTTTTCAGTAGTGGATCTACCTAAATCATGGGGGGACTTTTCATGGTTCGATCATGGCATAAAGTTCTAATTCTATGGTCATTTTGCAGCAGCCCTGCCCCTTAGCGCTGATCAGTGGAGAGGCCCAAACAGGAAGGAGGGATGAGGAGGCAGCCGCTGTCTTGAATGCTGGCTGCCCTTGGTGGAACCCCATTACTGAACCCTGGAGAGGTCACAGTGGGAAAGGAGGGGTGAGAAGCCATCAGTCAACTTGTCTGCTGCCTTTCATTACACCCTGCCAGCTAGCACCTTCCCTTCCAAGCAGTGAGGACAGTTTTTTATTTTTATGAAGATAGATAGATAGATAGATAGATAGATAGATAGATAGATAGACCCATTTTTCAAAACAGGTAGCATATTCCATTCCCCCACCAGAGGAAATCATACCAGTGCTGATATCTATCTATCTATCTCTTTTTGGGCATGAGAGTGAAGTGTGCCACCAACTTTAATCCAGAAAAAAAGTGTGCTCCAGGTATCAAAAGTTTGGGAAATATTGTAATAAATACTTAAATGATCTTTGTGCCTCACATTCATTTCCCATGGTACACATGCACTTGACTTCATTATGGGAATGATGCTGACAGTGTCTAAAGAATACTTATTTATTTATGTAAAAAATTTAAGTGTAAAGAAATTAATAGACTTTGCAGTTGTAGGAGGGTACGGATCCTAACTGGAGGTTGATTTCTAGATAGCTCAGTGATTCTCAACCAGGGTGCTGCAGCACTCCAATGTACCTTGAAATCCTGCCAAGGGTGCTGTGGGGTGCCAGCACTGTTAGGTGTACAAACATGTGTAACCCGGGTGGTACTCCAAGAGGTACCCCCTCTCCAATTGAAGGGATCAGAGCAGATGCACAAGCGCTGTGGGAGGTGTAGGGACTCTCCTGCTCCTATAGAGCAGAGTCAGATCACGAATGGGGACTTAACCATATACCTTTTAATGAGAGAACAGTACTTGGAACATAACAGACATAAACCAGGGGGTATAGGGGACACTACAATGCCCCAAGGGGGCAGGATTCAACAAAGGTTAGCTTTACTTATTATTTCATCACACTGGTGACTCTTGTTCATTTTGGAGTTGACTACAACTCCAAGATCCCTCTCCTCAGTATGGTATCTCCCAGGCTATAGAAGTGTTGATGATTCTTCCTCCCTGGGTGCAACACATGGCACTTATCTTTGTTAAACTGTGTCCTATTCTGTTCCCCACATTTCCCCAGCCTGTCATCTAGTTTGCATGCCTCCCCACATAGTTTGGTGTTTTCTGCAAACTTGGACAGAGTGCTTTCTACTCCCTCATCCAAGTCACTGATGAAGATATTGAACAGTACCAGTCCCAGGACAGAGTCTTGTGGGACTTCACTACCTACGTTTCTCCAGGTCAAAACCAACCAGTCCACTACCACTCTCTGGGTGAGTTCCATAAGCCAATTGAAAAGCTGGGCTTGTCCAGGATTTGAACCTGGGACCTCTCACACCCAAAGTGAGAAACATATCTCTAGACCAACAAGCCAATTACATGTGATTAATAAAACCACTCTGCCTGGATGTTGTTTGTCTGAGTTCTTCCCACCAGGTAAAGGCTTTATTATTTTTCTGTAGTCAAAAAATAAGTGAAAACTAAGAAATGGAATTTTCTGATGGGTGCCTTGGATCTAACAAGGGGTGCTTTGAAAAGGTTGAGAACCACTGAGAAAGATGATACTTGGGCCAAAGAAGAAGATTTGGTGAGTTCTGTTCAAGTTCCCCTCAATGTGCCATGTGAATGAGGACCCTTCCAACCTGAAGGCCTTTTAGGGCATTGCTTCCTCTACCATCTATTTAGGATGCCAGCTTAGATGGGGCACCAATGGCCCCTCCCCCCAGAAGTCTTTGCCACAGCAGGTGCAGCTCTGCGCTGCTTAGTCCTAGGAGCTGGGCAGGTGCAGACCCTGCACCTAGGAATGTATTTGAGGGTAGGAGGGTAGAATGGTGCCCACCTCCATGAAGACTTTTCCATGGAAGGTGCAGCCCTGTGCCCTTGGTGGGGAAGGAGGAAAAAACAAGGCAAGAAGAGGGGCCCTAGGGAGCCTGTGTCACTGCCTGTTTCTCAGCTGCACCAGCCAGAGCCTTCACTTCTCCAGGAGTAGCCACAGCAGTAGCAGCTGCTACCCCATCAGGTTACACTCTGTTCCCCCTCTGTCCCCATAGCTCAGTATAATCCTCTTCTCCCCCTGCCCTATGATCCCAGTGCTGAAAAAGATCACTATGCCTCTGGGCTCTGGATGAGATCGGAAGGGTCTGCAGATCCAAGCTATTCACATCATCGTGATGCATACCATGTCATCAGGAACTCTCTTCTCAACCCAGACATCTCTCCTAGCTCCAACTGTGGCAGAGAGAAAAGCCTCTCTCAAACAGGCTGACACTGAGCTAGTGACTGGGGTACAGTAAAAGCCATATCTTTAAATGACAAGAAATTGGCAGCCATTTCTAATCAGACCTGGGTTTAATACTTTGCTTATGGCAAGGCATACTGGTTAGGTGAGTTCAGTATTAGCTAGATTGTCCAGATGACCTTGAAACACATATCATCCCAAGTAATGCATATTTGATATGGAGCTTCTAAAGAGTTCAAAACTCAGAAGATTGCTTTTAAAACCATGGGGTGTAAAGAACTGCTGAGTTCTGTTTATTTGCTGTCCGGTTCCCTGTCATGCTTTTAAAGTTTCCTTTGTGACCAATTGAACTGGCTACTTTGTTTTTGAATGAGAGCTGGGATTCTCACATCATTGCATAGCCTTGTCATCATGGAAATTCAGGCAAGGTAATTAGCACTGCTGAAGAGAGCACACAGTTTAACTCACCCTCATACTAACTAATGTACTCACAGTCCTATGAAAATATGGCTTTAGTGGTTCCAGTTTGGGAAGGACTTTGTATAGAGCAGTACAGTGTATGAAGGCACAGATGCCTGGCATAGTATGAAATGGCTTCAGTTCATATTAACTATCTAGGAGAAAAACTGAGCTGACCCTGGCATGTTTTGCCCCAGAGATTTCAGGATTTGCCAGAACCAGCCATTGCTTTGGGTTCACACACAACGGAAAGATCAGCTCTAAGAACCAGATGCAGATAGTACGTCCACAGCTAGTACATCCTCTCCTTGAAAATCTCTTTCACGTACCCTGCACAGACACACCAGCCTACAAGCTGCAAATCTGACTCAGACTCCTACTACATTCATCCCAACAGTCTCTTGGAAAAGATGATGTCCTTTTAGTTTTGTAATGTGACCTGCAACAGCCCCCGTGGCTCGCCAGAGAAAACATACACTCCTCACCCCTCAACGTGGAGCAGCCTTGGAAACACAGTGAGTCCAGCTCTTGTTTTTTCTCAGCTGAACTCGTTTGACAGCTTCCTGACAAGCTGGATTTGTTCTTTGCTGGCCCACAGCCCAACTTTTCTTTTTTCCCAGGCTCCTCCTATTCTAACCCATGGCTTATGTAACTGGGACCTTTTGTTTCCTTGGCTGTGCTCCAAAGAATTTCTTGCTGTTCCTAGGGACCTGCCCAATCCCTCCCTCTCCTTGTAGAAATCTTACTGCTTTGTACACAGCTTTTCTTTCTCTCCAAGAGAGAAACACCACAGGAAGAGAAAGGTAACTGAGAAGCTTTGACAGTCTGTACTGCTGTTGCCAGAAGTTTGCCATCTCTGCTGTCACTAGACTGAAGAGCAGAGCAGTTCTCTGAGCAGCATATCTTGAAGAGGTCGGGTCTAAACCCAGGAAGAGGCCTGGGCTTTTAGGGTAAAATATGAGATTGAATATTCTGGTGTTGAAAGCCTGCACAGCACAGTCTCTGGTGTTCCCCCTTTTAAGACTTTGTAAGGGGAGCTGGGTGCCCAGGGGAAGGAGATGAGTGTATGTCATAAAATGGATTTGTCAGATGGAAGGGGCTTTACTTTGTGTTGCAATGTAGTCTGGGGCATCTGGATGGGTCAGAGTTGTGGGGTCCAAGCTGATGTTTTGGGAAGGGGCCAGGACTGTATGAATTTTCTGCTGATTTATGTGAATTTAAGATTCAAAATGGTGAATTGGTTCCTAATTTCTAGCCTCTCTCTCTCTCTCTTTCTGTTTGACTTTCTCTATGTGCTCAGGAACTTCTACATCTTGGTATTTTTTGACCAGAAGCTAAACTATTCTTAATTTGCTCTTTTCAGAGGAAAATAAGTCCTGCTTGTTGCTGCCATTTACAGATTTCAGGAGAAGATAAGCGTTTTAATAGCTAATCATTCAAGAGTGCTTCAAAGGCAGCTCTTGACCCATTACACAAATATACCTGCCAACAGGATCAGCTGTAGTCATCAGTAATTTTCACTAGTGTGGTTTCCCTACTAATATTTGCTTATTTAACATTTGTTTTGCAATGAGGAAAGGGAAGTACTGTGTGTTCTTCTAATCATATTGCTTATAGACTTTCTGCACTGCTCATCACATCCGCATAGCTAATCATTTTATTATCAACCCATTCTGGGTGCAGGAAAATAGAATGTGATATGCTAAATTACAGCTGAGAATGTCGCTTTATTGGCTATTTGGTTATTCTTTATTTACAAATTAGTAATAATTTTGAAACTTGGATTATATAATCTGTAGTGAGAATTTTTCAAAGCACTTTGTGTTGTCCTCTCTTGGGCCATGAATGTGCACGTGCCTAGGTACTAGGCCTCACTAGAGCCCTTCCTCTTCCTTTGAGTCTGGAGCAATAAGTCACTCCAGGCCATGCATATCTAGGGTGAAAGAGTACACCTCACTGACCTAATTTGGCTGTTAGGTTTGTGCTGAAGTAAACTTCACTCCAGTTATATGGAAGTAGTGAGCCTGTGAAAAAGTACTGTCATTCATTTTCCCTCGGTGAAAGCGCTAAGAAGCAGCCTGCACAAAGTAAAGCTATCTCTTGTAAGAAGTGTTGTTATACCACTGCAGACAGATTTTTCATGGAGGAAGGATTTGCCATGCATTGCATGGGCAAAGGGTTGCTGAATGAAGGATCAGCTGTGAAGTCCTCTACTCTGGCTTTCACTTTAAAAAGTGGAGTTCATGTCATCTGTGGTCTTAAGCAGCTGATCAGAGAAATGACACCTTTTGAAATAAAAACCACAGCAAAGAGATGGTGCACCTCTGCAGCCCTATCCAGCTGTTCATTATAGCTGTACCATACCAAGAGTTAGTTTGCAAACCTGCATCTTCACAGTGGGGTGGGGAAACGAACCTTAAGATCACAGATTGTGTTATAGTAAATAATTTGTGCTACTTCTACCTAGGTAGTATCTGAGAACTTCACTTAATTCACAGCTCCGCTGGGCTGTACACAAGAATTTATGATCTACATTAGGGGTCAGCGACACATAGGAAAACAGACTCCAGGTCTTCTGAGTCCCAGTCTTGTACCTTTACCATATGACCCTCCTCCCTCTCAGTAACCATAATTTATGCCCTTGATTATTTACACTTGACCTCTACCATAGGAGAACACCCAATGGGTTCAGCCTCTTGCATTGATTGGTTCCTTTGCCCCTTTCCAGCCTTTAGTAATAGTTACCTTGGCACTGTGGAAAAAGTGCTATTATTTTATTGTGAGAAATGCTGTTTGCTTTTGAGAGGAGAGACCTGAAAAAGATTGTATCAAAGAAATTAAAGGGTAAGAAAGCTGAACTATGGCCTCTTTCATAAGGCATTGTAATGAAAAACTGGAGTTAGAAAATATGGTGTAGAATGGAAATGTCATTGCTGCCCCTGCTTTTAATAGCTGAGGACACTCTCTCTCTCTCTCTCTCTCTCTCTTAACCAGTGAGAGCAGAGATGAGCAACTGACTGCAATAAAAGAAGCATCTTACCATGCTCCTCTCAGCATTTGGAAATACTGGGTAAATGAATAATCATCTCACCTAGCTGCTTTCCCTTCTTGTTTCTGTTCTGATTACACTCTGGTTACATCCTATTACATTTTACCCCTGGCAGGATGTCTCATCTAGAAAGTTACATTCGGCAGGACTGGGGGCTAGTCCACGACATCCCAATGGTCTATGCATTTTCTTTCAATTGGGAAAGGATTGACAACTTCCAGAGCAGGCCTGAGGACATTTTGATAGCCACATACCCCAAGTCTGGTGAGTTATCATGGCTTTAATGATCACGGGCCAAAGCAGCATGTGAAGCCTGGTGCTGGAAATGTTGACGGATATGCCTTCGAGCCCCACCTGGTTCTCAATTTGAGAGAGAAAACCAGCTCCACTGATTCACAGCTGCTGCTAGTGTTAATATGTCAGAGCCTCTCCAGTGTGATGTGTAGCACCCTCCCGGCCAATCAACCATTAGAATCCACCCCCATTCACTTGGACCCCAGACTCATCTGGATTACCCATGGTGCTTTCCCAGGGTGACTGTTTGAGAAAGCTATCACACTGTAGTGTTTTCTGACAAACTAATGAGATCCCATCACTCCCCACCCTCAAGCTAATACATGAGAAGCAGCCAGAATACAGAAGATACTAGCTCAGTGAATGACCATGACTGCGGTTATCTAGGATGGCTGAGACAGGATCGGGCCCTTTCCTCTCTATTTCTGAATAAGTGAACCATATACTTGACTGACATTTTCTTCTCATGTCTGGCTTCCAGGCACCACATGGATGAGTGAAATTGTGGACATGATTCTGAGCAATGGTAATGCTGAAAAATGCAAGTGTGATGCAATCGTCAACAGAGTGCCCATGCTGGAATTTGCTGCCCCTGGAGAAATGCCAGCAGGTAAGTCTGGCATTAGTGCTGCAGGAGTGCAAACACATGGATCAGCAACTTGATGCAGACTTACAGGTTAGGAGAGGAAAGGTAGGTTTGTAGACAAAGCACTGGTCTGGAGATGTGGGTTCAGTTCTTCACCTTCAGTGAGACATTTGCTTCAGTCCCTTTTGAAAAGGCATCTTAAGCTGCTCATTCACTGAGGTGCCTTTGAAAATGTTACCTTTACTGCTGTGTCTCTACTCAGGAATTATCTTTTGAAATTCTACTTCACAGGTACAGAGCAACTGTCCAAGATGCCATCTCCTCGCTTGGTGAAGACCCATATCCCAGTCCATCTTCTTCCCAAGTCCTTCTGGGAGAATGGCTGCAAGGTAACCAGCTGCAGTAATCTCAGGCCTACTAGAGAAAAGGCTGATGGGGGTATACTGTGATTCCCTGGATCACTGCATTGTTTTCATCCGAGTTTCCCAGACTTCCCCAAAGGTGGAATATGGTTCCAAAAGTGCTACTCAGTTCCCCATTCTGTGGCCTGATGCAAACGCTAAAGTGTAGTCCAGCTCCCTCCTCCCAAGCCATTGTAGCTCTTCAGGTCAAGTTGAAGTACTAGCAGAAGCAGCATATGTTTGACACTAAAGGGAGCAGGTATGACTATGGGGCTGCCTCTACATGAGACACTTACTGCTCAGTAGCTCATTACTACTGCACAGTAGCATCGTGTGGCATGAATTGTAACAAGCTACTGTGCAATAGTAATGAACTACTGTGTAGTCAGCATCACCACAAAGCCAAGTGGGGATGCTACTGTGTAGTAATGCCAGTTACTGTACAGTCATTTAGTACTTGGATATGCTTGGGATGTGGCTTGGGTGTACAATCTAGATGCTGGCTGCTGCATTGAAGAGAAAATTTATTCCACAGGGTTCTGCCTTTCAGAGCCAGGGGCCACTGAGTTACAAAGACAGAAATGTATGTTTTTGCTTTGCCCCTATAACAAAAAGAGAGGCAGAGAAGAGGTAACCACCTAAGAGCACAGAAGAATGCAATAGAAAAACTCAGATGAAAGCCAGGATTATCTGCTTCCAGTTCGGTGCCCAGTCCTTGACATTCTGGTGCCCTGCCTCACAGTGTTCAGGGGCACCCTCACACTTGATGGCCTTCGTTGGGGCCAAGAGCCACAGCTGAGATATCCCTGGCAGTAGGGCTGGGATTTTGACAGAAGCCTAAAGGTTCCGAAAGAGGGTTCTTTGACAATCCACTTCTAGAGCCCTTGTAAGTTGCAGAGGCAACTCTGATTCTTCTCCCCTCCCTGCCCCAGGTGATCTATGTAGCCCGGAATGCCAAGGATGTAGCTGTCTCCTTTTACCACTTTGACCTGATGAACAAGATGCATCCACACCCTGGGAGTTGGGAAGAATACCTTGATAAATACATGGCGGGCAAAGGTGAGCCTGGTGTCTGTCATGAATTTGTGCTCCCAGATGATTAAACTGCTATTGCTTGAAATGTAAAGGAAAGGGACCTGCAGCTGTAGGTGAATTGCCCAGATGAGCTTCTGCTTCTTGCTAGAAATATCCATGCTGCGTGCTTTAACCATTCCTTTGATTCCCTAGAAATTTGAAGGGATCTGAAGAAGGGAATTTTCCTCCTATAACAGTTGGTTTGAATAGCCTTGATTCAATCTTTGCTTCCCTTCACAGAACACAATTTCAGGGGAATCCACATACCAGGGGATACACTGACTCAGATGTTTTATGAGTACAACCTAAGGGCAAAGTCTCAGCTATTGTAAATCAGCATAGCTACATTGACTTGACAGGACCCAGGGTCATTTATGCCAGTTGAGAAGTTGACCCATTTGATTTCAGTGTGGCCTTACTGGTTTGTACCTATAAATTAAAATGAAAGGATGCCAGTTTACCCCACTCAAGGATTTAGCTCCATGCACCTGACTCATTATGCGCTAACATCAGCCAGAGACCAAAGCTAAGTTGTAGTCACACAATATTAGTTACTATCTAGTTTCTGTTCTAGTCCTGGAAAAATAGATAAGGATTATAACCCAACACTGGAGCCAGCAAGGCAACGAACTTGCCTGAATGTGTGCAAATGAGCAGAACTGGGCATTTCTGTATAGACACCAGATTTACACATGGTTTTGGATATATGTGTGCTCTCCAGCAGAGAGTTTGCCCTCTTCCCTACCCCTTAATATACTCTTTCTCTAATGGTATTTCAATACCTCTGTCTCCAAGTATAGTTGCTTTTGGTTCCTGGTATGACCACGTGAAAGGCTGGTGGGAGAAGAGGCAGGACCATCCCATTCTCTGCTTGTTCTATGAGGACATGAAAGAGGTGAGACAGCAACTATAACCCTTCCAAAGAGCAGTGTGCCTGCTATCCTGGGATAACTTGTCTGTGGGTGTGGTCACGTTCCTCATGGGTAAAAGAGTCAGGTGATATAAATGCTTTGGTTGGTGTTAATATCATGCCCAATCTGTGAGCCTAAATCTGAACTTCTTCCCCACTTACTCTCTTTCCTTTAGACAGGTTTCTAAGAAAAGAAAGGATTGTGGTATGGACCAGATTCTGTACAGCAGGAGGAGGCAGGAGGGCAATCATGTTGGGAGAAAAAGTGAACAGACACATGCTTTCTAACTTGAGTACTAATATGCACCCATTACCGTATAATTTTGAAAATATCCGTTTCACATATGTGACCTACAGAAGCATGATTATCTCATTTAGAACTGAGGCACACAAAGAGAGAGGCTGCCCAGAACATCTCAAATGAACTGAGGTGCAGGTAGAACAAATGACTTCTTTAGGAAGGGGCAGGAAGAACAGTGGGAAGTTGAGGAAGGATTTGAATAAGGGGAGGGGGACTGTTCTTGAAGGGCATCGCTCTTCACTCTGACCCCAAGTCAGATCTTTGATAGGGATCTGAAAGGGTACAGTTATTTTTGTTTTCTTCATTTCCACTGTGTATCTCCTAGTATTGGCTGTGAAGCAATTGGAAACACAGAAATACCCTCCAGAAGTTTTCTCCAGTGGCATTTCCAATAAAGGAGAAAGCAGGTAGTACTGAAAACCTCATAGAAGTCTGCTCCTGCTAAGATTTCCATATCAAAGTGATTGGGATAGGCATCCATGGGTAGGGTACACCCTTGAACTCATGATTAATCACTGTAAGATTTGTACTCCCCATTTAAAAGTGTCTGATTCTGAGGGTATGCTGGAGTTGGCTCTCAAACTTTAATCCCTGGGCTTCTGCAATACTTTGGTGTTAAAGAACAGATCCTTATCCGGTTGGTGATCTCACCCTACGAGTTCTGGTGCTCGCTGGGGAACATAAGGATGGAACCAGGCACCCTCCAAAATGGCCGTCTGCAACAGTGTCTAACTAAAGCAAGGGTATTGTTGAATGAAAAACCAGCTGTGAGCTCTTTCTCTCTCGCTCCCCCCAATATACACATAAACTATATTAAAAGAACATTACTGAGGGCGTGAACTCAACCAATCAAAAACTAGGGAATGTCAATGATCATGCAATATTGCCTTTGCAATGTGCTAACTCTGGAGATGGAAACATGGAATGGCTATGCCAGCTGTTAGTTTTCTTATTTTGAAGAGGGTGCAGGAGTTGGGTACATGGTTGATTAGGTGTCTTTATGAATGGCTTGTTTGGACACCACAGAAGATTTTAGGTTGCTAGCATCCTGAGGAAGTCCTAGGCTCCCTTTGCCTTCTGGTTTGGTGACACTGATGATCACCTGACTGTGTGAGCAGTTAGGTCCCACCATACCCTCTCTGAATGAAGCACTGCCTGTCTTTCTGTAGGACCCAAAGCGTGAAATTCGGAAGGTGATGCAGTTCCTGGGGAAGGACCTGACGGAGGAGGTTCTGGATAGTATCGTTCATCACACATCCTTTGAAGTGATGAAGGAAAACCCCAGCACTAATTACAAGGTGGTCCCAAGTGCCCTGATGGACCAAGCCATTTCCCCCTTCATGCGCAAAGGTGAAGATCTGCATGGGTACCACAACCCTTTATTTTCTTCAGTTGTCATAGGAAGATGCTTTCCCATCTAGTCCTCCCTCCTGCACTGCCTGTGAAGGTGGATGTGTTTTTATCTGGTCCATCTTCATTGGCTTTTAAGAAACAAACTGGTGACACTTTTGGTTCTTAATGAAGAAGAGCTGGTATCCATAAATTCTATGACATTAGGCACTAATTTGCAATCCCTTTCTCATCAGAGACAAAGAGAAATGAATGGGTCTGGTCACCAAACCATACTCTGCCTGCTTAGTCCATGATGATTCATGAATGAAGGAGATACAGCCAGTTTTTCAAGAGGGCTTTGCTCCCAGAGAGGCACCTACACTAACTGGATAGATTTTTCAGATGTGCGCTACATGCAGCTATTCCCTCTGAGAGTGAAAAATATTTATCAAAGTCTGGTTGCTTTCTACAGGCAGCTAAACAGGAGTTCAGTTCTCTAAAAAAATGTGGTGGTAGAACTGCAGGTCTCTGTCTGGGATCTGTGCCAAAAACGATATTCACTAGAAAAAGAAAAAGAAGTATGTGGGCCAAAGTCTCAAGGGGAGTCATCTGAGAAAACTAAAGAGACAGAGGGGAGGTGAAGGAGAAGTGTAGAATAGGGAGAGGATAATGAAGGGCAAACCTTTTGGAAGAGAGACCATTTACTACTCTGTGGATGCATGGTGCATATGACTCCCTATTCTTGATTGGTCCTAATAATAATAATACTAATAAAAGGACCATAATAATTACATTCCTCATATCATTCACAAAGCTGAGAAGAAATCATTTCCATAGCAAAACTACATATGAAACAATCAATATGCAATGCATGTTAGCTGGGGAAAATTATGATTATTACAATTTCCGGTATAAGTCAAATGATCAGGAGTCTGTGTTACATATTTGCTTTCTCTGGCTTTTGCCTAGAGCTCCCAAAGTATTAAAAAAATCCCCATTGCAAACTTGATCACTATGATATTTTAGTTAATCAATTTCTGAATGACTTCTTTCCAATTCAAAGCTAATTGTCAGAAAATCTTTTGATGAAAAAAAATCACTGTAAAAATATCTACCATGAATAGTGGGATTTTACTTGATGACCTCTGTCCACAGAATATGGGGAAAAAAACTTAAGCTGTGAGACTGAAAGGCAGATTGGCTTATCTTACATGTAGCACTTAGTAGGACTGGAGGGTGCCCAGCACCATCTGGGAAGGGGCCTGTGTTGAGCTTTTATCGGATTAGTGCTCCATTTAGTGAGCTACAGTTCTGGGCCTGGTGTATGGAATATTGTGGCTATTGTCCGGCTATTGTGTCTGTTCAATAGCCCTAGAGTTAAATTTCCCTCTCCATTACAGCTGTGTAAATCTGTTGGGTTACATAGAAGAGTGCCACTGAGGGCAGAGCCAAGCCCTTCCTCACTCCATGAATTTCTGCTCTACTGCGGTTTCCTCCACCAGCAGACCCTTTGCCTCATGTGAGCCTCTGCTGTTTCCTTCATTGTCTTTTTCTCATCTCAGGGATTGCTGGTGACTGGAAGAATCACTTTACTGTGGCCCAGAATGAGAGATTCAATGCAGACTATGAGAGGAAGATGGCTGGGACCACCCTGCGGTTCCGAACAGAGGTCTGATGTACCTGGATGCTCAACGTCATGAAGCTAATCCATGGTTCTCTGGAGTTTCCTGTGGCAGCAGCTTTTTTTTTTCTTTTCCCTCCTTCTTCCTTGAAAAGATGGGCTGTACACTTGGAAATGTCTCTGCAGAACAGAGGCTTGGATCTGAAGCGTTGGGGCATCTGCACCTGGGTGTAATAACACTGAGAAGTGGGAAATTGTTCTGAGTGTCTGGGATTCCTTATATGAGCTCTGAATAGCCAGAAGACTCACTTCCTAATGACCTCCCATGAAAACACATCTGATTTTGTCCTGTAAGTTTTAAGCACCGCAATACTAGCCTGGACAGTTTCACCGTGCACTTGGACCCAGATTCAGATTTGACAATAAAGTAACATAGGCACACAGGGGCTGATTTATGGAATCAGAATCATAGTTGGAAGGGAGCTTATAGGTCATCTGCTCTAACCCACTGCACAAATACAAGAATGCTACTTCTAAATCATCCCTGTCCAATGTGTATCCAGCCTCCTTCTGAAAACCTCCAATGAAGAAGATTCCATGACTTTCAACCACTACAGTGTGTTCCACCAAAACTGTAAAGCAGTAACTGGAGAACTGCAGTTGATAGAGAACTTGGTTGGTCCTTTA
Organism: Alligator sinensis; assembly: GCF_000455745.1. Classification (NCBI taxonomy): domain Eukaryota; kingdom Metazoa; phylum Chordata; order Crocodylia; family Alligatoridae; genus Alligator; species Alligator sinensis. The sequence goes on from NW_005842249.1 coordinate 340,857, forward strand.
CAGCTTCTTCCACAGGGTATGTTTACACTGGAAAAATGATGATAGATTAATTTAGAAATACACATAACAACTATACTAAAGATCCAGGAACATGGGCTTTAACACATGGCGGCAATTGGAGCATGGGCCCCTGGTCTCTGTAGAGTTTGTATTCTTCAGAATGGTGAAGCCCCTGCTAAAACATTTGCATTGCCACTGTTACCAGTGTTAGTAGATTAAATTAGTGTGTGCAATAACCAGACTTTAATTTTGCAGTGTATTCATGTCCCCAGGCTCCTCCTATAGAAGCAGGTGAAAAGGAGACAAAAACCTAGAAACCTTGACAGAGGCATCTAAACCAACAAGGATGGGAAAAGGAGACTGAAGCTATTATTGGGAAGTGAATCAAGACTCACCCAGAGAACTAAAGCCTCCAGTGAGGTGAAGTCTGTCACTCACTCAACAGATATTACAAGGAGGGGAATGGGAAGGGAGCAAAAACTAAGTGTTTGAGTAGCTTGGTGGCTAGGAGGTGCCGGGGAGAGGAAATTAAGAACAATGGGAGGTGGTGGCATTGTCTGGACAAATAAATTCTCTTGACTTGCAAGTTCATTAATTTAACTGTACTTTAGTTGATGACCTCTCCACAGAATATGTCCACAGAATATGGGAAAAACAACTTAAGCTGTGAGACTGAAAGGCAGATTGGCTCGTCTTACATGTAGCACCTAGTAGGACTGGAGAGTGCTCAGCACCATCTGGGAATGGGCCTATGTTGAGCTTTTATCCAATTAGTGCTCCAGAGGAGCACTAGAAATAAATTCTCTTGTCAAGAGAAATAAATTCTCTTGACTTCCAAGTTCATTAATTTAACTACACAACATTCATTAACTATGGTAATTTCCACAGGGACAGCAAACTCATAAAAGCGACTATTAGATGGGCCGCCTGTTCTCTTTTAAGTGCCTCATCTTGTGATCCAGTTTGCAGTCCCCTCTCTGAAATCACCTCTCCATCCTTGATCCAATATATGCTACCACAGGACTAGATTTTGCAAACCTCACCTAAATGTAGTAGCGTTTACTCAGCTGAGGAGGTTAGTCTTACCAGGTTCTGTTACCCAGTCTACCTCTGTGGTGTTTGACATATCTCATTCATCACTGTTAGTAACAGCTCCTACTTGTGGCTTCTTCTAAATTCTAAAAATTCTCTCCCCCAAGGTGAATATCTGCAAGCAGATGTGGCGTGCGTGTGTTTTGTCTCTGTGTGTGTGTGTGTCCTATTTTTGGCTTCTAAAATTCTCTCCCCGAAGGCAAACGTGCAAGTGTATATGTGTGTGTGGTCTCTGTCCTACTTGCAGCTTCTTCTTAAATTCTCTCTCCCAAGGTGAATATCTGCAAGTGTAGGGTGTGCGTGTGTCTGTTGTCTGTGTGTGTGGTGTGTGTCCTATTTGTTGCTTCTAAAATTCTCTCCCCCAAAGTGAATATCTGCAAGTGTATGTATGTGTGTTTGTGGTGTGTCCTCGTAGATTCTTCTAAAATTCTCTCCCCAAGGCAAATATCTGTGTGTGTGTGTGTGTGTGTGTGGTATGTCCTACTTGTTGCTTTTTCTTAAATTTTCTCCTCCAAGGTGAATATATGCAAGTGTGTGTGTCTACGTGAGAGAGAAGGGGGCAGGGATACTGTGGGACATTTATGAATAAGTGCTACTCAACATGAGACAGGACTGCAGAATCACATCTGTAACTTTCTCATACTAAGAATGTCTTAGTATGAATGTTGAACAGATGACTGAAAAATAACATGTTTTTATTACAGGGCTTTATTTTGCAAACTACTATTTAAAATGCTACATTTTTACATTTCCCTCCAAGGCTGCAGCGCCTCTCCTGCCCCCCCCGCGCGTACTGTTCTGGAAATGGCACTAAACTCCTGTTAATATTCCTGATCCTAAAATCACGTCTGGATTTTCTGGCGAGGCAGATGCTGCCAATAATAAACAATAATAAAAGTGAGTGCCCTTGCACTTCAAGTGAATCCTTCATAAGGTGAAGCCCTGGGGATGTCAGGCCATAGGATCCTATGAATCATGCATAATAATAGCATTAGCGGTGCTCTACTGTATTCACAGATGATGCTACAAAATGTACTAGCAACACCTCTCAGAGTGAGTTGGGGGTAATTATAGAAAATGATGGTTGGAAGGGATCTCAGGAGGTGATTTAGTCCAAACCCCTGCTCAAAGCAGAACCATCCCCAACCAGATCATCCCAGCCAAGGCTTTGTCTAGCCCGGTTTTGAAACCCCCAAGGATGGAGCTTCCGCCACCTCTCTGGGCAACCTGTTCCAGTGCTTTACTACCCTTGAAGGGCATTTATACATGTACTTTTTCATCCTGCGACACGCCGGAGATCCGGCAGGTTGGAGCAGACTCAGCGAATCAAGTCTGTTTTGCACGTGAGCTGATGCATGCCGCACTGCACCGTGTCCAGCTGCAGAAGTGGCAAAATGTGCGTGGGCATGCAGACAATGGTGGCGGTGCGCTTTTGAACTAAAGCCCCTCTGATGTGCTTTTGTGCAAAAGCACGCCACTGCTGTTTGCTCAGCACTGACACACATTTTGCCACTTTTAACTGTTAGATACAACTTATATACATACACAACACATATACCCACACACACATATAATAATAGCAGTAGGGGTGCTCTACTGTATTCACAGATGATGCTACAAAATGTACTAGCAACACCTCTCAGAGTGAGTTGGGGGTAATTAGAGAACATGAGGGTTGGAAGGGATCTCAGGAGGTCACATCTAGTCCAACCCCCTGCTCAAAGCAGGACGATCCCAAAGCGCCCGCTGCTTTAAGAACCATATGTACCGATGTCCCATAGTGAGGAAATTCTTCCTAATGTCTAACCTAAGCTTCCCTTGCTGCAAGCCGGGCCCGTGGCTCTTGTTGTGCCGTCAGTACCGCACAGGCTTGGGAAAAACCCTCCGGCGGGTCTGCGGCCGGGACAGTGCGCGGGGCCCGCAGTGGAAGACCTTGAGCGCGGCGAGCTCCAGCTGCACTTGCCGGGGGACGCTGCAGTGGCGGAGCCCCCACACACCACCGCTCTCGCCGCGGGCTCTCCCGATTTGCTCCGCCCTGAAGGAGGAGGGGGCACGGAGCCCAGGCTCCAGCTCCGGGGCGGGGAGGTGGGGCGGCCTTCCCCCTGCCAGTAGGGACAATGCAGGCAGGGAAGGAGGGAGGCCCCGCCCTGTGCTGCAACGTCATGGGTGCCCCGGTGACGTCAGAAAAGCCTCCCCGTGGCGTCATTCTTGTCCCGCCGGGGGCAGGGAGGGGGGGGGGCAGAGCGTGGGGCGGCAGCGCCCCCCACCGGCTGCCCGGCCAGCAAGGGGCCCAGGCGGGTGCAATGGGGGAGAAGAAAGGTGAGAGGCAGGCCCCTCCCCCGGGGCAAGCCCAGGGCCTCGCAGGTCACAGCCTAGAGTGGCAGAGGGACCTGCCCCCCTCTGGGGCAGGTCCAGGGCCCGGTTGTGGGCATGCTCTCTCCCTCTGCTCTGCTCCCCACCCTTTGTGTGTCAAAGACCTTCATGGGTGTAGCATCGCAGTTGGGCAGGGCAGGGCAGGCCAGGAGGGTGGGCTCAAAGCGGGACCAGCCAGGCTGGTGCATGCGGAGGCCAGCTCACTGGTCATTCAGTTTTAATGCCTGTAGAGCTGAAGGACTCGTGGTACTAGCAAGAGCCACAAACAGCGCAGGCAGAAGCTCTGAACTTTTGCCACATTGCCCAGCAGTTCAGCTCTGACCTTCGGCACCCCTGCTATTCTACTCGAGCGCAGGCACTACTTTCTAGGGAATGGTGTGATATGGGCTTGCAGCCCACAATGCAGACACTGCTATTAGCAAAAAGGGGCTTTTGGTACCTTCGCAGAGTAATATTCCCTTTACTGCAAAGGGTACGTTCCCATAGAGTAGGGCCCCGCTGCATCAGTGCCCAGTGTCATGAAAGCTTGGCAAAGATGGGGGAGCTTGAGTCCTTGCCTGGGAATGCCCGGGCTTGTGACCCGAGGCAAGAAAGTGCTGGGGTCTGTCAAGAAACAACAGCCTGCTTTCTTTCAGGGAGACGCTTCCCTGGGTGCATTTGTGGCATTTAATCCCAACAGAAATTTTAATAAGCCGAGTACTGCCAAGATATGTGGCTGTCGGTCAGCTTCACTTTGTCCTCCTGAGGTTGAACAAGCTGTTCTGGCGCTGTACCCATTCATAGTCTCCTACTATTTGCTACTTCTGCTGTACAACAATGCGTGAGAAATTGCTGGTGGCTTGGAGTAGGAGGCTGTGAGGATCCTTCAGTGTGTCCCAGTCCTCTGAAGCCCCCTGAGCAGATCAGCAAAGCTCTGGATTTTGCACCAGGCACTGATGCATGCATGCATAATGTTCGATCAGATCAAAATGCAGGCCCTCCATCGCTTATTCCTCTGAGAACTCTCTCATAATATTATACTCTTACATACTCTGTGGGAAGTTTTAGACCATCATATTACCAACTCCCAAAGCTATCCCATGCATGAAATGTGGGGCAATAACATATCAGGTACAACTTTCTCTTGCCTCATCTTGCATGGCAGTAATAGTAAAATGGCAAAGGGGATGGCTTTGTACAACTGGCATTGAGGGAAGGGCATAAAATGACAAATGGAGAAAAACAAGATAGACATGACAGAAGGTCAGATGAGACCTGAATTTTGCAAGGCAGGGGAAATTGTTTGTGGATGGACCAGCTGTGGCTGTTCCCCCACTCACTCTTCTCACTGCCTTGATTTAGCAGAATTAGCGATGTTCAAAATGTTCATTTCTGACCTTGGCTTAAAAAAAAAAAAAAGATTCTGTCACACTAGCAGTGCGAGGAAGCAGTAGTTATACTCTGACTTGGTTAACTATTTTAGGCCTGGTGTGAATGACACTGGTTTAAATGAGCACATGGTAAAAATGGCTTTTCAAGTCACAGCACTGTCTGCATCTGGGCACCCACTATTGCAAAGGTGGGGGTCTTGTAAATACTGTCTAAGAAAGACAGTTAGGTGTCATAACCAGTGTTTTAGGTTTTTAAAACTCATTTAGAGTTGGAGTTCAACTCAATAGCTTTCCCAGGTCTATGGTACACTGGGATCAATAAAATGGAAGGCAAACACTTGTCTTCATTCTTTTGCTGTTGTGTTTTAAAGGGAGCTGGAAGCAGTACTTTTGCTGTGCTGGTGCTTCAGACACTGTATCTTCCAGAAGGTAAGCCATATTTTTGTTTTTAAGGAACCGACTCAGCTGTAGGCTTTATGCGTTTCTGAAGCCAGCCTATAGCCCTGGGGGGAAGGGGGGGGGAAAAGAGAAGTCCTTTAGTAGGAAAGAATTGCCCTTGTTCCACATTTTACAAGTTTCGTAGAGGACCAGTTTCTGTGGCTGAGCAGCTCCTCAAAATGATGATCACTGTTGAGTTAATATTACCTCAGTCTGACCTGGATTGAATTTAAGTCAGACGGTATTTATTCATATGTCATTCTCCCATGAGACACTATGTATGAGTGTCTCATATGCCACCAACTTCATCTCTTACATCTCAGTGCTGGTTGAAAAGGTAGACTTGAACTATGTTATCTGAACTTGTTGTTGGCAACACAGTGTATCATCTCACTCCATCACCTGTGCAGTCATTGTGGAAAAGAAGAAGAAACCACACTGACCCCCAGGGACTTCATGTATTAGAGTCTTTGGAGTAGAAGAATTATCACTCAATATGACCTTTTTGGATTTATTACTTATTATAGTGTTCTAGCCACTGTAAACACATGGGCAGACCCAGTCCTTATACTAAAGTCTAATACAGATGAAAAACAAATGAAAAGGCAAGGTAAAAGGTGCAACATATCAACAACATGATCAGAATGAAGATTAGCCACAGCTCATTAGTTCCATGGTTTAAAATATGCCCTTATTATATTGCAACATTTTAAGAAATGAAGCAAGGAAGAAATTGTAATTAGAGCATGTTGTTTATTCCCTTTGGCATCCAAACTGTATTGTAGTCCCGTACTTTTTGTACTTGACACCATCTGTTTTGATACCAAATAAGACCACAAATTGGTCTGGCAGTAATTTTGTCTAGAATAAATAGTAACGGAACTAAAGCATGGTACTTCTAAGCATTATTCTTTATAAAATGCTCTTGTTCACCACTCGCAGGTCATATACGATGCCAACAGTTACAAACAAGGGTTCAGCCTGACCCAATAACAGCCATATTCTTTCTAGTCCATAACATCAGAAGCTTTTTTCCTAAAGCCTCTCAATTCCACTCACCTCAGGAAAAGCATGGGGTGTCATTGTTTCCTGCAGTACACCATGAAGATAAAAGCATAGTTTGGTTTAGTGAGGCCTATGGGTTCCAAAACCTTTATCACCAGGGCCATGGTTTTATATGCAAACTGATGAGCTCAGGGCTGACTCTGTCCCAAATTAGAGGCCCTACGTTAGAGACAATGATACAGGCATCAGCTATTAAAGCAATCCTAAGACACTAAGGTAGGTGCAGTTATTGCAGTGTTGACAATGGCATGTTTCAGGGAGACAGAGGAGGCGTCTCCGGATGGGGAAAGAGCGGCCCAAACTGAGACTGGAGATAGCTTTACCCATATATCCTCCTTTCTTTCCCCCCAGGGACAGGATGGAGACAAAGGCTCAAGGGTGGTCCTTCTCTCTGACTGTTTCACCTTGACTTAGTCTTCATCCCCCCAAAATACACACATATTGTGTCCCTTCAGTCTTGCAGCAGCAAGATCCTGCGTCATCTGGCTGCTGCATCTCAAGCAGCTCCACCTTCATAGGTGCCTTGAGGAAGAAGAGGCATCCTCCATGCGAACAGTGTTGGCACCCACAAAGCCCTGCTGGCCACAAGGGCTTGTTGTAGGGTCAGGCTAGCCTCATCCCTCCTGCTGGATGTGTGAAGGAGGCCGCGGCACAGGCTGGGGTGAGCTCACAGAATGCCAGCCCTCCACAAGCCTGGCTTTCAGAGCAGCGCTTACCCCCATCCCAGGGGCACTGTCCCTGTCCCATCTGTGTTGTACGCCCCCAACTGTCTGTGGAGAGCAGCCAGCTCCTGAAAGACATTGTGAGATGCAGTCAGCTCCAGCCCCTGAACAGCTGAGGGAAAGCTGGGGGGAGAGCCTGGTACCAACTCTGAGCTCCCCCTTCCCTGCCCTCAGCACTGAAAGGGCAGGGGAAGCTTGGGGATGACTTTACTTGCCTAGTATTGTGAGCTTTGAGCCTCCCTCAGACAGAATTGAGTCCCCTGAATAGAATAAGATTGGTTCCCAGTGATGTTCAGCAAGTTTTTGTCTCTCCTCAAAGTCAGCGGCTTCTTTTCTGCCTGCAGTCCACTGGTAACAACATTGCCTGAGTCCAGCAGTTGTGTCCCTGTCTGCTTTGGGACATTCGTTCCAGTAGTGCTGGGTAATCTAGTAACCCACAATTTTTCTGACTACACTGGCAACATAACTCTCATCCAACTGCCAAATGGTCAGATATATTGACCCACACAGGTGCTCTAAGTTCCTGGGCATGCAAAGAGAAAAATCAAGAAAGCCAAACATGATTTGAGATGCAACTGGCAAGGGTTATTAAAGACAAAAAGGGATTCTCCAACTATGTCAGAAGTAAGAGGAAAATCCAGGAAAGCATTGGTCCCTTACTAAGAGTATAAAGCTACCTAGTTATAGATGGTGCAGAGAAGGCTGAAGTATTTAATGCCTTTTTTTTTGCTTCAGTCTTCATAAACAGAGGTAGCTACCAGATGAATGAGATAAATAGCCCAGACTAATAGAAGAACAGGTCAGGGATTACTTAGAGCAGTCATGTGCTTCCAAGTTGGCAGGGCTGGATGGGATGCAACCTAGGATTCTGAATGAATTAGATGAGGTATTGTCTATCCTCTTGAGAACTCATGGAGGTCAGGTGAGGTCCTAGATGACTGAAAAAGGGGAAAGATTGTGCCCATCTTTAAGAAATGGAAGTAGGAGGATCTGGAGTACTGCAGACCAGTCAGGACCTGGGAAGATCATGGAACAGGTGCATGTCTTCAGAAAATCTATTGTGAAGCAACTAGAGGAAAACAAGGTGATCACTCAGGAACAATCAGTATGGATTCATCAAGAGCAGCAACTTGTGCCTGACCAACCTAATTTCCATCTATGATAATGTGATGGACTCTACAGGGAGAGCGGTAGATGAGATATACTTTGACATGAGCCAGACTTTTGACACCAGTTCCCACAACATTCCTCTCAAGGAAATACAGACTAAATGAAAGTACTGGGAGGTAGATACATAACCACTTAGTTCATCGTGCTCAATACCTAGTTGAGAGGAGGTATCAGCTGGGACTCCTCAGTGATCTGTCCTGGATCTGGTATTGTTCAACATCTTCATTAATGATTTGGATAATGGGACTGAGTACATGCTTAGCAAATTTACAGTTAACAACATGTTGGGTGGAGAGACAGATACTGTGGAGGGCAGGGATAGGATCCAGAATGACTTGATAGATGGGGAAAATGGTCTACAATCAAGCAGATGAAATTTAAAAAGGACAAATACAAATTCCTGCACTTGAGATGGAATAATTTTATGCACAAAAACAGACTGGAGAATGATTGGCTAGGCTGTGGCAGTGCAGAGAAGCAACTTGCGGCTTACAGTGGACTGTAAGCTGAATATGAGCCAACAGCTTGCCCCTGTTGCAAAAAAGCCAACAGCACTTGGGCTGTGTTAGCAGGAGTCTCACTTGCAAACCAAGGAAAGTGATTCTTCCATTCTGTTTAACACCTGGAGTAGTGTCCAGGGTCCCACAATTCAAGAAGGATGTGGTCAGATTGGAAAGAGTTCAGCACAGACCAATAACAATTATTTGCAGCCTGGGAAGCAAGACATATGAGGAAAGTCTGAAAGAACTAGGGTTACTTAGTCTGAAGAAGAGAAGACTGAGGTGGAATTTGGTAACAATTTTCAAATATCTGAAGGGCAATTATAAAGAAGATGGGCATAGAACTTTCTCTGTAGCTTTATGGGACACAGGATTCAGAGTGGGTATGGTGGCATGGTTGCAGCCCACCTTTTGGACTGTACTGCAGGAGCAGCAGACAGGGCCTTTTTTAAAGTCCCCAAAGTAGGTAAGAACCTAGCCTATACCCAACGTTTAGCATTCTTCCCTTTCCTTCTGTGCTCAGCAGCAATTTCCCTTCCCTTCCCTCCCCTCCCATTCCCCACTTCACTGCTGCCACTGCTCCCAACGGACTGGGTGGAGAAGCTCTAGAGCTGCTCTTGCCCCATCCTAGCAGGGCTGCATGGAGAGCTGGAGGGTTTGAAGGTTGGTGAGCGGAGTAGGGATTCTTACCTGATTTGGGGATTTCCTGCCCTGGTGGGAAGGGGTTGAGGCTACAGCCACCCTTGTAGCACCAGTCAGTTCTCCCACGTGACCTTTTAAAATCCTGGATCCACCTATGAGGGGCCAGGGTTAGAAGCAATGGCCTTAAACTGCAGCAAAGAAAATGTAAATTTGGAGAGTAGGAAGAGCATTCTGACTATGAGGGTGGTTAAGCATTGGAACAGGCTACCAAGAGAAATTATGAAATCTCTATTCTTGGAAATTTTCAAGAGCAGGTTGGCCAGACTTTTGACTGGGATGGCTTGTCCTGCCCTGAGAAGGGATTTTAACTAGATGACCTCAGAAAGGACCCTTCCAGTCCTATTTTCTTATGATCCTATCAAAAAGCTTAGGTCTCAGCTTACCAGTTACCTACCCAGAGTCTGAAAGAAGAGATTTGTAGGGGATGTGAAGAATGGGTTAGGGAAGGACTGGAAGACGATAAGGTGGTGGCAAGGAAGAAAACACACAATGCATTTAAGTTACAATCCCTGGTTGTGCCAAAGCATGAAGGACAGATGTTTGTTTTAAGTCATCTTAAAATAGCTAGAAGCTTTGTCATGAATCATTTCCTTTCCATATAAAAGTACTTCCTTGTTGTGTATTTGAGTATTAGGTATTACTTGATCTTATTAATTAATTATAACATTGCTGGCAGTTTAACAAGCTCTAAATCCCTCTGTCCCATCCTGTATTGCAGTATCAGTATAAGCAGTGTTTTGCCAGAGGTGCCTGAAAAGGAGCCAGAAGAAATAAAACAGGTAAATATTGGCATGAGTTGAGGGACCTGCTGTGAGGAACTGTAGCTTTAATCACTTGTCCTGTCAAATAAATAAGTGTCCTGTGGCATGTGTTACTGGATGATAATTACATGGATTGAGTGCACTGCAAATAGAATCTTGTTTACTGCCAACCTGTTGAATTTATTTTGGTAACTGCAGACACAGTCTGGAGCACCCTTGGATTAAAAAATGCCTGACCCTATTTTGTGCAGGTGCGTGTGGGACAAAGAAAACAAATGGCTGTGGCCATGACATATGCAAAAGAAATACATTAGCATCAAGTTACTCATCTGCTGGAATGGCAGCACAAGACAGAAATATGCAAGATGATTTGTGCAAGTGTTTAACTTGAAATCTGCATTCACCCTGCAGATCTGCATAGTCCTGCAAGAGACATCTTAGAACATGAAGTCATAGCACTGTGACTGTTACAGCAATTGCATGACTTCCATGACTTTTTAAATTAGGGAGGAAATAGAAGAGGCATCCTGTTTTGTCCATGGAGTCTTACCAGCACGGCACTGGCATCCCTCACAAGAAGATGCAAACCCTATGCTGAATCATTTTAGTTCTGAGTCACAGGTGTTTCATGAACACCTGCAGCAATTGATTGGGTTTTGTCAACAAAAAACCTAAGGGCCATATTTTCAAACAAAAATAAGACACAGAGAGAAGTTAGGTATCACAAAGGAGCTCTGGATTGCTAATTGGAATGGTAAGATTTTCACATTGCTATTAGGAATGTGAGTGATTTCTATGGCAGTGGAGTTGTAGCACTGACAGCAGCGAGGACTGCAACAGGCAATTGCTGAAAGCTTTTCAAAGTCCTTAAGAGGAGCTGCTTGGTGCTGAGCGGTTTTGAAAATCTGCTCATTTTGTTCCAGTGCTTAACCAAGAGCTCAGATTCTTCCGGAAGTCTGGCCTTAAGCAGTAGCATGACTCGGGGAGTCAGCAAGGCACAGCAAGCCCTAGGTGCCAATTCTGAGGTGACACCAGAATCCCCCCTTTACCCTTGGAAGTCTTTGCTATGGTAGGGGTATCCCCACACCCAGCAATGTGTCTGGGGGGCAAGCAGAATGGTGCTCACCCCCATGGGAGTCTTTGCCATAGCAGGTGCAGCCCTGTACTCAGTAGTATATCTGGGGTGGGGATCAGTGAACGGAGCACCAGGAGCTGCTATGACAGCAGCGGTAGCAGTTGCCTCTACTGTGCAGAACGCATGAGCAGGTAAGACTTCCCTTCCCCTCACTTCCCCCTGCACAGTGGTCAGCAGGTCCACGGGCCCACCTGTAAGCCAGATCCAGAATGAAGAGCTGATCTGGTTTGGGTGCCACTTACAGCATGTGCCCTGGACCAGCTCCAATCACCACATGCAGCATGTGCCCCAGATTGACCCCATACCCTACACACCCTGGATCATATACAGCATGCCACAGATTGGCCCTGCATAGAGTGCATGGGCCAGCTCTGGCCCCATGTGCCATGTGCAGTGTGCATACTGTACATAACATGTAAGGCCAGTCCGAGACCCATAGGCAATGCTGTGGGCTGGATGATTGGACTCTGTGGGCCATATCTTTGCTCCCCTGGATGAGAGGAACCCCAAGGTTCCATCCAACCCTAGGAGTCTTTGACTCTTACACGTACCAAAGGCTTCCCCCAGTCAGCTGTACTGCAAATGGGTACTTGATTAATTATGATACCAGACACATCACTGTATGTTGCTGACTGCAGAAAGTGATCTGCCTTTACCACACTAGCTATGCAAGCCATGAGGCCTCAAAAATACATTTGAACTTGATCTTTGGGTTATCCATAAGGTAATAAATTCGTGACAAACTATTAAGAGTTATATTCCTACACTGTTGCTCACACATGCTGTTAGCATGCAGCAATAAACTCTGGCACAACATGTGTCAGAGTTTATTGCTCCTGGCCACGCTGTTTAAACATGCACCCAGGACCAAAGCACATTGAGCCAGGTTGGAGCATCCCCAGCTGGTACAAGGCCTGAGGGGTCAGCCTGTCAACCTGGGGCTGCTCTGACTTGGTTCAACTTGCTACAGATGGGCTGGCTGGGGCACAAGGGTGCTCTGTTGTAGAGGTAGTCCCCAGGCAGTCACTGTCTACACATGTGCTGCTGTGCACGAGTAAACTCCAAAGCAGTATAGTTAATTAGTTTCTTATGGCCTAATAGGGCCACTTGTGTAGACGTGAGCTGTTTACTGTGGAGCTAATTAATGTACTCTGCAGTAAACATCTTGTGTAGAAGCACCCACTGAGTAGGGCCTTACTTTGCAGGTAACTTTCCAAAATCAATGGGGGTACTTCCAGAGAAAGTGATACTCAAAGTGGAGCATGGAAATCAGAAGCTGGCCTGACACAAATTCATGTTGATGTTCTGAAAAGAGCCAATATAGGTAGGAAGTCCTTGCCCCATTTAAATTCAGTAGGCTTTTTTCTCCCTAGCACTATAGAGAAACCCACCTGATGAGCAGTTTGATATTTATGCATTTCTTTGGCATGAAAAATGACCATTGCCTTCACTTGATTCCCCCCCCCCCATCAGCTGACCAAGACATTGCCTTCTATTATGCTGCTCCATGACTAAAACAGCACTAATGGCCTGCCTGGAAATAATGTCCTGTCAGTTTCTTTGAATGTGCTTTACTGTATTGGCTTGTGTGGGGTACTAACCAGACTAGGTAAATAGGAATGAAGGAGCAGTATATCTAGCTGTGAAACTTTCCCTTTTATTTGGAAAAATATAGGGCTGCGTTTATAGTGAGTTTAGTTTTCTGTCTTTTATAGCAAGATGAAGAAGATGCGTTAAATGCTGATGCCCAGATACAAACCTCCTATGTTGAAATTCCAGAGGGAAATAAGTGGCGATGGTCACGAATACAAAATGAAGCCCAGGTGCAGACCTCAAATATTGAATTACCAGAAGAGGAGATTTCATTGGCTTTTGAAACTGAGGCCCAGGTACAAACCTCATACCTGGAATTATCTGGAGAGGAGACTTCACTGTCCTCTCAAACTGATGTCAAAGTGCAAACATCTTTTGTTGAAATACCACCTGAAGATAAGTGGCGTTGGTCACAGCTGAACATTGAAGCTTACATGCAAACCTCAAATCTTGAGCTATCAGAAGAAGAAATTGCATCACAAACAGAGGTGGAAGTACAAACATCAGCTCTTACAATACTAGAGGAAGAGACATTCTACCCCTTAGAAACTGGGACCGAGGTAGAAATTTCAGATCTTGAATGGCCAGATACAAGGGTGAAGACTTTGTTTCCATTATATGTTGAAACTGCAGTGCAAACTTTGTATGTAGAAATACCAGCAGGGAATAAGTGGCGTTCATCACGACTGCAAATGGAAGCCCAGGTGCAAACCTCAAGCCACGAGTCATTGAAGAAGCTTTCTTCTGTTTTGCAAACAGAAGCCCAGGTGCAGACCTCACATCTTGCATTAACAGAAGAAAAAGAGCTTTTACCATCAGAAACTGATGTCCAAGTGCAAACCTCAAACCTTTCAATAGCAGAATCAGAGGAAGAAGAGGCTCATATACTTGTGGAAGAAGAGCCTGTCCCTACAGCTCTAGCAGAAGCAGCTGTACAAACATCAAATATAGAAATCTCAGC
>NW_005842249.1:354769-356254 GCF_000455745.1 Alligator sinensis
AGTGGAGTATGTCACGACTACAAGCTGAGGCCCCAGTGCAAACTTCAGGCTTTGACTTATTGGAGAGACTTTCTCCCCTCCCCCAAACTGAGAGCCAAACACAAAGATTAAACCAGGAGTTACCAAAGAAGCTTTCTTTCCACTTGCAAACTGAAGCTCAAGTGCAAAATTCAAAGCTTGCATTAGCAGGAACAGAGGAGAAGCCTTTGTTCCTGTCACAAACTGAAGCCCAGATGCAAACCTCCAATCTTGTACTAACAAGAGTAGAAGAAGCTTCCCTTCCCCATTCACAAATTGAGGCCCAGGTGCAAACATCCAGGCTTGCAATTCCAGAAGCAGAGGAGCTTCTCCCTACCCCACTCCAAACTGGCAATCAGTTGAAAATTTTGTACCTTGATCTACGTGAGCTGGAAGACAGTGCATCCCTAGCACTATCAGAAGAGAGACCCATTTCCCCCAGACTAACTGAGGTTCAGACACAAACCTTATTTGTTGAAATACCAGTAGGCAGTAAGTGGCATTCATCACAACTGCAAGCTGATGCCCAGGTGCAAACCTCCTGTCTTGGGTTACCAGAGACAAAAGAGAAGTCTCCTTCGCTGTCACAGACTCAAATACAAAGGGAATCCTCCAGGCCAGCATTACCAGAGGAAAGGAAGGAGTTTTCTTCTCCACCACAAACTGAGGTCCAGGAGCAGACCTCTGAGCTTGACTTACCAGAGATGAAAGAGGAGTCTCCTTCCCTCTTGCACACTGAGATCCAAGGCAAAACCTCCTGGCTTGAAATAACAGAAGAGGAAGAAGTGGCTCTGCCCACCCCCAAGACTGAAATGCAAGAAGCCAAGAAGTTGAATGAAGAGTCAAAGGAGAAGCTGGAATTGAAATCGCCACCCTCTATCTATACTGAGGCACATGTGCAGACCTCATATGTTGAAATACCCCTGGGAAAGAAATGGCGTTCGTCCCGCTTATGTACTGAAGCCCAGGTACAAACCTCACACCATGAAATCCCAGTGGCAAAGGGCAAGACTTTGCCCCCACAAGACGCTGAGGTGTTTAGGAGGATCCCTGAGCGAGCAACAACAAAAAAGTAAGTAGAATTTATTTATTTTTTTGCCAGAATTTCTCTGTGATAAGGCTTAACATCAGTCTACCTCTGACCTTCTCATTTAGTCCAAAATTTTAGGAAGTTAATGCAATAGCAAGTTGTCACAGCGGGGTCCTCGCGGAGGGCCATGTGCTCCTTAAGGTCCCTCGCTCCGTGTCAGGCCGGCCCAAGGCACCCTCTAATTCTCGCCCACCACGTCTTGCTGGAATATATATATATGTAGTTGGGAGGCTGCCTATGACTCCCTGGGCACGGCTACTCGGGACCTCTGTCCCCGCGGTTCTCCTGGACTCCTGTGGTCACCCGGTATGATGGGTGCTCCCTAAGCACCCTAGCCTTATGGGCTATGCGTGGCTCCTACCAGCCCCTGATACCAC
>NW_005842249.1:357159-357871 GCF_000455745.1 Alligator sinensis
CCCTGGCAGTTTCTCCCCTCTAGGAGCAGAGCACCGAGCTCTGCGACACAAGTTTTCTGTAGATTGGATGAATTGGGTTGAAAGAAAGCTATAAGTTTGTTGTATCATCAGCCACCTATTTAGAAACACACGCAGTTTGTAAAACAAAACATTTTTGTATTTGTCCTTGGACCTATTTTGTTCAACATCTTCATTAATGATGTAGACATTGGTATCAGAAGCGGACTGGCCAACTTCACTGGTGATACCAAACTCTGGGGTAAAGCATCCACACCTGAGGACAGGAGGGCGATCCAGACTGACCTTGACAGGCTCAGGAAATGGGCGGATGAGAACCTGTTGGTGTTTAGCACCAAAAAATGCAAGGTTCTCTACCTTGGGAGGAAAAATCTGCAGCATGCTTATAGACTCAGCAGTGCTACGCTAGCTAGCACTAAGGATGAAAGGGACTTGGGTGCCATGATTGACCACAAGATGAACATGAGCTTTCAATGTGATGTGGCTGCTATTAAAGCGAGCAAAATGCTGGCTTGCATCCATACATGCTTCTCAAGCAAATCCCAGGATGTCATTTTCCTGTTGTACTCAGCCTTGGTGAGGCTGCAGCCGGACTACTGCATCCAGTTTTGGGCTCCACAATTCAAAAAGGATGTGGAGAAGCTTGAGAGAGTCTAGAGAAGAGCCACACGCATGATCAGAGGTTAGGAAAAAA
>NW_005842249.1:357893-409012 GCF_000455745.1 Alligator sinensis
AGGCTGAGAGTTATGGGACTCTTCAGCCTAGAAAAGTGCAGGCTCAGGGGTGATCTGATGGCCACCTATAAGTTTATAAGGGGTGTTCACCAGCATCTGGGGGAATGTCTGTTCACCAGAGCGCCCCAAGGGATGACAAGGTCGAGCGGTTATAAACTCCTCCAAAACCGTTTCAGACTGGACATAAGGGAGAACTTCTTTACTGTCTGACCCCCCAAGGTCTGGAAAAGCCTGCCACTGGAGGTGGTTCAAGCACCTACTTTGAACGCCTTCAAGAAATCTAGATGTTTATCTTGCTGGGATCCTATGATCACAGCTGACTTCCTGCCCCTGGGGCAGGGGACTGGACTTGATGATCTTCTGAGGTCCCTTCTAGCCCTAATGTCTATGAATTTGTAGCTTCACTGACTTTTTAAGGCCAGAATGGCCTTTAGACCATGTTTTATTGTACCTCTTGGGTACGGTGGACCATTAAACTTAACCCGGATATCCCTGTATGGGTGTATCTACGTGTGCAATTAACATGCCTGAATTTTCTGAACAGAAAATTCAAGGGCACCTGCCTTGCTGTGCCCCCCTGCAGCAGCCAGGGGGAGGTCCAGGTTTCTCCAGGTGCCAGACCTGGGCTGGCAGGGCCCCTGGGGTCTGGCCTGGATCTCCACAGGGTGGGGGAGAACTGTCCCAGTTGCTGGGAAGCTGCCTCCCAGCCATGTGGAGATTGGGACCTTTCCCAATCTCCATGTGGCTGGAAGAGCTGTCCTGATCACGTGGAGATCAGGATCTCCATGTGGCTGGGAGGCAGATGCCTGGTAGCTGGGATGCGTCCCAATCTCCACTTGGCTGGAAGACAGCACCCCACTGAGCCAGGACAGCTCTCCCCATCCCCTTTGACCCCCTGCTGCCTAGATTCACCAGGAGCAATTTGTTCCCAGTCAGTGTCTATATGTGAGGTATAGCGCATTAGTTAATGTCCTGTTTTTCTAGTACCTGTATCTACAGGGGAGACTGGGGCCAGCATCTATGCTGGCCTCAGCAGCCTTATTTAGAGTCCTAGGGGCCTCCTGGGGCAGCAGTGGTGCCAAGCCAGTCTCTCAGAGCCTGGCCAGCAGCCAGAGTGTGGCTCTGGCTTGCCAGGCTCTGGTTTCTGGTAGTGCATACTGTTGCCATGTGCACCATGCCACTTTTTTCAGCAGATTTTTTTTTTTGATACCAGGATCTCTCAGTGTAAAAAAAACAAAAACCCCAAAACTGCTGCCCTGCAAACTAGCAGTACAATGCATAGGTACCCCATGTGGTATGTGGTCCCTCAGACAGCTTTGAGGCACTATAAACTGCACGTGTGTGCTCATAGGGATGTACCTTTTGAGTCCACTACCTTATATTTGGTTAATGTGTAAATTGGGTTTGACTAAAGCATATTCTGCTGAAAGACATCTAGTCTGAATCTGAAAAAAATCAAGAGGTACAGAATCTAGATGCTGACATCTACTGTTGGTATCAGGGGTTGTTGGGATCTCACAGGAATAGTTGGATGTGGTCAGGATGTAGATGAGAGAATCTGTAAGTGAACAGGTAACCTTGCTAGAGGGAGTATTGAACCAACATACCAGGATCATTTTGGGAGGAACTATGCTGCTATCTTCTTTGGAGACTTCCATTATTTCTGTGCTATGAACCTACTCCATTAAAGGGTTGAATACCTGTTCCTCAGCCATATGCAAATTAATGCACAGGCCAGTGAGGCCTGAGCCTATTGGTGGGGTTTATTAGAAAAATATATCTCTATATATACATAAAATTTATATATGGATATAAATATATTTATATATAAATCCATATTTATATGGATATAAATAAATATATTTATATCTACACTCCTAGTCATACACCAAAGGGAAAACCATAAACCTGTCACAAAATCCGCACCCGTACAAAGGCCTGCTGGCCACCCAAAAGCATTACAATATTCGCACCCGTGCACCCACGTACAAGTCCGCTGGTCTCTCAAACCAGGCTCCCTTTATCCCCACTCCGATGACGGGATCACAAACTTAGATCATCCCTTGTCCATGTCGCTGTTGCTCTGGCTCCTGCTGGAGGACTTGCTGCTGTTGTTGATGTCGGTACAGCTGTCCTCAGATCCAGTCATCTCTGTATCCTCTTCGCTGTCACAGGCTGTTTCCCCGCTGTGGTGGGGGGGTTGGAAGATCCTGTGCTAAGTGTCTCTCTGCCAGGTCTATCCCTGTACCCAGCTGGCCCTCCCACAGACGCTCTCGAAAGAGCTCCAGCAGGTCCGGGCCTACCAGGTCCCAGAAGGTCAGGTAAAATTCCTTGGGCGGGCAGGCTGTCCGACCCAGGAGTCCTACCATTTTTGAAACTCCGGAGGGTCCTCTCGTGTTCCACCAGTGTCCAGTCCTCCTCCAGCTGCTGCTGTTCAGCCTCCCCGAGGGTCTGGGTGAGGCTTTACAGGCACAGCTGCATGGCCTCCAGGTCCACCGGCCTCTTGGCATAGAGCTCCTGGTAGAAGGCAGCCACCATTGCTAGCATGCCATCCTTCATCCAGTGCTCCGCTCCCTCTCCGTCCCTCAGGCACATCATGGCCTCCTCCTTGCTTTTCTTCAGCCTGGAGAAGTAAGCAGACCCCCCTGCCCAACTGCTTTAGGCAAGTCACTGCCTGAGGCAGTAACAGTGGTGTGTAGATATGCTTGTAAGGGGCCAGGTACCCAGCAGGTGTAAGTGGATTGTTATAATGTACTGTATGGAAGCAGAATGCAGCAATGCAAATTCAAGATTTGAAAGTAATAATAAATATAAGGTTCTTTTGATTTTGCTTTCAGGGATTTCTAGTACCTGTCATGGATTTTGTTTTCAGGTTTTTTTTAGCTGCTACCATGCTGGAAATTAAAATAAATAAAGAAATACATACAAATAGAGATTCTCATCTAATCATTTGACAGCAGGAACTGTGGCTTTAGGCTGAACATAAAATATCAAAAGGCTCATGATAAGTTAGAAATGCTACTTAGTCTGGTGACACTCATTAGTCTCAGCTGTGTGTAAAGGCAGTAAGCTGGCATGGCAGGGTTGAGGGCATTAAGTTATAATGGTTCTTCACAACTTGACTGGCTTCTAGGTGCAAGCCAAAATGCTGATTTAGGTCCTTAAAGGCCTATAAGGCTAAAGGTCCTAGCTACCAAGTGCATGAGTTTGGTAGGTGATGAACTCTTGTCTCTTGTCCCTTGATCGGGAGATTGGAAATAGGGCAGGGTTTTGGGGCTCCCCAGTTGTCTGAAAGAGGTCGAGTTAATAAAATCTTTGGACTGTATTGCCAAGCCCTCTGCATTCTGATAGAATTTTTAACTGAGGCCTAAATAATAGACTGAGTTTCCTTAAATGTTGGCAAAGTGGGGATTGGTTATGTTAGGATTATTTATGGGTGTGTGCAGAAGTGCTCCATGCACATTATGCACATTTTACAGCACTGTAATTTAGACCACTTTTTATAGCACTATAAAGTTATAGTGCTTTTAAATATGACAGAAGTATGGTGTTGGGGGGGTGTTATATAAAAAAAGGGGAGGGAGGGGGGGGGGGGGGGGGGGGGGAAGGCCCTTGGAGCCTCCGTGCACTTTCTAGGCTACGAGGCAGGGAGTGCTCCGCAGCCTCCTGGGGCTTCTCCACTGGTGAGAAATTTGACCAGCATACAGAAGTTATTTCAAGTGCTGTTGGTTGCTAAAGTGCTGTAAAATACAGTGCTTCAAATTTAATACCTCATTTAACAAGGGTTAATTTAAAGTGCTGTACCCATTTTTAAAGTGCTGTAAAGCCATCTACTTCTGTTAAGTCATGGCAATAAAGTGCTTTAAATGGTGAAAAAAGCAACTGCTGTACAAACCTAATGAGCTCAGTGGCATTAGGCAATAGCGTTATTTTTTCTGAAATTAGTACTAAATTAGAAATAGAAATAAAATAAATGTATCCAATTACTTAATTGCTTTCAAGATTTCATAGACTTCAGGGCTGGAAGGGATCTCATAAGATCAGGTCCAGCTCCCTGCCCAAGGAACAGGAAGTCAGCTAGGGTTAAAGGATCCCAGCAAGATAAGCGTCCACATGTTTATTAAAAGTGTCCACAGTAGGGGCTTGCACCACCTCTGGGGGGGATCTGTTCCAGGCCTTGGGGGCTCAGACAGTAAAGAAGTTTTTCCTTATTTCAGACTAAACCGGTTTTGCAGGAGTTTGTGACCATTGGACCTTGTCATCCCTTGGGCGCTCTGGTGAACAGGCATTTTCCCAGATCCTGATGCACACCCCTTATGTACTTATAGGCTGCCACCAAGTCACCCCTGAGCCTTTTCTTCTCCAGGCTGAAGAGTCCCATAGCTCGCAGCTTCTCTTCATAAGGACCATTTTCCTGCCCTCTGATCATGCACGTGGCTCTTCTCTGGACTCTTTCAACCTTCTCTACATCCTTCCTACATTGTAGAGCCCAAAATTGGATGCAGCACTCTAGCTGTGACCTCACCAAGGCCGAATACAGTGGGAGGATGACATCTTGGGTCTTGCTCAAGATGGATTGGTAGATGCAAACCAGAGTTTTGTTCACTTTGCCAGCTGTGGTATTGCCCTGGTGGCTCATGTTCATCTTGTGGTCAATCATGACCCCTACGTCTCTTTCGGTCATGGTGTTAGTGAGCATAGCGCTGCCGAGCCTATAAGTGTAATGCGGGCTTTTTTCCCTGAGGTGGAGCACCTTGCATTTCTCTGCATTGAATGCCATCAGGTTTTCATCTGCCCACCTTGCAAGCCTATCGAGGTTGGCCCGGATCACCAGCCTGTCCTTAACTGTGGATACTCTTCACCAAAGTTCGGTGTCATCAGTGAACTTAGCCAGTCCACTTCTGACACACGTGTCCAGATCATTTATAAAGATGTTAAAGAGTACAAGTCCAAGAACAGAGCCTTGGGGGACACCACTAGTCCCTGAGTGCCATGTTCATTCAGTTCCATACTCTCTGGGTCCGACCTCGGAGCCAGTTCCCCGCCATCGGACTGTGGAATAGTCTAGGCCGCCGTTGCTCAGCTTGTCCATGAGGACATTGTGGGACACCAGGTCAAAGGCTTTTTTAAAGTCCAAATATATGATATCAACCTCTTCCCTTTTGCCCACTTAAAAATGATGTATATTAGTCATTATTATTATGGTTGATTTATTTCTGAAGAGCCAATTTTTCCTGCCTTTGGAATGACCTGAATTATACCAGTTAGCTGGTATTTCCCTACCAGTACTTTATCCTTTTCTAGTTCCTCAGTAGATCATTTATTTATTTATTTATTTATTCAAAATGGGCAGTTTGAGAGTTTTGTCAAATACAGATCAGTTAGAAGAAGAAACATTCATTCATAGGTCCTGGAAAGCACGAGCATTTTCCTGTAACCAGTCCCATAAACAAATCACAACAGGTTTGGTAGCCACTTTCATAGAGTGAATCCATGAAATTTGCCCATCTAATCTCAGCATTTGCAGATATGTGGAATGAGGGTTTCAGAGCTGCTTAGGGGATTTGGATACCTAAGCCATGTTAATTTTAGGCACAGCTGTGAGTTGACAGTTTAAAAGTCTCAGCCAAGGTATCTCACAGTAGACCTACCCAAACATCCCCCCTGCCCTAAGTGGTTCCACCTGGTGGTTGAAGAGGAACACCTATTACAAGGCAGAGAGAATTGCACCCATTTCTTTTATTGTTGTTTGTTTTTCCATTGCAGATTGGCAAGATCCCCGATGCGAGCAACACCAGTGTCTGTGCACTTGCACGTAAAGATTTCTCCACAGCGCCAGAATGGCAATAAAAAGAACTAGTGAAAATTTGATTTTAAACAAATAAAACTTGGAGAAATGCCATTGAGTTAACCTGTGAGAGATTTTTCTGAAAGTAACATCTCAGGGCACGCCCCAAAAGTGGGAATGTACGTTTCCCCAGGGACAAACAGCAGTGGCACAATATGTACCGCTGCTATTTGTCCCTGGGGAACCCCCATGCATGCATGCTGTGGTGCGTACCATGTTGCCCTGGGTGGACTAGGGGAGGCCAGGACCAGCACCTTACCTGGGGGCCTCTGGGGGCTGCAGCCACAGCAGTCCTGCAGCACGGAGCTTGGCTGGCAGCTGGAGTGTGGCTCCAGCTGACCGGGCTTGGGTTTCAGGTGGCGTGTGCTGCTGCCATGTGTGCCGCCCTGCTTTTTTTTTAGGTGTAGGGCTTTCTGACACCAGGATCTCCTGATATCTACTCCCCCCTCCCCGCCTGCACTGCAAATGAGCTGTGCGGGGACCACCTGCGTGTGCAGTGCATGCATTGTGCGACACCGCACACTGCATGTGCACATCTGTTTGGACATGCCCTCAGAGTATGAAAGGAGAGGGCTAGCTCCTTGGCTGTTGAGCATCAGCATAACTTCCTTGAAGTCCTGTAATTCACACGCACAATGGTATTTGCCATCTCATATTCTTATACAATTTGGAATAGGTTGCTGGTGTGAGGTTTCATGCTGCACACGAAGCATAGCTCTACCAATACAAGTCTGGCAAGTGTCACAACCCAAAGTTGTGGTTTTTTGTTTTTGAGTGCTTCGGCACCGCTAAATTATGTTCCCACCAAAATGCAGCTTTTTTGCACGGTAGAGTTTTCTGCTGCAATAGGAGAACCCGCGTGCAAAAGAGTATTTCCCACCATTTGTAGCCTTCTTTGCATGGTGCATTTCTTTTGCATCATAGTGATGCACGGTGCAAAGGAGTTCCCGCCATTTGTATTTAGATTTGTGCCACATTATTGGACGGTTCTAAATGTAGGCATACGTGGCAGCTAGCTATTGGCTTGCTAGCCGTACAAAAGGCTTGGGTAGTTTCCGCCCAAGTCGGAGAGAGAGGAAACCTGGAGAGATACAGAACTCACCAGGAGGAGGAGACTTCTCGCTGTGTGAAGGTCTCCAAGCGATGTGGACCCTTGCGGACCCAACGCACCTTTCTTAAGCAGGCAACGGAGGTCTGTTTAGCTTCTAGCCTCTCCCCGTCACCGAGCGCAATCCTAGACGTATCCCTATCCTATATACACAATTTTCGAACCCACGGAGTCTTAACAGCTCCGGGGGACCTGGGAACCGAACAGAACCCACGGAGATTCAGCCACTCCGTGAGGAAAGAATTGCCAAACCCGCGGAGCCTAAACCACTCCGGGGTCAAAGAACCGAGTTTGTCAGTCCTCCAACGAGGATTCAAGCGGAGCTGCGCCTGGAAAGCTGTCCAGCCTACACCGCGACCACCTGGGGTGTAAGTAAATAATCTTTTCAATCAACCATTACGCCTCCGTAACTGATTCTAGCTCGTGCGTACCTTACCGCCCCACGGTTTTCTCCGGCCCCACGTGCCCGGGCTGCTGGCCACAGTCCGTGTGCGCAAAGACAGGCCCGGCTCACACGTGGCGAGGATGGGATCAGGAGCTGGCCCGCACAACAAGTACCAGGAGTTTTGCGCTGGTTCACATACACCAGTGGCGGGCCAGCAGTTGCGGAAGTTATGACAAATTTCCAGGTTAGACAGCACCCTAGACTGGGCATGACTTCCACCTATTAGCATAAGAGCATAATCTTGCATTTTATTGCACAGTAACACACATGCCACTGCAGATATTTCAATTTGAGGCAAATTTTATGGGCTTAAGCAATTACCGGTGCTCGTCGTTAGAAGTCAATGAGCATTTAAATTATAGATCTTTGGTTTCTTTATCTGATCATTTCCTCAATGAAAAGATTATCATGGAACTTATATTTCACCTAGCTATCTTCAGTCCAGAAGCTGCTTTTCCTGAATAATTAAAGGAAAACTTCAACGTTTTTTGGCAGTAATGCTGGCTGAAGATTTTTTTTTCCAGTTGTTCAGAATCTTTTCAGCTTTTGATGACATAAAACTATTTTGGGGAATAAAACAGAAAGGTCAGATGGAGGAAAACCCCAGTTCAGAACTTAAGCCTCCACTTTAAAAATTTAGCTTGGGCTCCAGGTTCATAGGTTGGTGTGGGAAACATAACTCTGAATGTCCTAACTTTTTTATGACCCTGAACAACCTGTAGCTGCTAAACGCAGTTGGGAATATATAGATTTCTATGATATTTAAACCTTGTAACACTAGAACTGTGAAACAGGTCTGATATCCACAGAAACATGACAGCTTTGAAATCCGCTTTTCTTTTTTTTTGTTTGCTGACCAAGACTAAACTAAACTTCATCCACTGATCCTCTTAAAAGATCTTTTTTCATCTTTTTGGATTAGGAGAAACTTGATTAGCACCTTTAAGGTGTGATCATTAAGAATATTGGAATTCAAAACCTTTTAGGTCTATTAGAAGCAGCTCTACTTTTCCAGAGAGATATTTATTATAATGGAGAATTTCAAAAGCACCTAAAGGATTTAGTAATACAACACTGATTGTGAGAAGGGTTTATGCTTCTAATTCTCTTGGGACTTGTCTACCTAGGAAAGGTTTACCAGGTACACTGAAACAGATGCTGTTTCTTATGTGGAAACTCTTCCTAACATCCAAGAAGGCTTTTTCTCACTTTAGCTTTACTTGAAGCAAACAAAACTAACCTCAGAAGACACCATGATTCCAGAATATAAGTGTCTATATCAGCTGTTCTCAAACTTTTTGGACTCAAGGCACACCTCTTTAGACTTAAGGCACCCACTTTTAGTTCTAACTTGTTTTTTGACTATCAAAAAAATAAAAGGACAAGTTTCCTGTTGCAGAGAACTTAAAATTCCCACAGCAGGTCAGAATGCTTTTAACATCATGGTTTCCTATTTGAAATCTCTGGGTGCATCTAAACGAGTGTGCACTTGCAGTTTGTGGCACTACAGACCAGTCTACAGCATGGCAAACCACAAGCATTGCACATGCAGGCATTTGCCACACTGCTAATTTGCAGTGCAGTGGGGTTTTTTGACACTGGGAGATCCTGGTGTAAAAAAACCCCATGCCAGAGAAAAGTGGGGTGGCGCATATGGCAGCAGTTTGCGCTGTCCAGAACTGGAGCCTGGTCAGCCAGAGTCATGCTCTGGCTGCTGCCCAGGCTCTGCGTGCCTGGATCACCGCTGTTGCAGCCCTGAGAGGCCCCCAGGTCAGGCTGCTGGGGCCAGGCCAGGTGCTGGTCCCAGTCTCCCCTACCCCATCCCAGGGCAACTTAACACATGCCAAAATGGGCATGCAGGTGCGTTCCCCAGGGACAACTAGCGGTGGCACCAATATGTGGAATATGTCCTGGGGAACATATTGGTGCCACCGCTAGTTGTCCCTGAGGAACGTTCCCGCTTGTGGGGACACACCCTCTCTTTATCTTATGATCATGTTTGCATACCTAACAGTGCTAACATTGCATAGCACCCCTGAAAAGAACTCAAGGCACCCTTGTTGAGAATTGCTAATCTATATGAAGAGTGTACTGGTATAACTATCCTTTTAAAAGCTTAGGTTATACTTGAAAAACCTGCATAGATTAAAAACTAAAATAATGTTGAAAATCTTGCCCCATGATCACTTTACTGGCCTGCTTTAATGATAGAATTACCCCAATACTCTGAGGCTTAAAAAAAAGTTGAGATTGATATATGATACACTAAGGACAACATTTTAAAAACTGGGGATATGCAGCTAGATTCCTGCCTAGGTTGATTCATAAACATTTTGATTTTCAAAAGTACTGAGGACCCAGGGGCTGCCAACAAAGTCAGTGGGAGCTGTGAGATATTGTTCAGTTTTTCTGTAAATTGTAAAATATGAACAGTAGCGGTGTCTCTCTTGACTGTCTTGGGAACTACTGAATGCATGGAAAATGAAGCTATTATTTAAGGGTCAGATTTTCTGAAGATCGCAATTCTTGTTTAGACACCTGAATGAAATGCCCAGTGTTTTAAAAAGTCTCAGCACCCAGAAAATTTTCATGAGTCTTGATGGGAGCCATAGCAGCCATGCCCATTTGAGAATCTGGCACTGTTTTAAGTGTCTAAATTGAACTGGGCTCTTCTGAAAACCTAGCTCTGGTACTGGCAACTGAGCCCTTGGCTTTGACAAACACCTGTAATACAATGACAATGTTCCCACCCATGGAGTTAATCTTGACCATTTAGTCAACGGAGCATAACATGGTGATAAATAACCCCATTGAAGCATGTGATGGTTCCATATCGTATTACTCTCTATCCATTTAAGAGCTCTGTTCCAAGTGGAGCTTATTTAAGCTCTCTTTGCTTCATACACAAGCGCTCTCACCAGGGGAAAGATCAAGTAGGTAGCAACAGGAGAGAGCATGCGATGGGGAATACTGTATGTTGGCGTGGCAAACTGCATTTTACTATGAAGAAAAAAATGTCTAAGTATATCTGTCTCTATTAGGAGGTCGTGCTCGGTAAGAAATATTTTCATGATTTTGCATTTTGCTATGAGGAATTTGTCTCTCAGGTTTTGTTTAACTGATTATAAATTTTATATTGCTTTTACAGCAGTAGGATCTAAATCTAAATACTAGTAGTGGTAGTAGTAGGAATAATAATAATAACAACAGTTAAGTAAACCAAACCCTGATCTTGCAACTGTGTTAGTACTTGTGGATATCTTTGTGTGGATCTGGTATAAGACAGAAGCCTGAGAATCATGCTTTTTTGGTAGATGGGGAAAAGCTTGTAAGCATGGGCTTGCCTACATGGCTAAATTGGTCTGAATAGCTCCCTGTAACTCCCCCCCCACCCCCCCACAGGGATAATGTGCACACTTTGTTCTGGAGTAAGAATCACTTCTTCCATGGTAAATCATGTAGCTTGTGAGCACACTTATTATTCCAGAATATAGCATCTTTTATTATAGAACAGAGTATCCATGTGGAGAGCTCTCCCAGAACAGTTAGTGCATGCTGGTAAAATTAGCTAATGAAAACTCATGCATGGGTTGACTCAATGTTACATTTTTGGTGTTAAGATCCAGATGCCTGCCTAACTGGTAGGAATTGAAAAACTACTTGTTCAGTTTAAGACCTAGGCATTTTTATTAAGGCAACAGTCATGAAAGACTTAGGCTTGGGACACAGTTTACTCTTTCGGAACAAACTCTTAATTTACCTCAGATTCGAGGATTTGGGAATTGCTATCAGTTGAAAAAAATCTTGACTCTGACAAAGGCCAACCCTTCCAAATTTGAGCACCTAAAGTTAGACACTTGAATTTATACAGGCAGTCCTTAGACTTATGACACAATTGGTTCCTGAAAACCGAATCTTAAGTCGAAATGTTGTAACTCGGAACTGATTTTCCCATAGGAGACAATGTTATAAATGGGGGATTGGTTACCGAACCAAGATCCGATACACTATTTTCACCAAAAATACTCCAGAACTTTGTAGTTGATCAATTATAGATGAGTAATACATATCCATTAATGTATTTATATTGTAAATAGCAATCATGTTGATTTGGAAGGACATCTTTGAGGAGACTTTGCTAGACTTTTTGAAGGGCTCTTGGTTGGATTTTTTGAAGGGTTCTTGGCTGGAGTCTTCTCAGGAGTCCTGGCTACAGGTTTTTCTGGAGTCTTGTCTGCTTTCTTAAAGAAAGTGTCCAAGGAAGTTTGGACAGATGTTCTCCAGGGAGATGAGTGACGCAGCAAACTTATTTGCTGGCATGGCTTGGTGTCAGATCAAGTGTTGTAAAGTTGAAATGGACATCAGAAAGTTGAAACAGGGTGTCAATTTATAAACATTGTAATTGTGAAACGTTGCAACTCGAAATGGTGTAAGTCGAGGACTGCCTGTATTCACAAGGGTTTGCTGATGCTGAGAAGGGTGAGATTCAGTAGAGCACAACTATGTTGGGTGTATTGCCAGATAGTCAGCCTTTCAGTGAGTAGGGTGGAGATGGATCTCTTATATCCAGCTGTCCTTCAGGTAGCTAAAAGGGAAGAGTGTGAGTTAGGGCAGCTGTGGGAGTAGAGACCTTTTAGCACAGATGTTGCTGTTCATTTTTGGGGAGGACTAAACATTCTCATCCCAGCTTCTCCCTGTGTTCCTCCACCAGACAAGAAAAGTGCGCTCCTGCCAAGCCCATCACAGTTTTGCTGATTCTAGTAAGGTTCAGTGGAGGGGCAAACTCCAGCCTCTTGTTCTTGCTACATGGGCCAAACTTCCGCAGAGCAGGAAGCCAGGGCAGGGGAAGCCTCCCCAACAGACCTAGTAGATACACTGGAGGGTAGAGCTAGGATTCAGAGAGACCTAGACAAATTGGAGGATTGGGCCAAAACAAATATCATGAGGGTTCAGTAAGGACAAGTGCAAATGTCCTTCACTTAGGATGCGTAGGTGTTATAGTGGACAATATGCCGAATATGAGCCAACAGTGCACCCCTGTTATGAAGAAGGCTAATGGCATACTGGGCTGCATTAGTAGGAGCTTTGCCAGCTGAATGAGGGAAGTGATTATTCCCCTCTATTCAGCACTGGTGAGGTCACATCTGGAGTAGTGTGTCCAGTTTGGGCCCCCCACAATAGAAAGGATGTGGACAAATTGGAGAGAGTCTAGTGGAGGGCAATGAAAATGGTTAGGGGGGCTGGGGCACATGTCTTGTGAGGAGAGACTGGGGGAACTGGGCTTATTTAGTCTGGAGAAGAGAAGACTGAGAGGGGATTTAATAGCAGCCTTCAACTACCTGAAGGGTGGTTCCAAAGAGGATGAAGCTAGACTGTTCTCAGTGGTGACAGATAATGGAAGAAGGAGCAATGGTCTCAGCAAGGGAAATTTAAGTTAGGTATTAGGAAAAGCTTACTCACTAGGAGGGTAGTAAAGCACTGGAGCATGGTACCCAGAAAGGCTGTGGCATCTCCATCCTTGGAGGTTTTGAAGACCTGGCCTAGACCTTGGTTGGGATGATATAGTTGGGGCTGGTCCTGCTTTGAGCAGGAGGTTGGGCTAGATGACCTCTTGAGGTCCCTTCCAGCCCAATTTTCTACGATTCTGTGACCTAGAATAGATAACTGTTATTGGCCTCGACCACCTTCCCATTTAAGAAGGCCTTATTTAGCACCTCCAGCCCTTCCCACACAAGGCCCCTGGCTCTGTTGGCATGATCCTGCATCCAACTTCACAGGTTCCCCAAGGACAAGAAACCTCTCTTCAGCATGCCATCAGGCAAACAGATCTCCTAATACTATATGTAACAGTGCCATCTGACAGTTGGCTGTCAAGAGTGTCTCAGCTTCCTTTTCTTCCAAAAAAGGAGGAAATTCCCAGACCAAAAAATAAATTAAATTAAAAGTTAACATAAAGGTCAGGTTGGCACCATAAATACCACAAACATTAGTGTAAATAAAATGCCAAGTGTGGTAGTTACAGTAACAGGAGCAATATAATTAGAAAAGCTAACTTTTTAAAGAAAGACATGATAATACAGGGTGGCCAACCTGTGACACGAGTGTCACAAATGGCACAGGCAGTCTTTGTGTGTGACACATGACAGATCAGGAAGGGGACAGGCAGCACAGTAGCAGATAGGGCAGGGGGAAGAAAGCAGAGCGGGAGTTCTGGCAGAGAGTACAGGGTATAGAACAGAAAGCAGCAGATTGGGTTAAAGACGGAAATTAAAGTGGCACTCAAGAAAGGTACAGGGTTAATTTGTGGCATATCAACTAAAAAGGTTGGCCCCAATTGTGATAATACGTGTGATAAACTTGAGAAGAGTAGCAGAAGGTAAAGCATCATTCATTCCCTAACATATCTACCCATGTGGAAGCAACTTCAGACATCCCATACTTATCATTGTTTCTATAATAAATTTGTTTTTTTTAGAGGATATTATAAAGTAGACAAGTAAAACCAAAGGGGCAAATGACATCCCTGCATGTAGGACTGAGACAGAAGCACTATTTTGAGGACTTGAATAGTAGTTAGGGCTTCTGCAGAACCTTTTGCACAGGGGTGAATGTGGAAGGGAGAGTGTGAAACAAAGAAAAAATGCTGTATCCTTTTCTTTTTCAGTGCAGAGGCCTTAGTTGCATATGCACTCGTGGAGTCATCAACTACACTATATATTTATGCAATACCCTTTGTCTGGAGAAGTAGCTTGTTCCTCCTTAGGAGCTCTGGGCCAGGCGTGATTCCATAGGATCTTGTTAAGAGTGGAAAATACCTGCCTACCGAATCACAAACCCCACAATGGCTTCTATTGCAGCCACAAACCTTGTATGCAAGAAGCACCTCCAACTTATAGCATTTCAGTTCGCATTTATAGGAATTGTCTCCTGTGGAAATGTGCTGATCTGGCCTACAGAGGCCAGTCACTGGTTAAACATTAAGATCATTATACAGGAACTGATAAAACGAGATCACAATGTCACCATCCTTGTGTCGAATGCTTCTCTTTTTATCAAACCCAAAGCTGAGTCGGCTGAGAAGTTTGAGATATACTCTGTACCCTTTACCAAGAACCACATTGAATCCTTGATCAAAGGAATAATAGGATTGTGGCTGGATAACAAACCTACTACGTTCACTTTCTGGAGGTTTTATAAGGAACTGGGAAAGCAGGTCAGGAAATGGCATGATTTAAACAGACAAATGTGTGATGGCGTGCTAGGCAATCATGACTTCATGGCACAGCTGAAGAGGAGCAAGTATGACCTGCTTCTGTCTGACCCAGTGACTCTCTGTGGTGACCTTCTTGCTGTCAAACTGGGAATTCCCTTTGTGTATTCTCTGCGGTTCTCACCAGCCTCAACAGTGGAGAGACATTGTGGAAAGATGCCCTCCCCGCCTTCGTATGCACCTGCAGTCTTGTCTGAACTTACTGACAACTTGTCATTTGGTGAAAGAATAAAAAACATAGTGTCTTACTACCTCCAGGACTATGTTTTTCAAAGCTACTGGGGAGAATGGGACTTTTACTACAGTAAAATTCTAGGTAAGCCTTTGACCCTTTTGTTTGTATTCTCACGGTTATTTAAAGTCTTAAGTGCTGTTGCATAGAAAAAAAATGTGTTCCAGAATGTGAAGTTTCCAAAGTCAAGTGCTCAAAAGTTATCTAGTGCCACAATTAAAGTTGCCTCATGCAACATTAATCCAGTCCCCTTGATCATGTACCATATCATAATTGAGTTTTGTTCAACATCACACAGTTGAGTCAGAGGTAGGAACAGGACTCTAGTCTGTTATGTTCCAGCATGGTGCCATTACCACATCTTGTCTCCTTCTGTACCTCCTGTGCTCTCAGTGAGGCAAGGGGCCATTAGAACAAATAGTGCCTAATTGTGTAATTAAAGACTACTATAAAGCCTTAAAACAAGGGAGCAGATGGGATTAGGGTTCTCTTATCAGCAGTTCCAGAAGAGAGCATATGGCTAGGGGCACAAGTTCACATAAAGGGGTTTAGGTGATCAGAAACTGGTTTATATTCGTAACAGAGCAAAAGCTCAGTGCACATAAACCAGTTTCAAAATGGCCAAAACTGCTTTAAGATAAACTTGGTTGAATGTAGTATCAGACTTAACTGATTTGGGTCAAACCAGTTTATGAAACTTCTGTCCCAGACCCCTTCCTGGTTCAAGTTAAAGCACAGTCCCCCAGCATGCTTTGCAGCCCTGGGCTGGGCTGTGCTTTCTGCTCCAGAGAGCAGGGTTGGCCTTGCCCCTCTGCTCCCTAGCTGGAGCAGTGAGGGCTGGCTAACAAGGGATGCGTGGGGGCAAGCCTGGCTGGGGATGCAGCCTAGTCTAGCAGGGGGAAAGAGGGAACTCCCCCACCCCAGGCA
The DNA here is from genome assembly GCF_000455745.1 of Alligator sinensis. Taxonomy (NCBI): domain Eukaryota; kingdom Metazoa; phylum Chordata; order Crocodylia; family Alligatoridae; genus Alligator; species Alligator sinensis. Next base: position 373,724 of record NW_005842249.1, read on the forward strand.
CACCCGGGCTGGAATCTGGGGTCAGGGAGGGGGGTTAAATCCCTTCCCCTGCTTAAACTTACTGCGGGTTGCAACTGTGGACTACAACTCCCAGAGGCACCTGGAAGCAGGAAGAGAAAGTGATGAACACCCTTGAAGAGTCCTGCTTCTGTAATATTGGACTGCAAATCCCAGAGACCTTGGGGCAGCAGGAAGAGGAACTGAACACACAGCCAGAGAGCCATGCTCTATCACCCCCTGGCTTCTGGCCTAAGCCACTGCAGGCATATGGCTGCATTGCCTGAATCAAAGGTAAATGTCTGTTCACTTCTGTTTCAATTTAATCCATGCAGTTTAGACTAACCTGCAAAGACTGAATCGATTCAGCCTCGGGCTTTTTGATTGTCTGTACCTAGCCTATGTGGTTTTCAGTTAACTTCATATGTCCCCTATCTTCTAGGTAGAAGTGTCACTCTCACTTCATGCCTTGTGCCAAATCTGAACCACAGGACTCCTCATGGGCCAGATCCAGCTTGAGGCATGAGGTAGTGGCAGTGGGGCAAGCAGCCACAGCAGGGGCTTGCTGTGGTGGAGGCATGTAGACATGTCCAAACTAGCTTCAAACTAGCCAGTTGAGGTGTTGCACTGCCCTTACTTGCCCCATGCTGCCAATGGCCATATCCACCGGGATCTACCTGACAAGCAAGGAAGTATACCATTTGGCAAATCCCCCCTGTGCCTCTTAGGCTCAGTGGGGAGCTGAAACTGAATATTAGATGGGTTTACATTGCAATCAAAAGTGCAGAAGCATCATATCTAGGCATGCCCAAACTAGCTTCAAACTAGCTAACTCAGGCACTGCTTGCAGTAAAGTCAGCACAGGCCAACTACCTGAGTATTAACCAGGTTTTTGCATGAAACCTCAGGCTGCCACAACTTTGCTGGTTTTGATATCCATGCTAGCTTAATTTAAAACTAGCTCAGGTGTGCCTATACAAACTCTACTTCCATTTAACTGCAATGTAGGTGACATATCCTCAGCTGGGAATCTGAGCATAATGCTCTTATGGTTGAATACAGAAAGGACCATTGGGCTAGACCTTCTAGTCTGACAGCTTCAGTGTACCCTATATTCTTTCCATAAGTCCAAAAAGGCGGCCATTAGCTTTTTGGTTTTTATGTGATCAGTTCTCTTTGTGGTTCTAGGCATTAGGTCATTAGGTCTTGGTAATGGAAGGATATGGCTCCTTCAGTCCAGGAGTAGATTGTGGAACCCCTTGTTAACTGACTTCAGACTTTTCCTACAAAGCCTGTCTTGGCCCCTGCCCACCTTCCCAGTTCTTAGAAGGAGCCAGCTTTAGGGTTTTTTTAGAAACATCTTGTTACTTTAACTATGAAGCGGTTACTCTTGTAATTTCCTCAAACATGAATTCTTTCCTTCTTGAATAATCCCCTAATAAATCCCAGAGTATAACCCCTTTTCTCCCAAATAGCAAGATATATTAGCTTGAAACCTCTTCTATCGTAGAAAGTGCAATACAGGTGTAACTGGGTGAAATGATTTGGTTTATGCTATGCAGAATAGAGGATGTGATAATCCTTTCTTGCTGTAACCAGAAATGACATTCAGATTGTCTCTGTCAGTTCCACAGATCAGACATAAATGAAAGGCTGAAGTAAAATGCATTCTGACCTTTCTTTCCGATATGCCTAATGCACACCATGCTCATGGCAAGCTGGCCTGGTGAGTCAGAGGAATATTCAGACGTTCTCAGCTGGAATACTGAAATCAATAGCAGCTTTGTAACAGATCCCATGCTTACATCACTGGTTATTTAAAACCGATCCTCCCTTTTCAAAACATATTACATTTGTGTACATCATGACCCAAAATAAACAGAGTATTGAGATTTCAGTTCACACAAAGGCTTTGTTCTGAATTGTTGGGAACTGTTGATTGAGCTAACTTGTTTGGCTGCAATAATAATTGACTTGGGTATTAATTACATGCAATCAGTGGTAGTTAGTTCTGTGGAGCCTTTTGGCTTGGAACCTGCAAGTGCTGCGTACCTTCAGCTTTCGTTGAACTCAGCCGCTCACTGAACTTGAGTACTTCTGCAGGATCAAGCCCTTAATTCCTCAGGAAAATTAAATGTATTATTGAGAGTACAGGGTATCATGCGACTCGCCTCAGCTTCCCATCGCTATTCCATTACAATAGCTGTCAGATTTCTTTGGGAAGAAAGGAATGAGAATGAAAGAGGAAAGAAGAAGCCAAACAATACTATCAAGTGGTAATGGCAGACCCTGTGATACAATACAACTTGGCAAACAATAAGCGTTATAGTTGGACAGGGTTCAGAAGCTTTTGTCTTCTCACAGTGAAATGGACTTATCTCTTAATTGTGAAATAAAAGGATTGTCTGGACAATGGGATTGTATTGTTTACCAGACATTCAAGCCCTGTCTACGATACAGTACTGTCACCTAGTGGCATATAGGGGCAGCATACGTGTCTTATAAAAGGGATTGTCTACAGCAGTGGGGTCCAACCCTTTTGACAGGTATGAAACAAATTAAGCCTTGTGCCTTCCCTAAGTGCCGTGCTAATCCCCTTCCCTTGCTCAATCTGTTGCTCTGCTTTCTTCTCCCTGCCCTATCTACTGCTGTGCTGCCTGTCCCTTCCCAGTTCGCTGTGTGCAATGCATAGAGCCAGCCAATGTGGGGCTAGTGTCATGCTGGCTCTTGGTGTGCAGGAGATGGTAGATGCAAAGCACTCTTATTCCTGAATAAGTGTCCAAACATGGAGTTAACCAGGACCAAGTCTAAGTGAAGGCATTCTCACTGGGCCCCCCACTAGTATAGACATCCCTTTTTATAAGAGATGTCTTGAAAGGTTGGTAAACAATACAATTTCACTGTCTTGGCAATACCTTTATTCCACAAGTAAGAAATAAATAGATGGGGGAGCTGCTGCAGTAGTTAGAGCAAAAAAGCAACATGTTAAAGGCAACCCATTTTACTGAATGGTTGGTTGCTGCTTTCTGTAGCTTTCAGAGTTGTTTTGGGGTTTGTGATTTCATTACTAAGTAAAATAATGAATCTCAGTAACCAAGCTGGGTGGTCACAAGTGCAAGAAGGTCTTCTGCCTGATGTACTGGCAGGACACTCAGGAGGCTTGGGTTCAGTGCCTACCTTTGCTGCAGACTTCCTGTGCAACCCCTGCCAAGCAGCTCAGGAACACTAACTCCATCCTGTTCTTGAGCTTGCTGCCAAGAAGTAAGCTTTGCCCACCCACTCCTCATTCACATGCTCCAAACCTGAAATGCAGGTGGTGGGGAGCAGAGGCAACACAAGCTCTCTCAGCACCGGGGGTGGTGGGAGAGGAATTTTACACTGAGCCCCAACAGTTGGTAGGAGGGGGGCGGGGGGGAGGGGAGGAATCTTACCTGCCCAGATACTCCTCATTTGAATGGTCACTGCTACTGCTGCTGCTTCAACAGCATGGACTGGCAGCGTTCTGAGCTCTCTGGGGACCCTCCGGCTGGGTTATGCAGAGCTCCATGTGTTGTGGAAAGTCTCTTAGGGGCCTGGGTCAATTCTGCTGCCCCCTCTAAGTTGGCACCCAAGGCTGGTGCCCCTCTCACCCCACCCTCATTACACTACAGGTGAGGGTGCTCTGTGGGTACCCTTTTACTGCCACTCCTAAGATCCCTTTTTCTGACAAACCAATAAAGAGGTAGAGTAAATGCTTTCATTGGAGCTGTAAGTTTAACCCAGGTCATATATATATGTTTGTTATTGTTACCTATGGTGAAAAATGACTGTCTAGAAATTCACTCTTCAGGTACAGCTTATTTTTTTCCTATTCTTGAGAGGGCCAGACCGTCTCAGCATGTTGGTTGTCCCCCTGTTTGAAAACCATCCCCTGGATGCTACATTGAGCTGTTATGTGCTGAGCACATTTGAAAATGTAGCCCTTTTTGAGACTATTTTAGAAAATCTAACCCCTAGATCTTCAGGGAACTGAAAGTGTAAACCAGCAGGAGTAACACCAAAATAGAACCAGGACCCCAGAGACAGCTGCAGAAACTAAGGGCTAGCTGAAATCCAAAACTAAGAGTTCTATACTACCAAGTCTATTATAACAACACCAGCAAAGCTGCCTAGTAGAGACACATGCTTACAAAAAAGGGTTCTTTTGCCAGCAGAGTTATACCACCTGCCCAAAGACGAAAGTATATCAGCAAAAGGGCTCATAGTTATGACACTTAGCTTGCAGGGTGGACTTGACCTAAAACAATCCTGCAAACTGATGTGCACATGCAAACTTTTGTGCCCATGTGAAGATCCACTAATACCAATGCATGCCCCTGCAGTCCAGTTCCAAAATCAAGAGCTTGGTCTGTGTCTTTTCAGCTCTTGCTTTCCTTTCATCGCAGTAGTTTACACCCTTTGCATTGCAGTGGACTATTATATATTGAAAAGCACAGAATGTGGAAAAGCTTTTTGAAAGCAGAAAGGCAAGGTAAGGTGTAAAGGGCTGAATTTAGAAAGTATTTAAGTACTTAAGTAAGGGTAGATGCCTTTTCAACAGGCAAGAAGCCAGCAGATATTAGGGCTAGGGACAGAAGTTACACACAAACTGGTTTAAGTGATTAGAAACAGGTTTTAAACTGTAACAGAACATAAGTTCAGTGCACATAAACCAGTTTCAAAATGGCCGAATGTGGTTTGAGATAAACCTGGTTGACTGTAGTATTAGACTGAACTGATTGAGCTCAAACTGGTTTATGCATCTTCTGTCTCAGATCCTTTCCTGGTTTCACTTAAACCAGAGTCCTTCAGCATCCCAGCATGCTCTGCAGGCCTGGGCAGGGCTGTGCTCTCTGCTCCAGCAGAGCAGGGCTGCTCTGGCCCTCTGTCCCGGCCCCTCTACTGCTTAGCCAGAGCAGGAACTGGCAGAGGTGGAGGTGTGGCCAGATGCCAGCTGCCCTAAGGTGAAAGGAGCAGAGATTTATTCTTCTCCCTCCCCTGTCCCACTAGCATGGACCCCTGCCAGGCATTTCTTTGCTTGCTGCACCATCAGTGTGGGCATGGCCAGCCCCAGCAGTAGCCTCAAGTGAACTGGCCAGGGAGGGGGTTTAATTCCCCCCTCCCTGTCCCACCAGCATGGACTCGAACCAGGGTCCACCTGGTGCTCCCCCTTTGCCACTGCAGGGGCAGGGACATGGCCAGATGCCATCCGGCATGCCCCCTGAGGCAGAGGGGGCAGGAAAGGGGTTTATTTCCCACTCTGTCCCCGGGGCACTGCAGCTGGGGTCTGCCTGCCCTGATTGCCACCGTCACCAATCACTCCCTGTGTGGAGTGAGCAGTGGAATAAGTCCCCCCCCTGACCCCTCTGCCAGACACTGGAGGGTGGGGGAAATAACCCCCCTTCCTGCCCTCTTCCCCAAAGGGGCCATACCACTGGAGCGGCGAGGAGGGAGCAACCCTGATGGGGACAGCACCCCCTTTCATGGTTTTCCAGGAGCTCAAGCCTCTTCCTGGCAGCAGGGGAGGGCTGTGCTGCAGGCGAGAGTAGGGTGGTCAGAGCTGCTGCACCCTGCATAGGGCAAGTGGAAGCACTGGGGCTGAGGGGTGGCCTTAGCCCCCCAAGCTTTGCCTAGCACTGCTGCTGCTTGCCCCACGCAGTCTATGGCAGCTCTGACCGCCTCACAGTGCAGCCCCCCACCGGGAAGAGGCTTGCAGGTCCCGGGACACCATGAAGAAGGGCTGCTCTCCCCATCAGGGTCCCTGCCCCCTCATCACTCCATTCAGGGCAAGCTTATTCTGCTGCTTGCCCTGTGCAGGGAACGATTGGCGGCAGCAGTGATCAGGGCTGGCAGACCCTGGGTATGGTCCTCCGGGGCCAGAGTGGGGATTAACCCCTCTCCCTGCCCCCCCTGCCTCAAAGGGCCATGCCAGCCAGCGTCTAGCCATGCAGCTGCAGCAGCAAGGGGGGAGTGCTGATCCTGGACCGGGTCCATACCCGTGGGAAGGGGGGGGGATTAAACCCCTTCCCTGGCCAGTTCACTTGAGGCTCCTGCTGGGGCTCCCATGGCCCCCCAGCACAGTTTCCCAGCAGCTGAGGGCAGCTCTAGTACCCCCCGGCCCCAGGCTTGAGCCACTGCAGGTATGTTGCTGCATTTCCTGAATGTTTATTCATTTGCAAATTGTTTCCATCTAGGCAGGTTAGACTCACCTGCAAAGATTGAATCAATTCAGGCTCCAGCTTTTTGAATGTCTGTCTCTAGCCTAGGTGCCTAATTGCTTATGTGCCTAGTGGGGTTTATAGACACCTACCTGCCTGCTTGGATACTCTGCAAATCAGACCTGTTACTCTCACTGAAAGTCAGTGGCATTTGGGTTTTGAACTCCTATTTGCACCTTTGAAAATCTCCCTGATTTTAGAAATCACAGAGAACAGCAAGCTCCCAGTATGAGCTGCCATTAACTTCTGATAAGGAGGACTCTGGTATTTGTTCATTCCATGTTGAGTACAACTCCTGTTCAGGTTTTCCAGAAGCAGAAAGCTGATGAATAAAACACAGAGGGTTTGTTACTGATAGGATGAATTTTTTATGACTTACTCCTGAAAGGCAGGCTCCTACATAAAGGCAGTCCCTGCCCATCCTCAGCTGCTGCAGCTATGCTATCTCTGGCATGCATCAGCAAAATATTTCTTTGCCTCTCTTTGCTGGCTAAGAGCTCGTGCCCTGGGAATGTTCTTGTTTGGCCTGCTGAGTACAGTCATTGGAGGAATCTGAAGATAGTGGCTGAGGAACTGGTGGGCAGGGGCCATAACATCACAGTGCTGGTCCATTCAGCATCCCTTTCTGTCAATGCAACTTCGACTTCTGCTCTTCATTTTGAAACCTTCGAAATCAACTTTACTGCTGGTGAGCTGCAGGCACTGTGGGAGAGATTCCTCTGGTTTTGGATCTTTGAGAAATCTCAGCTCTCCTTCTGGCAGATGCACAGCACAATGAGAAACCTTTCTCGGAGCATTACTACCTTGCACAGACAGATATGCAATGGGGCAGTAAAAAACAGGAAGCTGCTGGAAAAACTGCACTCATCCCACTATGACATCCTCCTCACGGATCCAGTAATCCCCTGCGGTGAGCTGTTGGCGGTGATGCTGAGACTCCCCTTTATCTTCACCCTACGGTTTTCTCCAGGGTTTGCATTTGAGAGGCTGTGTGGTCAAGTGCTAGCTCCTCCTTCTTATGTACCAGCTGCCACTTCCCAGCTACAGGAAAAGATGTCCTTCCTGGAGAGGACTCAAAACCTATTGCTTTACTTCATGCATGACATACTGCAGCTCCTGGTTTGGAAGGAATGGGATTCGTATTACAGCCGTGTATTGGGTGAGTTTCAATAAGTACCCACCCCTGCACGTGAAGTCAGTGGGTAATATAAGATGGCCTAGTGATTGAACTTTGTACAGGGGTGGACCTTAAATAGTGTAAACTGACTTTAGTGGAGCAGCACTGGTTTACACAAGCTGAAAATGTGGCCCTGTCAAGGTATTTTTCACTGGAGAGGAAACTCGTATATGAGTCGGAAGCAGGGAAAAATACTCAAAGGTCTCTGTGTCTTTTGGGTGAGCTAAGACTTCAAGAAGGCATTTAAAGCCAGTGACAAAGATTTTTCTCTGACACTGATGTAACTCAGGAGTACCTGTAGACAGTAGGATTCCATTGGTCTAAACAGGTGGAAATGGGGGGGAAATGAGTGTCCTGCTTCAAGGCATGTCCAGTGAATCCATGTTGACCTCTGTCCCCCATCCCCTTCAGCATTTCCGTGGTCTAGGTCGAACATAGTCCATTCTAGTGAAGGATGTGTAGCAAGTGGTGGAGACTGGGATCTCTTCAAGCTGTGAGGGTAGCTCAGGAGTGAACAAACTAGAGGTGGATGGAAAGAATCCCGTGGGATTCTAAGTGAAATGCAAGCTTTCCAGCTGAGCAGAACCCAAGGTTTAGTGATGGCATGTCAGAAGACCAGACTGTTGAACTGCTCAGTGAAGAGGACTTGAGTATGAACGGGGTCCAAATGAACATAAGAAGTACCATACTGGGTTAGACCATTGGGTAGACCAATGGACCTTTGAACTCAGTATCCTGTCCCCAATAGTAGCAGGAGTGGATGACAAGAAGAGGATATGAACGGGGTATATCTAGAGTGATTTCTGTCTGTCATCCCCTCTCTCTTCTCATACCTTCCTGGCGTACAGCACCATTAGTTTAGAGGTGCCAGAGGATACACCCTGGACTGTTCTATTTTGTAGCTATTAATGTAGTGATTGTCAATCAGGACAACAATGACTGGATATTGTAGTGTCAGGCATATAGAAATTAAATGTGGATGACTGAAAGACAAGGGCACACAATAGACGGGAATAGATGAAGATAGTGGAGGCAGCCAAGGGACTCTAGGGCCTATAGTGCATTATTATTATTATTGTTATTGCTATATGCTAGGGCACCCTGAGTTACCTTAAGATCCTTTCAAGGGTACTGCGGGGTGCTATGCCAAGATAGCACTGTTGGGTATGCAAATATAATTCACAGGGTAAACCCAGCAATTTCAAAGAGGAATCCATAGTGTTCAATGCATTCGGACCTGCTATGGGCTTTCTGAGTTCTTTGCAACAGAAAAATGTCTCTATTATTTTTTTCTATAGTCAAAAAATGAGTTAGAACTAAAAGTTGGCATTTTACAAGGGCTGCCTTGAGTCTTAAAAGGTTGAGAGCCACTGTATTAATGAATCTATCATCCATGAATTTGTCTAGTCCCCTCTTGAACCTGGCTATGCCATCTGCCTTTATAACCTCCTGTGATAATGAGTTCCATAGGTTAACTATGTGCTGCATAAAAAAAGCAATTTCTTTTTTTAGTTAAGTTTTACATTCTACTGTTAAAACGCTATAGATTGTTTGGATCCTTGCTGTACAATGCTGCAGTGCTTCTTGTAAAAGCCAGGCCAGCCTTATTTTAATTGCACTTGTATACTACTGTTTGTGCCTTTGTGATGTTTAGTCCTTGGCTAGCTAAGAGCTCTGATAGCAGGTTGCTAAAGAGTCTGGATGGGGCTTGGCAGATGAATGCCAATGATTCATGTATGTCATGAGGGGGCTAGCCATTCTGCTGGGGGAAGGGAGAAACATCAGGTTGGAGGCACCAATAAAAGTGAGTTTTTGCAAGCCAACCACACAGCACGCTGCTGGATTTAGGATGTTGGAAGCAAGGCAATATTATATTGTACAAAATTTGGTTGTTAAATGCCTTTTGAAATTGCTTCACAAACAAATTAAAAATGTACCCATTTCCATCATTCTTCCCAGTATAAGTTGAAAAAAAATATTCAAAATACATAAAAACTTCCTGGGATAAGAAAACCATCTCCCAGATAGCTTTATTTTGAGCAATAATCATTCTATTTCCATTTTATCTTTTAAAAATATTTAAGCCCCTGATTTCATTGGAAACCTAAAGGTAACCACAAATGAAACGTGTGTCCTCCTTGGTAACTACGGGGCTAATTAGGTGCTATCAAATTTGGTGTTTTCCATAGCAACTGGGTTCCAGTTTAGCATGGACAGCTCTTTGTTTTATTTATTAGGGCTGTGTGAAACAGCACCATTCTGTTTTGATGGAGCAGCGTTTCGTTTAGAATTTTGTTTCAATTCGAAACTGCTGTTCCGTTTCATTTCTTCAAAACAGTTTCACTGTTTCAACATTTTGCCCATAGGCTATAATGGGGAAACTCAAAACAGCCTATAACTTTGTCATTTCTGGCCTGATTTGGATGAAACTTGCAGTAATGGTAGCCCCTTCTGAGGACATGAAGCGTGCCATGTTTCAAGGAGATAGGTGCAGGGGTTTCAGGGAAACTGCACCTCAAATTCTTGAAAGCAAAAAACTCATGTCACATGTACGTGTTCAGCTACAGCAGGATCAAAACTGCAGGGATGGTAGCCCCTGCTGGGGCAGCAAAGCCTGCCAAGTTTCAAGGAGATAGGTTTAGGACAAGCAAAACTCATGACATGGGTGACACTGTGTGTGTTAAGATGCAGCAGGCCTGCTAGCCCCTGTTGAGGCTACAAAGCCTGCCAGCTGTCAAGAGGATAGGTGCAGGGGGGTTCTGGGGCCCTGCACTTCTAGCTGCTGACAGACAACACTTGTGACATGGGTGGGTGACACTGTGTGTGTGTTAAGGTGCGCCCTCACTCAATTGACACCAAGGCAGAAAGCAGGGCGGTTCAAACAATGCTGCCTTTTATGCACATTTTCCATCCCTCCCCCAGAGCACTGGGATTGGAAGGGACCTCAGGGAAGGGTGAAAGTCACTGGCCAGCTACATAGTCAATAATGAGAGCAGTCCTTCCCCCTTCTTCCCCCTCCTTCTCCTTATTTCAATTTCTGTTTCCCTGCAGGCAAGCCCAGCTTGAACTTTGAAACTGGAAATGTTTCAAAAATTTCAAAACATTTCGACTTGCCTCGTTTCATTTCGAGGCTGTTTCGAAGCTCTCTGTTTTGTTTTGATTTTGCTGTTTCAAGCTCAAAACGAGTTGAAGTGAAACTGCTGGCAAAATTTCGCACAGCCCTATTATTTATGTCTAGTGCGGCAGACCTGACAATAGCCAGTATTTGTCACCAAATCACAATGAATCCTGGATTCCTTCCAAAGATAACTCCAAACAAATAACAAGGATAGTGCACTTCCATTATTTTCTTTCACATGGTATAACATTTCTTTAGAGCAGCACCACCATGCATGACTTGTAATGCATCCTTCCTTGACTTGTAATACATCCTATTTCACTTGCCTTAATAAAGCAGAGCCTCAGTTTTCCAAAATAAGGTCATGCTTACAAATGGCTATTGAGGAGGGTTTGTTTATACCCAGAATTTGCATCAGTTTAAACTAATTATGGGTTTTTTAAAATGTGAATTAGTTAAACCCACTTAATTTGGTTTGCGTGGTCTACTTTCATTTACTGGTTCCTAACCAATTTAAACTAAATGTGATGGGTATCCAGAGCAGATATGGCCCTGAAGACCTTGCTTAGCGTTTAAAAGTGAAGTTGGCTCTTGATCCTTTGACCCTGGGGCAATGGAATTCAAAAGATTTGACCAGACAGGAACACTGGAGGGGAATGTTGCCTTGTAGAGGACCATTTATACTGGTAGTTACTAGGCCTGTGCAAAGTGGCTAGTATTTGCTTTGGATTCAGATTCAGCTGATTTGGGGGACAGTGATTCGATTCGGTGATTCGAATCACTGTCCCGATTTGATTCAGCCGAATCTGATTCGGAGACTGAGCTGCTGCCAAATCTCTGAATCACCCAGGCCCATCCCCTACCTGCTCTCCCAGCCCGGCAATGACTGCCCTGCTGGCCCCAGCTCCCAGCACTTGGAAAAAAAAAAAAGCCCCAAATCACTGCCGAGCAAGGTGTGATCCCCACTGCCTCTACTGCATGGGGGGCCCTGCACAATCCCCTTGATCCCCCCACTGTCCTAGCCCCCCACATGGCTGCCCCGCCCGCCCCAGCTCCAGCCCTTTAAGAAAAGAAAAAGCGAGAAAAACCCTGGCACTCACCGTTTGTGCCTGGCAGGAGGCGATCCCCACTGCCCACTGCTGGCCCCTGCCACATGAGCCCCCTGAAGCCCCGAGGTCACTGCAGGAGATGGTAAGTCCCGGGGTTTTTCTCAGTATTTTTTTTCTTAAAGGGCCAGAACTGGGCTGGGCAGCTGTTGGGGATGGGGAGGGGGTTGGTTGGCGGGCTCATGCAGAGCCCCCACATGGTGTGGGGCAGTGGAGATGGCCCCCCACCCAGCAGCACCCGGTGAGTCGAGGCTTTTTTTTAAAGCACCAGGAGCTGGGGCAGCTGTGGGGGGGCTGGGGGAGCGTGTGAGGGTCAGGGAGGCTGGAGGAGCAGGTAGGGGATGGGGCCTGGCAGGGGTCCCCCCATGGTCCCCACCCCTACTTACTAACGCCTAGTCCGGCTGCAGTTCCATGCTGCAGCCACTGGGGACTGTCCGAATCGATTCAAAGCTCTCCGAATCTTTTCTGAAGATTCAGAGAGCTTCAAATTGATTTAGAACTTTTAACTGGTCCCCTGATTCAATTCGGATTTGGAGATTTGGCCACTGAATCAGTCCGAATCTCCTCTGAATCAAATCTCCACCCGAAGCTTCGCAGAGCCCTAGTAGTTACATGTGTGTTCACTAACATTGTCCTGATAAAATACCAATGGGAGGCTCACCAGGCTCCTGAAGGGGAACGGTGTTGCTAACTCTCATGATTTTTGGCGTTGTTCTTAAAGTCTACGCTTTGGAAATGTGAAAAACTTAGCTCTTTCTTATATATGTTTAAAAGAACAAGTTCAACAGCCACTGGATCAATATTAAGTCCCTTTTGCAAGAGCTCATAGCCCAGGGCCATGAGGTGACAGTGCTGCTGCCTTTGTGCTTTCAGACTGTTGATCCAACCAAGCCTTCCCCTTTAAGCTTTGAGATGATTATGGTGCCAGTCACCAAGAAGGAAATGAGATCCCTAACAGAAGACTTCCTCCAGATGCACCACTACAAAATGTCTAGGGTTTCCTACTGGGATTACTGTTCCAGGCTGTTTGACATTGCGTCTGAGTTCATATCCAGAAGCAAACTGATTTGTGAGGAGCTCATGGGGAACAAGGAGCGGATGAAGAAGCTTAGAGGGGCTGCCTTTGAAGTGGTCTTGGCAGATCCCATTTTCCCTTGCTCTGATCTAGTGGCAGAACAGCTCGGCATCCCTTTCATATACACTTTCCGCTTCTCTACCAGCAACACAGTAGAGCGGAACTGTGGGGAGATCCCAGCCGCAGCTTCATATGCTCCTGCCAGTGTGAGTGGCCTGACAGACCACATGTCCTTTATGGAGAGAGTGAAGAATGAACTCTTTTACACCCTCCATGATGTTCTGTTTCACCAGGTTTTCTGGAGAGAACGGAATCAGTTCTACAGTGATGTTTTAGGTAAGGCAGCTCTTGTTGGCCTCAGTTATGTCTATGAAGTAACACAAAATGTAAGACCAAGTTTGGAGAAAGGAAATGCTGTCCAATGGTCAGGGGGATTAGCTTGGGTCTTGGGGCACCTGGTTTCAACTTTATGCTCTGCTACAGATTTCCTATGTGATCCCAGAGAAGGCCATTAGAAGTTGTGCACAAAAAGGTGTATTGCCTTAGCTATCCCTCTGTGGCGAAGGGGACCACAGCTATATACCAATGTAAAGCTAGACTAATGTAGCTCAGGGGTGTCAAACTTGATTATCCTCCTAGGCTTGATCCAGGCCCACTGGCAGCGGCCAAGCAAGCAGCAGCAGCAGGGGTGGTGGGGCAAGTAGCAGCAGTATGGATATTAGTGCATTTATCACTTGCACTCCCCTGCCATCAACATGGGGCCTTTGGGACTCCATCGCTGGAAACTGAGCAGCGGGGCCACCTTTACTCACTTTTACTCCATATTCCTAGTCCCTTTACTAGCCCTAACTATAAATTTGTTATAATTTTTCATATATGGAATCTAATTATAGGAGGATTGTCTTAAATGCATCTACCCCTTAACTGCTGCAGCAGGAAAGCAGTGGTAGGGAGGCAAGCAACAGGGAAGCAAGTGAAGGGAAGGCAGACAGCTTGACCGTGGCCCTTGGCCCTTAGCCCTTGCCCCCACAACATGTTGTCTCCCCTCCAGGGGTGACACATAGGGGGTGCATGTGCACCCCCTGATCGTGGTAGCGCACCCTCTACAAAAAGGCTCTGCTTGCCATCCTGCCACCACTGGCGGTGTCTGCGTGTGGTTGCCGACCCCTGGTCGGCGCTCATCACCCCCACCCCCACTGCCAACAGCGCCGGCGGCGTCTGCGGGAGCTCCCGCTTACTGCCACTGTGCTCCCGCTGTCGCCATGCCCCCCCAACCGCCGGGGGCACACGTCGTTCACGCTCCCTTCCACTTGCCTCTCCCCCCAACTGCTTCTCCCCATCACTTGCTCCTCTGGGGGGCCCCCAGCACTTGCCTCCTTGGCCGCCTGCCCCCCTGCTTGGACCCCCGCCACTCCTTGTCTCAGTATTGGGTGCATCTGCACCAGGACCCTCACTGCCCTGTGTCTCAGTGCTGGGTCCCTCATCACTTCATGCCTCACTAATTGATTCCTGGCATCAGGACCCCTTCTGACTTGCAGGAACAGCATTTTCACTTGATAATTCTAAGACAAAGCTTTGTTTTCCTCATGTCAACAGCCTCATCTTGGAAGTGAGTAATACAGCCACTTATTTCCAATAGGAAAGGACGAATCTCAGATGGGCGCAAAGCCAAGCCGGCAATATCCATTTCTGATGCTATAGCATCATTAGCGAGGCCTGTGATCTGACCAATATACAGCTATACCAGCAAAACTGCTTTTGGTGGGATGGCTTATTTTGCTCAGGGGGAAGTAAGAATAAGGTAATCTGGGAAGCACATGGTTTTGCTGACACAAATGCATAGGTATTGTACAGGTATTGCTGCTTCGGTGGAAGAATTGCATCTCTAATGGAAAGAGTCAATGCAAAACTGAGCACTGACCAGAGTTTAAATCCTCTAGGCTTCAGTTTCCTGTGCTGGCCGGGGAGAGCCCAGGCCATGGTGAGGCTGTTTTCCTTTCTCTGAGCTGTGTGCTTTCCTTTCCTTCCTTCTCAGCATGTCTCCCGTGAGCTTCAATGGACAATGTCCGCAGGCTCCCTGGATATGTTTGAGGGGCAGTGGGTGCTGGCTGGTTTTTCTCTGCTTGGTTGTCCCCCCTTAGAAGTCTAGGTTGCCTAGAGACGTGCTGGTCCATGTTCTAGTTAAAATGCGTCAGAGCAGACTCCATTAGTTGAGTCTGCTCCATGTTCTAATTAGAACGCTCCAGCGTCGCCTCATCATCATGTGTATTAAGACCCCCACATTTCAAAATGGCCATGGGGGAGCTTTAACTAAACCTGATTGAATGTTTCAGTTAAAACCCCTCCACAGCCATTTTGAAATGTGGGGCGGGCTTAATGCATGTGTCGATGAGGCATTTTAATTAGAGCGGCTCTCTAGGAACTGCTGCAATTAAAACAGCTCCCCTCCCACCTCCAAGTACAGGTATAGGCAGCCTTAGTTATTAACCTATATCCTGTACTCGCATTCCTGTTTGATCATCCTTTGCCCCAATAATTTAGTTAGTATACAGATAGTAGCCTCCCTCTAATCATTGTGGTTGCGGGGCTTGTGGTTTCCTGGTGGTCCTAGGCCCACAGTGCCTGTATAACAAATAGGCCTGTCTCTACGATACGAACAAGAGCACTGCACTGTTTTGCAGGGTTGTGTGAACAAACATGAAGAGCCTGAGGCATCCAGACACTGGTGATGGGAGCCATAAAATACCTTTAACAGAAATTCTGCTTTGACCCATTACCATTGACTTGGTTACAATTGTCTCAGCAAGGAGTGTGACCCTTTAGATTTCCTGAATTGCTAACTTTCTCTTTATGCCATGTTAATGCTATGGAAAGGGCACAATGAAAGGAAGATGAGGGCATGAATTGAACCCTCTGTGCATATTGCTCACACCTCTGTGATGGGGCTTGAACAAATAAATCACTCCAGCTATACATAGTCGTCTCGTGCTGCTTCAATAAAGCTGCTGCCTCTAATGCCAACCCTGCAAGTGGTTTAGCTTCACTCTGTCTGTGACAAATGTAGCCTTGAATGAACTGGGAATAAATCACACATGTTTCAAGTGTGTCTGTTTGTTAGCAGCTCCTCTTTGATTTAGCTGAGTGATATGCTACACTGCTCTGCAGTTCTCTCAACTGGCCACTTGGTCAGCCTTCTGCTTTGAGACCATGGTCCCTGGATGAGACCTCACCCTTTAAAATCTGGCATAAGGCCAGAACCTCCTTTTTTGCTTGAATGCTCTAAAGATTGGGACTCTCCTTTGGAAGTTCCTCCCCATGTCACCTCTCTTCTCCTTTAAGACTATTCAGTACCTTTGCCAAAGAGGCTAGCACTGGCCTGCTGTTTTAGCAGCCAGTGCTGTGAAGTGGTCTATAACCTCACCACCCTTTTGTTTGTAGGAAAAGGTGCAACAGGCCACAACCAGTAGTCGTCAGAACCAAGACAATGCAACACCATTTCCAAGTAGGTGGCTGGTCGGAGCCAACAGCAAGATGGGAAGTAGTGTAAGGCCAGGGTGAAGGACCTCAAATAGCAGTACAAAGCTGCCAAAAGTGCCACAGCTCTTTATAGGGAGCTCACAGGGTTTTGGCTATGGATTCCCAAATCGAACAACACTTTGGGGTTTATTCTGCTGGCAACTTGGATAAGACAGATATCATTGATGTGGAGGAGACCATGGGTGAGTAGGTCCCAGAGACCCAGGACCTGTTTGGGGGAAAACATTTTGAGGAGACCACTGAGGACCTGTAGATGCAGAGACCTGGCCTGGATTGATGCAGCCCCCACCACCAGACTGCCTGCCAGTCACCCTGCCACCAACAAAGATCCCCTCCATATCCAAGTTGGGGGTGATTGTAGTGAATGTGTGTGCTTTTTGTGTCATGCTGTGCCTGGGTTTTACCAACCTGTCCAGAGCATGTCCAAAGATGTCTTCCACATGGGCTCCCTTCCCGTCTTGCTGCCTCTTGCAGAGGTGGGCTGCATGGATTGTGTTAAACCTCATATGCCAGTTCTCAGGTTCACTCCGCACCCTTCACCCTGCAAATTCCTCTTGGATGCACATCCTGGAAACTGGAAGTGGTGCATGGCTCAATGCCTCTCTTGGGCAAGCCAAACACTAACCTCTGCTCCTTTCCCCTGGCCTGGTTTGTCTAAGAAATTTTCCTAGGTGTTCAGGGCCTGTGAGAGAACCTGCCATCACCAGGGACTCCCAGGGCTGGGAAGGGGCTTTGGCAATGGCACCCCAGGAGCTTCAGAGAGGTGGGGGTTTTTAAACTCTAATGCTGAGAATGGAACAAAGGCAACTTGTTATAGTTCCTGCCTTCCAGGATCAGCACCTGCAGCTGCAGCAGGCTCAAGGGGGTCATGAGATGAAGAGGAGCAGGAAAGAGCTGGTAGACTCCTCTTAAGAGGCATGCAAAGGCTTTAGTGGCCTGGAAGAAAGAGATGGAGAAGTGTGAGGACTTGTGTGGAGGCTATGAAGCAAGGCTTGAGGCAGATGAGGGAAGTGGCATGCAGGGTCACCAAGAAGACCAAGGGTGTGGCCAGGGAGAGATGCACAAGCTTCAGCTGGGAAAAAGATGCCTGTTACAGAGGGGACCGTGGACCTTATCAGTGGTGATGTCTGATTGGAGTAGGAATTGTAGTGCTCTGTGATGGATGTTATGGACCAAGTGGTGCCATAGATAGTGTCTGACTACTGGCACCCTGCCATGTGCTGTGAACACCCTTTCCCTGCCAACAACTTTCACATGGAGATGTAGTCACTTATGTGCTTGAGGCCCCGGAGAACACATCCTTCTTGAGTCAACAGCATGGTGGCAGTGGTATTACTGGCTTCATCTACTCCACAAGAGCAGGGAGAGCAGCTCCTTTGGGAAACCAAAGCTGACCCTTCCAGCTTCCACACCAGCCTAATGTTTCACCCCACAAGGCCCTAGGCTCTCAATAGACAGCAGAGATTCTCTTCTCTGCAGCTCTGAACCAGGGCCCATTTTGGTAGACCTGAGACAGCTAATTGTAAATAGTTTCTAACCAGTTGTTAACCCCTTCTTAATATCTCCATTGTTCCTTGCTTCCCCTCAGTTTCTCTCCCAAGTTTCAACTCCCTCGTAATGTCTATCCTAGTTCCTGGGTTTTGTTTTGCACTGACACCGACACCAATTCCACCCACAGACACTGTGTGGAAGCACAAAATCATGACAACTGGCAGCTAATTGCTGTTAACACCTGTACCAATGCTCTTTGCTTCCATTTTATATCCTGATCTTCCCCAGGACTGGTGCTTTGCCAGTGCATATGTCCATTCCTGTAGAAAGACACTGGTGATGGGGAAAGCTCCAAGCACATGAATGTTGATTCAGTGCCTGTGACGGGCATTGCCTGACTTAGAAAATCTGGGCAGGAAGGATCATGAGGACAGATTTCCTTGTGAAGTTTCTGGCTCTGTCACAGCCTGTTGCATACAGAAAGCAGAAATGAGAAGAAAACACCCAGGCTTGGGACTCAGCTGTGGCAGTTTGTTGACCGCCTGTCAGTTGATTGGGAAAGGGACAGCTCTTGGGAAACTCTGTGAGCTGAAATGCACAGATATTGCATTTCTTGGCCATGGATCATTCCCCTCCATGGCAAGGAAAGCGGGACCCCAAATCATAGAATCAGTTTCTTCCCACGTGGTTCTATGAGGCAGCCCGACTGGTAGCTGCCCTGACATGCAGATAAAGTCCTGGTCTAGGTAGTCAAGGCTTCTCTGACCCAGACTCCCTGCATGACCTTGGGCAAGTCACTTCAGCTCTTTCTGCCTGTGTTTCCTGTCTGTAAAATGGAGACAGTCATCATCCTTTCTCCTAGCCTTTGTCTGTTGAGTCTGTTCTGATTCTCATGGTGTAAACAGAGGTGGTTATCTGTGTCACTCTGAAGTCTGGTAGAAGGTAGAGCATGGTAGTCAGGGTGTGAAGTGTCTCTTATGCTGCGTGCTTCTACAGCTCCACTGAGGCTTTTGGGTGCTACTGTAACAGAAATATAATGAGATAGTTTGGAGTAGGTAAGCATTTTCAGAGTAATTAACCATTCATAGTGAATTGATACAGTCTTTCTCTTTGGATCATAGGTTCTTTTCCAACATTACAAGAGAGGTAAAACATTTGAGGCCTTGTTTTCAAGCTGAGCATATACAGCAGGGTTACTATACATCCAGGTTTTCCCAGACATGTCCTCTTTTTTGAGTCTTCTGATCTCTGTCCTTGCAGTTTTTTGAAATAGGAACCAATGTTTGGGATTTTGCTCTGCTCCACTGACAGGAGTGGAAGGAGGGTGACTGGAGGCAGGGACAGTGCTGGGGGAAGCTGTCTGGGCACCGGGGCTGCAGCAGGGCTGGGGAGGCGCCTTCCCCTCCAGTGGTAGAAGGGGGTGGGAGGGCCCTTTGAAGGCAGAGGGGAGCTCTGTGGCTGGACTGGTGCCCATGCTCCCATGGGCCAGGCGGCCCCAGGAGATGGTGCCCGGGGGAGGGGGGAGCATAGCTAGGCCAGCTGGCATGGTGTGCAAGCCCCAGCGCAGAGCAGGGGGTGCCACAGGCATCCTCTCTTCCGCACTGGGGCCAGACTAGCTTCGCTATCACCTGCATGAATTGGAGCTGCCGTGCTCCAGCCCAGTTGGGACAGGGGCAGCTGGGGGCCCCCTCCTGCAGGGCTAGGGGGAGCAGGGGGATGCAGGTTGGGAGTGAGTGGCACCAGCATGGCCTGGGGGGGTGAAGGACTGCAGGTTGGGCATGAGGGTACTGGCAAGGCCAGGGGTCTGTGGGTCTGGAGCGAGGGGCAGCAGCAAGGATGGGGGGCTGCAGGTTGGGATTGAAGGGCACCAGCATAGCTGGGGGTGGGGGGTGGAGGGCGCAAGGGACTGTGGGTCAGGTGTGAGGGGCACTGGCAGGGCCAGGGGACTGCAGGTCAGAAGTAAGGGGCAGCAGGGATGGTGGGGGCTGCAGGTTGGGTGTGAGGGCCGGGGGCTGTGGATGGGGAGTTAGGTGTCTCCCCGACAGGTGTCCCGTTGTTTAGTACTGGAAATATAGTGACCCTAAATACAGCTTCTGGGGCTGGCAGAAGAAAGAAGAAATCAGGTCCTAACTTGTCATTGTTTTCACAGTATGTATCTTATTGTGCCCAAATTAAGGAATTATTGGGGTGAATATCTGAATGGAACAAGTATTAGTGGTGCTATTGAAACAAGGAGATTTTGTACATCATGTAATGAAGGTGTAGTTCATTAACTTCCCAATGACAAAGATACCAAAAGGGTTGTTAAAAAAATACAACTAGTTTTGTCTTCTGAGGCTGTGAGTTGCTTGGGGCGGAGACTGTTGTCCTGTGGTTCTCCACCTACCAGGGCCACCTCCCGGGGCTACTGCATTATAAACAATGCTAATAAATCCCAGTGAAAAGACTAACCGTTCCCCTTATTCACCTGGAGATAAGGAGGTTTACTTTCCCTGGCTCAATAGACTTGCATTGCTCTCAAGTGCACTGACTAACAATGATTACATTTAAACAAAGCTACTGTTATAAAGTCACTGGTTATTATCACTTCTATTTGTCTAATGAATAAAGGGAAAAGAGAGTTCTAAATGGGGGGAGGGACAGGGATTTTCAAAAATACTTAAAAGGTTATTCTATGATTATGGTTTGCTTCAATGACGGCAGCACACACAATCTCCCCTTGATATCCCACTCTGCTCAGCACCTCTAGACATGCAACAAAAAAGACAATGAAAGTTTGCAATTTGCATGGAAGACAAGCAAGAGGCATGCAGACAAGCCTATAAAAATGGACTAAGAAAGAGGCTTGGGAAAATGGGATCACAGCAAGCCGAACTGAGCTTAGCCAAGAGAAAGAAGTCTCAACCTGCCATTTGGCTAAGCAATGCCTGGCAGGTGTGATTTGTAGGCATTATGACAGAGGCAAGTGAAACTGGTTGTGTTTGACTTTTATTCAAGTCTCGTGGACCAAGCCTCATGTACGCAACATTTGTCTTGGGCAAGGTAAGGAAGCCAGTGGACAGATGTCTGCTAGATAACTGTTCGGGGAATGGATACTTCCCCAGGGCCTAAATGACTTGATCAAGAAAGGCCTGTCCCGAAATACAGAACAAAACACACATTTTAGCAGAGACATCTGGCTTCAGGCCAAACTTCCTCTTAATGATGAAAGCGGGCTCCAGCATTCAAGGCTGTGCAGGCAGTGCCTGCTCCATGACCTACCTGCACCAACCGACTCACTTTCTGCACCGAATGCAGAGGTGTGGGCTTCATATTGTCCAGTGGTCAGTGACTAGGGCAGGTTGGGGATAGTGGTAATAGAAACATTCCCATGGAAGAATAACACAGTGACCCAAGCCCTAGTCTGTGTACATAGATCCCTGACTCCTCACAGCCCCTTATCCATCCCCTGGCAGCCTGAAAAGGGCTCTGTGTAGGTCAGAGATTTGCCTGTGCAAAAGCCTGGAGTCATCTGGAATTCCTCGCCATCAGCCTGCAGAATTTCCCAAGGAAAAACAACCCAATAGTGATAAAACTGCTTGGAGGAACTCGGAGGCAGTATGGACGCTGGAATTCTAGGGCTTCCACTAGGATCACCAAAGACTCACACTGATACCCTGGGATCTACCCACAGCTAGTGAGCTCGCTCCAATCTGTGGGAGTCTGCCCCTTGCCACCAGAACTGTTCAAGAAACCCTCTGTCCCTTCCCTCTGTCTTGGAAGAAGCAAACAGGCGTTATGTGTTGGGTGGTGTTCAGTTTTGGGCCCCCTGCTACAGAAAAGATGTGGACAAATTGGAGAGAATCCAGAGGAGGGCAACAAAAATGGTTCAGGGGGTGGGGGACATGACTTATGAGGAAAGAGCGGGGGAACGCGGCTTATGAATGAGGAAAGAGGGGGGGAACTGGGCTTATTAGTCTAGAGAAGAGGAGACTTAATAGCAGTCTTCAACTACCTGAAGGGGTTTGAAAGAGGATGGAACTAGGCTATTCTCAGTGGTGACAGATGACAGAACAAGGATCAATGGTCTCAAGTTGCAACGTGGGAAGTTTATGCTGGAAATTAGGAAGAATTTTCTCACTAGGAAGGTAGTAAAACACTGGAACAGGTTACCCAGAGAGGTGGTAGAAGCTCCATCCCTGGGGGTTTTCAAAACCCGGCTAGACAGAGCTTTGGCTGGGATGATCTAGTTGGGGATGGTCCTGCTCTGAGCAGGGGGTTGGACTAGGTGACCTCCTGAGGTCCCTTCCAACCCTAACTTTCTATGATTCTGTGTGGCCAGGGGGACACAGAGGCACTACTGTCCTCCCCCACACCTAAGAAAGAAATGGCAAAGCACTTGAACAGCACTTCACTCAGGGACCAAGTGCAACATAGCAAGAGAGGCAGAAGCTGGTGCAGTGTGATGGCCAGCCCAGCAACATCCTCTGTCCACTTGTTTTCTGCTGTCACACTCCCTGGAAATACCCACCATGTTTACCAGCCCCACCCCCCCAGGTCTGCCTCAGTCACTACTCCTTTCCTCCGAGTTCGTGGAGAAACAGTGCCATGTCACTGAGGTGCCTAATTCCAGAGCATTAGCATCCATTACAAAGTGTCTGCTCATCCCAAGTGCCAACTATATCTGTAGAATTAACCAGCCATCAGCCACAAACCACGAACAAGTCAGCAAAATGCATGGCTTCTGAGTGAGAAAGCAGTTCTTACAATGACAAAGGGACAGATGCCATTACTAAAGGACTGAGCTGAGATGTGCTGAAGTCATCAGAAAGATGCACCATGGACTGAGGGCTGGAGCTTATGTTGCAATACACGCAGATCTAAAAAATGCTCCTTGCATTACACTACGAGTCTAACACAAGATGAAAATAGGCTGCATTTCTGCAGAGCTGCCTCCGGCTCATGTAAGAGAGTCTTAAGTAATTTGAGCCAGGCAGTGGTAGCTGTGATGCCTTTCCCTTATATGGTATATTGTAAACGGACATGCCCTCTTATCAAGATTGGAACTTGCTGTGTCTAATCTTTGTGGGCTGTTCCAAGACTTGCTACTCTCTGAACTGCAGGGCCAAGTTCAGCTCAGTCAGAAATGAGCTGGCAGTCAGAAGCAGTCAGGATGCTGGCAAGGTGGTTTCCTCTACTGCTCTGTGTTCAGATGTGCTTCTGGGACTCAGGATCCTGTGGGAAGGTCCTTGTTTGGCCCACTGATGCCAGCCACTGGATCAACTTAAAAATGATACTGGGAGAACTCATCCTGCGGGGCCACGACGTGACTGTGCTGGTGCCATCAGCGACATTGCTCATTGATTACGATGACCCCACCTCCCCCTTTGACTTTGAGGTCCTTAAAGTGCCCTTCACAAAGGAGACCGTGAAGACAGTGCTGCAAGACTTCCTGAGCCTGTGCCTGTACGAGAAGCCCCACCTCTCCCACTGGGAGGCCCTGGTGAAAATACGACAAATGATGACCACCTTCACCAAGATGTCAAAGCAGACCTGCGATGGCTTTGTGCTGAACCCCAAGCTGATAACGAAGTTGCGTCATGGAGGGTTTGATGTGTTAATCTCTGACCCTCTTGCTCCTGGGGGTGAGCTGGTAGCAGAGGTGCTTGAAATCCCCTTTGTCTATACCTTTCGGTTCTCCGAAGGGAACACCCTGGAGCGCCTTTGTGGAGGGATTCCAGCCCCACCTTCTTATGTGCCAGCTAGCACAGGGGGACTGACGGACAGGATGTCCTTCTTGGGGAGGCTGACTAACTTCCTGCTGTACCTATACAATGATGCACTGTACCTGTATTTTTGGGAGGATGAGTGGAATCAGTATTACAGCAACGTCTTAGGTAAGATAGTTACTGGAGTCACTGCACAGGTCAAGATTTTTTTTTTTAATGGAGCTCTGAAGGGTGGAAACTGAGTCCAGTTTAGGGCCTCTGTTGCCTGGTTTTTCAGAAATATTACTCACCTGCCCTTCCAGAGCTGGAGCCCTCTGAAAGACCAAGTGCCTACAGCACCCTCTGGCTTTGACTGGAGCTGGGGGTGATCAGAAGCCCTAAAAGGTAGGCCCCCACTAACACTCCAACAGGAGCTGTTGAATGCTCAGTCCCACTAAGACCAGGCCCCAAGCTGAGGTGCCTACACTGGGAATTGGATTTTACTCTCCCTGACTTTAGCCTCTCAGCTTTGAAGACAGAAGCCTCTGTAGCATGGGCAACTGGTGCCTCCCAAGTCTGGGGGAGCACCCATAGGTGCTGCCGGCGGTGTCGGCAGAGGGGCCAGAGCTGGCAAACTCCTGCAGGCAGCGGCAGCAGGGCCAGAGCTAGCGAGCTCCCATGGGTGCTGCCAGCAGCAGTGGCGGTGGCCTTGTCGGAGGGGCACGTGCCCCCCGCCCCCCTCCCCCATGAGTCACCTATGCTCTGTAGCAGGGGTTGGAGTCATTTGTAGCCAAAGTCCTTCCCACAGGCAAGCAGATTCATCTCTGGTGTAACTTGGTTTAAGGCAATGGAGTTACACAGGGGATGGTTCTGTCTCAGTATCACCTTCAGAGCTGTGTCCCAGATGTCTTGTAGCATTTTGAGCATTTCAGGACAGGATTTAAAGATGGCGAGAGCACCAGTGTCTCACACAACTTCTGGTAGTGGCATGTGTGTGTATAGATTTGTCTTTGTTGTTTGGTGAAGAACACCACATAGTTGAGTCCCTTGGCACTTGATTTGTCCTCAGGCTCTTGGGTCTTAAAGCTCCCATTTTCTAAATGGACTTGCTGGCAGCTTTTAGACACGGGTCTGCAGTCTTCAGTGCTGAAAGCTGTTAATTAAGCATTGCATCAGCTCTTCCCCTTGATTGAGGAATTTTGCAGTTTGAAATATAGCTGGGAGGTCCCACAAACTGAGACCTGATTTGTTTTCTTTTTTCCTTCTCATCTACACTTGGGGCCAGATAAAACCCATTGAAGTCCCTGGGCGGGGGTGGGAGGGTGGTCTTCATTTAATTCATTTGCTTTGGATCTAGCACCAAATGTGGATTTATTTATGCAACTAATTATGAATAATAACGAGGCAAAAGTAAAAGACCTAGCTAACATTCCCTAAAATTCTCCCAGCGAGAGCCCCAGCTCCTCAGATTGACTCTCTCCACTCCATAGTAGTTGTTTCCTTTTAAAATGAAGTTTACACAATAACACATTTGCAGTCACTATGAATGTGCCATGGTGTAATGATTCAGACCCATCATTTCTTAATCAACACCCATGCAGAGTTCTTTATGTCTTAAAGGGATACAGATAAAAAACAAGGGACAGGTCTTATCTGGTCTAATCTGACATAGTTTCATCCACATCAAGAAAGATACCTCAATTTTTGGCAGCCAGGGCAGATCCAGGATTGGCGGGTGCAGTGATATAGTTAATATCCCCCCCACTGCTTCTTCTACGCCAGATTTTAAAACAGTGTTTCTATCTGGGTAATGCTGAAGGAGTCGATTTACTTAATGACTCATTATAATCTACCTGATTCCTTCCTTTCTTCACTCCAGGGGTATTAACAATCATCTCTTCTTTTTAATGGTCTTGATAATCCACTATCCTTTCTTCTTTCATTTTGCTGTCTGTTGGCTGCTCCTGGCAATACTGCTTTTATTTTACAGCTCTGCAGGGCTAATGTTAGCTCTATCTACAAACATTAACTGGAGTTTGAAAATATTAACTCAGGTGATCACTCCAGTGTGGAAAAACTGTCAGTGAAGTATTGGGTGTACTGTCAAGAGACTGGAGAAGGCTAGATTTTGTTCTATGAATCTGAGTAAGAGATGCATATTTAATTTTTAATTGACTTCAGGACTAATGAAAAATTTTGGATTTTTTTTATTTTGTGTTTTGTTTTGTTTTTATATAATATAGGAGATGAATGCACCTTCCAATAAAGTTATATATTTTTTTCCTTCAATCTTTAACTGAATTATATAGCCCCAGGCCCCTCCTGTATTAGTAAAGCTTTTAGTTTCTTCTTAATTAGAGAAAAATATGTGTTGTGTTATGACATGTGACAATACATCACACAATTGGCAGGTCCTTTTTCAAAATCCTAGATCCTTCCCTGTTGAGAGTGAAATATCTGGCTCAAGCATTTCTTGAACAAGTTTTCTCCTGTCATTTGTAAGGGTGATCAGATGGTGCTTGATGTCATTTTCTCTTTCTCTTCATGCCCCTTGTTTACTTTTCACCTTTCTCTAAATATGGATAATTTACTTATAAAACTCTGTAGTCCTGACCTTCCTGAGCTTCACAGCCTTGCACAGTACTGCAAGAAAAAAAACAAACCTGAGGGTATTTAAGAATCAGTCATTCCCCCTGAAACTGTAACCTAGCTAGTGGGGGTATTAAGGAAGTCACAACACCAGGGACTGTCAAGCACTCCCAGGACCCCCGCCACTGGCTGGCTTAAATGCATTTGTTTGTTGTCATGGCTATTCTGCTATCCGGATCTGAACTAGTCTTTTTAAGATTGCAGTTGTTCCTTTTGTTTGCAGCGTAGAGATAGCTTAAATGTTTGGAAAGTGGTCACGTGGGCACATTGCAAGGAAGCACATGCTTTAATCTTTTCCTGATTTGGGGCCCAGGAGTAGGACCTGAATTAAAATTAAAGTTTTTCTATCTACATAAGAATGTGCATGATGCAGACAATGAGATTTGGGATTTCCTTAAATTCTTTTGTTTTTCTATGGGCTTGTGTGTTGCAAGTGCAATAATATGTGATAGCCCTACAAGGTTCCTTGGGTGAATCTGATATCTTTTATTAGACCAACCCAAATAGTTGGAAAATAATTATTAAGCAAGCTTTCGGGTTCAAAAACCCTTTGTCAGGCTAAGGAAGTTTCAGCAGTTGGTGTGTGCTCTTCCTGGATAGAGTGAAAAGTAAAGCCAGCGGCTGGGCTGGTATGCATACAAGACAGGTAGTCAGTGAAAATGTAGATTGAGTCGTCGATGGGTGAGAGACAGGCTATGTGATAGCACTGCATTCAGTTTAAGCCCTGCTTTCAACCTTAGCCCCCTGATTCGACAGGCTACAAAGATTACACGCGTGCTTCACATTCACACTGAAGTCAAATGGGTAGATTTTTCAAGTGAGGTGACGTCCTGCTGTCAAAAGCAACAGTGGGCCAGATTTACAAAGGTGCAACTACTGAAAAAACCTTTGTGGATCTGGTGCTCAGTTACCATTTGAAAATTGGACACAGCCACAGGTGGTCTTTAAAACTTCCCAGTGAAACATCTAATTTAAATACTTGTATGTGCAGGCTTCAGGGCTAACCTAGTGGCACATTCACAATCTGTTTTCCCTATAAGTGTAAGTAAAAGTGCTCCACGATCAAGAGCAAGGCATCCAATTAAAGCTGCCCATTGTTCCCAAGACAGTTCCAAATTTCAGGTTCCCTAAGGACTCCATAAAACAAGACTTTTGCCCTGATTTTGGAAAGTTAGACCTGGATCAGGGCAAGGCAGTGCCTGCTGCATCTCCTGAACAGACTCAGCGTGATTTTGTTTGGTACTGCAAGAACAGGGCTATATGTTACTTTTGCTGACAACCCCACGAACAGGAAGCAGCAGAGCTGTGTTCACACAATAACATACCTGAGCTCATTAACTTTGCTGCTGAGCAGAGATAATTGCCCTGACTGGAACAGTGCAGCTTCAAGAACCAGCTTTGGAAGTGATGAGAACTGCCTTTGCTTCTGGGGGTCTATGGAGTAACTGGGACAGTGCTCAGAATTTTGCTTTCTGCAAGTTGGTTGCTTTACATCAGATAGAAGCTCAGGCCCCGGGGGTCTACGCCATAGCTGACAGTTAACCCTAAACCAGAGCTCCTCAGCCTTACCCACATAGCCACAAAAAGTATGACTAACAACAATATTGACCGTTTTTATCTGGAGATATCAGAGCATTTTAAAAATGTGGGGAAGCAGTATTACCCCTCTTAGGTATAACCCTTGGCCTAGCTAAGTATGGTGACACTGTAGTCTTGACAACTTGTTGAGATGCATCATCAATCATGATATGCTTTCCAAGCTGTGCCTATGCAAAAATAAAAGCAAATAGGCAGGATTATGAACTGCCCAGCAGGAGACTCCTTTACCTTCATACCTGTCTAACGTCTAGGAGAGTAATCGACTACACCCAGTAGAATTACTCTTCTCCCATCCCCTGACCCCATTTCTAATGACAGTCAGTGTTACAGCAGCTAGTTAGGACTGGAGCATATATAGCAAAAGATCCCAGATTTTACTGGTGCATATACTACCTTCATAAAAACACAGCATTTGAAGTACCACGTGCAAAATTTGTTCTTATTGTACAGACGTCATTGTAACCTTCCCAAAGGTTAATTATTTCCAGACTCAACAGAGGAAAACAAACACCACACATGCATGGTGTTCAATTCTAACATTCTTTTTAGACGTGTCAAATTGGGATAGAAAACCTGAAGGGAACACAATGAAGCAGTCACCAAAGGACATGAAATGATTCCATGTCAAAATGATGTTTGGGTCTTCTTTGGTATACAGCCAAATTACATTAGTTAGTGGCATAACTTGTCCCATTAGTTCATCATCTCAGGTGATTCTTTTCTGGATTACTGTTAAACATGAGCCAAACTTTACTTACCTTCTGGTAAAAAGTAGATCAAGAGAAATGCAAAATAGTGTAAGTAGCTCTTGGACAAGAGGGAACAAAGCGCCGGTAATGAGAAAAGAACACTTTCTTATCAGAACACAGTTGCCTTAGACGATGTAACACATAGGTAAGTTTTATCAAAAGTGTAGTTCTACTCTGAGGTTCATTCTACACTTGTGTTAAATGATGATTGGTGAAGAAAGCACAGTTTGTCAGAGATATACAGTGCTGGAGGGTACTGGACACTTCCAAACTCGGTCCGTTATCAGGTTAATCTTCTCTCTCTCAACCCAGAATCACTGTCCTGTACTTCATTAAACTGAGCTTGAATCCACCACCATAGCAATTCAATCATCTCTTTTCCATCTAGAGTGTCTTCTCCTGAGCCCTGATCATTCAGCTTCTGGGAAAGCATTTATCAAATGTGATGATCAGATTTAAGCCGTGTAATCTCATGACAGCAATTAGGTCAGGATACAGCTTCTGTTAAGCTTCAGTTAGGACATTTTCCAAGACCGGGACTAATTGGCAATTTCCCTTTTCTTTTTCTGCTACAGACTACAGTTTGTTTACCATGGTCCTTGTTCTGTATTGAATGTTTAAATGGTGTCATTTTCAGTTCTTGCAAAATGATGCTGGGAGTTGTAAATAAGTGAGCTAAAATAGGCTAGCACTCCCCCTCCCTCCTGGTTTCTCACCTATTGTATTCTAATTACTCCTTTCACATCTGATGAAGTGAACTTGCATTCATGAAAACTTGTGCTCTCTATAAATCTGTATTTAATTAGTCTGTAAAAGTCCCTGTCTATCCTGCCTTCTGACTGATTTACAGACTAACACGGCTAGCTACCTCTCATAGGCTAGTTCTTGAAAGCTGTAACTCATCTGCAAAGGATCTGATACATTCAAAACTAAAATCGCCAAAGCAAATTGTACCTCCAAGTGGAGTTCCAAGAGATGAATCAACCCCTCCCTATGCAATAACCATCAGTTTTCAGTGGAGAAGAGACTTTCGGTGATTGCTTCCCATTTTGTTGCATGAAAGTAAAAACAAGCAGAAGTCTGTTGCTTGTGCTTTATTGAAACTACCCTGCCTCGCTAATCAGATCTGGAACAACTCTCAGACTGACAGGTATATCAGGCCTTATGATGAGCACTGTGGGACATGAATTTAGCCTCTGGCATCAGGTTTTTTTGTTTGTTTGTTTGTTTTTTAACCAAACCACTTACAAGCTTCCAGTCATTCCCCATGGTGCATCAGAGTACACACTGGAGCAGTTTGTTTTCTCTGTGCTGTTTGGTATATTAAATATCCTTTGTCAGCTAAAAATTAGGACCATCATGCCTCGTTACAGCTTTACAGAACAGAGCTTCCCTCTAACTTCCTTTCCTAGTTCAAACCTTGCAGACCTAAGGATCTGAGCAATATTAGTGACATTAGTCCTCTTACCTAAGTGCAGTGCAAAGAATGTACTGTGGCTTATGCCTTCTTTGAGCATTTCCTTTGCTAGACCAGTATGTCTTGAACTATCCTTACTCCCTCTAGTTAGATAAAGAATTGGCTTCAGCTTCATCCATAAGAATTGACTCTACCGTATCTTTTGCTACAGGTTGTACAAGAGATTCACCAAGAGTCTGTGGTTTCCCAGTGTGAACATTTCAGAAGCACGTTTTTTTTAGGGCTATCACATTGTACTGATCCCTGCATCTCCAGGAATTGGCACAGGGAGCTGGCAAGGGAAATTCCCACTTTTATATAGGGTAGCTGTGGATTAGGGTCACAAGCCAACGGGCTAGGGGGAAAGGGACAGGCATAGATGAATAAACATTGATATTAATGTACAGACACTTAGGATCCAGTGTTACCCAGATCATAGGCAACTTGTGGGTAGGTTAATGAAAAAAGAAGCAGAAACAGGTCTACAGCCCAATCTTTTATTTGCTTGCACTTTAGAACATGAAAACAAACATTTATCCCAAAGTCTATCTGGTGACCTGTGACAGCACAACATATATTCTCACCTATACCAGCTGAGGAGACTCAAGAGGTGGGAGGTGGGTGGCATGCAGATTGGTAGCAGGTTTTGTTGAATTTGCTGAATTCCCAAAATTTCCCTCCAGCCTATGCCCAATATTTATGCATGGCTGGTTTTAATATTTTAATAAATGATCTCTGATTGGTTTGATTCATATTTATTTGTTTCACTGAAACATTTGGAACTGGACTGAATCAGATCTCTTGTGGACATGGAAGGTGTCAATTAGTTGGAAAATATCCTTGGGAAAGAAGGAGGGTTTCTTATTTCCTTCTCTTCCCCATTGTGGAATGTGGTTCCTGTTTCTTCTTTACCTTACTTTACTGTCTTTTCTGACAAAGCTGTTTTTCTTCGTACAAATTATCTAAACATTTTAAAAAATGTATCTATTATAGCAAAATAACAGCTAATACATTTGGTTACATCAATCAAGTAGTACTATTACTACTTTAAGATGAAGCTATGATATCGTATACATGGATTATTTAATGTATGGTCTTCCCTTATCTCCTTTTGGGCCTTGTGCTTTGTTTAATTGTTTTTGGTGGTTTCCTTTGCTTGCTGACCAAGTTAGCAGTTACATTTGCAAAGATTCACGCTGCAGTTACTCAAAAACAGCCTTTGAGGCTTCTGTTTAGCTTCAGTCCTGCAGCTTAGCCTAGGCCTTTTGAAAACGGCCAAGGCTGGCAACACCAGGTAACAGGTAGTAAAAAATGACCCTAGGGTAAAATCACTCAAGAATAGGTAGCATGTAGGGAACACTAATACTGTGGTATATACACTTGAAAAACCTTAAACCCTCCCACAACTCCAGAGGAACTCCCAACAAACTTCTGATCCCAAAATGCTTTGTTGCTGTCTGCCAGGGCTCCCACGTCTGAGCCCTGCTGCAGCTCCTAGCCTGGTTCTGCTGATCCTTCCAAGTCTCCGGCCATGTGTCTCTCTCAGCCACAGGTCCCATGCTCCATTGCTGCTTTCCTGCTTCCTCTCATCCCCTTCTGGGAATTGTAATGCATGTTACGGTTCATTTCTCCAGTCCCCTGGAAGCTTCTGAGAGCTGTAGTTCACATTACAACATTACAGTACATAACATTCAATATTACAGTCCACTACAACATTAAAAGGGTTAGAGATGCTTTTTAACTGTGTTTCAAGTCACTTTGTTATTTTTTAAAGCCCTGTACAGTGGAGAGCCTCTTTGCTGAGTGTAAGGGATGCAGTTTAACGTCTCCTAGGGAGTTATATTTTCTGCTTTCTTAGGTAACCTTGACATTCCCACCCTTTAATTATGTGAGGCTGCACCTTGCCCTGTCAAGCTGTATCTTGCCATAATGGTGGTGAGAAAATCCAGTTAACCAGCTCTGAACATGACGTGACAAAGGGCTGACAAAAGGCAACTTTGTTTGTTCTAATCAGGAATTGAAATACCTAGCAAAGTTTACTAGTAATGGCCTCAGGCCTCACTGTGTTGAACACTGAAAAGCAGTTCCTACCCTGACATGCTTACCGTCCAAGGCAGGGGTGGGCAATTATTTTGGGCGGAGGACCACTTACCCAGTTTTGGCAGGCTGTCAAGGGCCGTGTGGGTAGCCCCGCCCCTTGACAGGTGCCCCGTCCCCTGGTCACCATCTTGGGACTAGTGTCCCAGGGCCAGCACCGGTGAGGCCCAAAGCTGGGCGCAGGCTGGCAGGGGTCTGTGGAGCTGGGCTGGGCTGCACCAGAAGGGAGAGAGGGGAGCTGGTTCGGCTCCATAGAGCCCCTGCCAGCTGGGACCCCGTACTCTTGCCACCCTGCTCTGCGCCCCGCCGGCCCTGGGACACCAGTGGGGGCCCTGTGCTATCGCTGGCTCCCGTGCCCACTCACACCCAGTGCCCCCCAGCCCCATGGTACAGGCAGGGGGCAGCACACAGCCCCGACCCCTGCTTGCTGACAGGGAAGAAGCTGGTGCTGAGCGCGGGGAAAAATGGCCCCTAGCCCACCCCATGGCTGGTGTTCCTTGCTCCAGATGCTCGCAGCCCATACAAGTCTGTCTGGAGCAGGCACAGGCAGTTCCATGTGGGCTGCAAGCAGCTGCAGCGTGGGGTACTGGCCATGAGGCAGGCGAGGGGCCGCATTTCCCCCTTTGCACTCAGCTTTTCACCGGGGTCCTCCCCTGCCCTTCCCCCCCCGCCCCTTACCTGCAGTTCTGGCCAGGACAGCTGTGTGGTCCCAGGTCAGAAGCCCCTGCTGGGGCTTCCAGCTGGGGGGTGGGGCTGGGCAGGCCCTGCTGTTGTGGGAGCCCACCAGGCTTCCCCTGGGGCCTACTTCCCTTTCTTCCTGTCATTTTTTACAGGAACCAAGGGCAGATGAATATTAATTTTCTAAATTTTTTAGGGGCCCCACAGGCCAGATAGAATGGCCTTGTGGGCTGGATCCAGCCTGTGGGCCATATTTTGCCCACCCCTGGCCTAAGGCCTGATCTACATACACATATGAATCAGCTTAAGCAAGGGTGTAAGTTTATATTGGTTTAGCTAAACCAGTGCAACTCTGTGTGAGGATGCTCTTACATATGTAGGCTGAGCTGATGCAGACAGACTCCTGTCAAACTGATCTAGTTAATTTGTTTAAAACTGGACATGATTGTCTGTACACAGAAGCTGTGCTATTCTAACTGATCCTGTATGCCTGTCAACTGGTGGTTCTCAACATTTTTGGCTTTGGGGCAAGCACCTCTCCATACCTTGCTTGAATTTAGTGGCACCTTAGTTGAGAACCACTGATTTAGCTGGTGCCAGGTAAGGGCAGTGGGGTCTGCATCTAAATCCATCATGCCCTGCCCTTTCCATCTCCCTGCCCCTGTCTATACCTGAGGGGACAAGGAGCTGCTCCGCTGGGATCTGGCATGTTGGAGACTGGAGCCAATACCCCCACAACTCCTCCAAATAGCCCTGGGAGTGGGCGAGAAACAGGGGCAACAAGCCACCCTGACAAGCATGGTTCCATTACCATGTCTGCCTGCCTGCCTGTGGCAGACCATGCTGCTCAGATCATGGGTGTTGCTGGAATGGGGACTAGGAGAGCCACAGCAGGAGTCCCCAGAGGAGCAGCCATGGGTATCTCTTGTCCACAGGATGCTGGGGTGGGCACAGGTGGCCAGATGGGAAGAGAAGAGTACTTCCCTCAGGGTCTGGGCACTGCAATGCCCTTAAAAGGATCTTAAAAGGCACCGTGGTTGAGAGTCACTCTCATGGTCAAACCTAAATTCACAAGATAGTCACAGGGTCTCAACAGGAACAGAGCTGAGGCAACTTGCCAGAAGTTGTTGGCAGTGGATTTATGACCCAGATACCTTATTCTGGGCGGACCTGAATTCTCAGACTGACCACAACCTCTTCCATTTGATACTAGATAAATGTTATTGATACACAGTGAGAGCAGATAAGTGTAATGCAGACAAGACAGACAAATCCTACCCCCCCCCCCCCATTATATATCTACCAGTCCTGGGGTTCACAGAGAGATGGTACATGTGGTCAATATATGAGCTTCACCCTGTGGTTCTTTCTTGAATGTTAGATGTCAGCAGCCTGGAGGTCAAGGACCAACCCCCCACTTCCCTCCCCCCGCAGTGGGTTGGGTGAGTTGGGCTAGTGGTGCGCCCTCTGCCCATGGTTGCCTCGTGTTCTCCCCTTGGGGACCTTTTGCTTCTCTGAAGTCCCTCCTTTTGTATCCTTTTTCTCCTCTGATGACTCTTCATTTCCAGATACCATTGAGTGGCTTCCCTGTGGTCATCATACTGCCCACATTCTGTTCTGTCAGCATATTCCTTTGTTTCCAAACCCATCACTGAAGACATCTTAATTTGGCCACTTACTGGTGTCTTAATTTGGGTATGCCCCGGCCTCCTAATTGGCCTCCATCCACCAAAACCAGAAATCCCAAAGGCTCTGCATCTTGTCTAGTTCACAGTGAACATGTGGCAAGCATATCTTTTGTTAAGGGTATACCGTTCAAGTTTCCCAACCTGATTGTCCGTTGGCCTCTGACACGGTATCTGCCTTGAAGGCTGTGAACCTTTGTCACAAACAGGCTTTTAGAAACCAGTTAACCCTGTTGGCTACAAAGGACCAACTCACAGGATCATCATAAAATTCTAGTTGATTAGACGGATGCAAAAGTCAGATCATAAATCTTGGGGCTGATCCCCTCAAACACACATACATTCACTCACACACACACTCACAGTAGCTAGCTATGAACATTCAGTACCAATGTCAAGATATACCTATCTCCAAGCACTGGAGTCCACTGTCGATGGCCATGTTGTCCCCAAAGGACAGAGAGTTCGTGCCCGGTGCGCTTGTGCCAATAAACACACAGGGGTGAAGGATCCAACTTAACCTTTATTTCCTGCGCAGAAAATGGTGCTTGGCAATCGTTCGCAAAGCAAGCACCCCCACCCCAGTGGGCGTCTGCCTTATATAGCTACGTAACAGGTTAAACCTGCTGATGTGATGACATGTATAGCAAGCCCAGCAAGTCACCCCCCTTCCAGCGCCCCCCCAAGTAACCCCCCTTCCAGCTCCGGAACTTTGTTGATACAGTATTCCTTCTAGCGAGGCCAGCAATCAGCAACTATGCAACAAGCAATCTCCCCCAGCCTAAACAACCTACTGTATGCCCTTGGTTAGATAAAATACTTTTTTCAGAACACAAAGCTGTTCCTGAAGTAGAAAATGCATAGTAAGAGTTCAAGGGATCTCTGCTGGACATGGCTCCCAGCCCTACCTCTGTCCCTAGGGGTTTAGCCAGGTGCCCCTGAAACAAGGGGT
>NW_005842249.1:414356-423394 GCF_000455745.1 Alligator sinensis
GCTGATGTGATGAAATGTGTAGCAAGCCCAGCAAGTAACCCCCCTTCCAGCTCCAGAACTTTGTTGATACAGCTTTTCCTCTAGCGAGGCCAGCAATTATAAACAACTAAGCAACAAGCGATCTCCCCCAGCCTAAACAACCTACTGTATGCCCTTGGTTAGATAAAATACTTTTTTCAGAACACAAAGCTGTTCCTGAAGTAGAAAATGCATAGTAAGAGTTCAAGGGATCTCTGCTGGACATGGCTTCCAGCCCTACCTCTGTCCCTAGGGGTTTAGCCAGGTGCCCCTGAAACAAGGGGTGCTTATCAGCCAGTCGAGGCTTCTTTCAGTGCCATGTGGCTTCAGAAGGGGGTCGCCAGCTGGTTCTGCCTGGGAAGGCAGGGTGCTGGTCAGGTCAGAGAGGGCACCATTGGGGGTCATTCTTTGCTGCCTTTTATCCCTCTCTGGCAGACTTTGGTGACTCCCCAATTTTCGGGCTTACTCAATCCAGGGGCTGTTGACCTCGTTGGACATCCCCCTTGGTGGTTGCTGGATGGCAGCTGTCAGCCCCAGGGGTCACGTCCACAGGTACATGCAGTCTTGGAAGTCCGTTGATGAAATTTGATTAATTCACTGCTGTGATTAGTTCAAACCGGGGCTTCTGTACCTTTAACAGTGAAGTTTCAGGGAGTTCCTGGCTCTGTATTGATCTTTTCCTCTCCTTCTTTGTGGTTTTGTAGGTGTTAATTGCCGCTCATTCACTTAATATCCTAGCTAGTTACTGTGTTATGCAATCAATCAAGATTCATTCAGGGACCCACTCCATACAAAGAAGCTGTGGTTTGATTCCTGCCCTTGCTAACACTGTTACATAGTACAACTTACTTTTAAACTTGAAGTACATTTGTTACAAAGTTAAAAAGCACAGAATATAAAACATAAAAGGGTGAAATGCCATGGCACATACAACAAATAGACCAAATACAAGGGAGGGTGGAGAGGGGATAACATACTGATGCAGAAGAGCATCTACAAACTATATTTTTATTACAAGTACACCTTATATGATATAAAAATAATAATAATATAATAGAAGAAGAGGGAGGAAGGAAGAAAAGGTATAAAAGAGAAAGAATACCCAAAAGGGGGCAAATACTGCAAAAGGGGCTTTTTGCCATATGGAGGGGCTTCACATTGGAGGGAGTGGGGCAGGCAAAAAACAGTTTCTTGCTACAACCCTTGCTGTCCCCCTGGACCATTGTTCTAACATAGTATCTACCTACCTACAAACCAATTCCTAAAAGCAAACCTCTAAATACCATTTTCTAGCCATCAGAAGTCACACAGAAGCTGGTAGAAGAATAGATCCCCTAAGCCTAAAATGCTAAACTTCACTGCTTCATAACAGTGGCCAGAATTTCCAGATCTTAAATTCAGGGCTTGTAGCCTCTACTCCAGAAAGAATAAGACAATTGCTAATATGGGCTTCTCTTTTGCCTGCAGGAAGGCCCACCACACTGTGTGAAACAATGGGGAAAGCAGAGATGTGGTTGATCCGAACATACTGGGACTTTGAATTTCCTCGCCCATACCTGCCCAACTTTGAGTTTGTTGGGGGACTCCACTGCCAGCCTGCGAAGCCATTACCTGAGGTACCCTGATTCTCTCCATCATCATGCTGTTTGTCTGCCCAGCCAAAATGTGACTATTGCTTTCTGTGCTCTTTGACTGTGGGCTCAGTACCCCAAGACAGGTCACTGAGAACAATGGAAGTTTTGGAAAGGAGAACTTTAGTGCTACTTATTACTACAAAGTCAAATACCCCATTGCTGATTGAAAACACAGGGCCAGCTCCCAACCTATGATGCTTTAGACTGTAGGATCTGGCCTATAGTCAATGACTCACCTGCTTGGTAGGGAGTCAATAGTTAAAGCGTAGTGCTAGTTAATCTGGTGCTCAGTTTAAGAAAATGTGAAGCCAGAGTGCTATCACCAATCATGTTTTTAGTTATGCACAAGCTTTAACTGCCTTTAGAAAGCAAATAACAGCCAGTGTCAATTTAAATGATGGACTATCCTATGAAAAGCACATCCTATGCTGCTAATCTAAGTGTGATAGATTAGATTAGCAGCATAGTAAAAATGGAGGCTGAGATTCTCCAAAGGAGCTAGTGACCTTGCTGTCTTGAGGGTCTTTTGATGCCTGATCTGATGTCTTTTCCCCACCTTCCGCCCTGAGGTGTGTGTACACCCACCACTTCCTGTGGACCCTGGTGCAGCTACTTACAGCCTCCCGACTGCCTGCCACACCTGGCCCAGGTTCTGGGCAGGCCCCTGCCACCCACCATGGAGCCTAGGCTGCTTGCAGCAGGTTGCGGGGAGGCTGCAAGCAGCCCTGGTCTTGCTCCTTGTCAGCAGCAGGTACACACATGCCTTGAGGCTGTTTACCTGGAGGTACGCATGCCAAGCAAAATGGCTTCATGTGCCAAGCTCTAGCATGTGTGCTGGAGGTTGCCTACTCCTAAGCTATGTGTTTGCATTGCTTACCTTTGCTACAAAGCCTTTGGATATGTCCAGTGAACCTTCCCTAGCTGGCTTGTTTCCATTAACCAGCTACAGGGAGCCAGGGAGGTGGCAGATTGTATACCAACTGAGTTTCACTGCAGTGACTTCACTTGGTGGGATTGTAAATTCCCAGGGACATGCTGAAGACTAGGGCTGTGCGAAACAGCACCATTCTGCTTCAACCTGTGTTTCAATGGAACAGTGTTTCATTTTGAATTTTGTTTCATTTCAAACACACTGTTCCATTTCATTTCTTCGAAACTGTTTCGCCGTTTCAACGCTTTCGATGTTTCTCACACAGGCTATAATGGAGAAGCACAAAACCACCTGTAACTTTGTCATTTCTTGCCTGATTCAGATGAAACTTGCAGAAATGGTAGCCCCTTCTGAGGGCATGGAGCCTGCCAAGTTTCAAGGAGATAGGTGCAGAGGTTTCTGGGAAACTGCACCTCAAGGTGTTGACAAGCAAAACTCCTGTCATTTGCCAGCAGCCTCCTGTCATCTGGCAGGCAGATTGGAGGCCCACCCGCACCCCAAGAAGGGCTCTGCCACACTCCTCCCAGGAGTGCAGGCCCCTGATCTGCTTGCCAGATCACAGGAGGCTGCTGCTGCCAGCTGGGACTGGCGCTGGGAAGATTGGTGCTGCTGCTGGCCCCAGTCAGCAGCAACTGCATGCTGTCATCTGGCACACAGATCCTGGGGCCTGCACCCCTGAGAGGGCTGGGGGATGTGCCAGAATCCTCCCAGGGGGTGCAGCCCTCAGATCTGCGCTGGATGACAGGAGCCTGCTGCTGCCGGCTGGGACCAGCACTGAAGCCAAGTGAGCCCGACTTCAAAACTTGAAATGTTTCAAACTTTTGAAATGTTTTGAGTGCCCTTTTTTCATTTGCAAGCTGTTTCGAAGGCTTTTGCTTCAGTTCAATTTCACCGTTTCAAGCTTGAAATGCATCAAAACAGCTTCAAAATGAAACACCTGGAGAAATTTCGCACAGCTGTATTGAAGACCCTTCTTCATGCAGCCAAGAGGCTTACGTATCGTTTAGATCTAAGGAGACAAGTCTTACGATAGAGTGGCCCTTATTGCTGCTGTGAGGTGATGGAGGAATGGTGGTGTCTTGCCCTTGGATATAGGTAGCTGCTGCTGGATTTCAATGGGATACCCCTAGGCAATGCTGCTGCTGTGCCCCTGGGCTGCCACATGGATAGCCAGAAGGGCTATAGTCACGTGTATGGGATCTGTGGGCCATACTTCTTGAACCTTGGGACCTTTCTGAGAGGTCACCCAGTGTTCCATCTTGTTGCCCCTCCTGTTCAAAATGTATCTCAGACCATTGGATGAGAGATTTGGAGTAAGATTTCATTAGTATGCTGATGACACCCAACTCCAATCTTTCTCACATCTGACCCAAGCCTCCAGTCTAGATCCTTATCTAGTGCCTGGCTGCAGTTGGGGATTGGATGTGGGTGAAGCAATTGAAGCTGAATCCAGAGAAGACAAAGATCATGGTGGTGGGCAGACCTCATGCCTTGCTGGGATTGGGACACCCATCACTGATGGGGTTCCACCTCCTTTTGTCACTTAAGTTCATAGCCTTGGAGTGCTCCTGGGTCCTCTGCTGCACCTGGATTCTCACATCACAGCAGGGGCTAGGAGCACCTTTCACCAAATCTACCTGGTGAGAAGGCTGCAGCCTTTCTATAAAATATGGATCTGTTCACCATCCTTCATGCTCTTGGAAGTTCAAGGCTAGACTACTGCCATGTGCTCTTTGTGGAGTTACCCTTGGAGACCAACTGGTAGCTGCAGCTGGTGCAGAACGTGGTGACCCACCTTGTGACAGGGATGGATTACTGGGAGCACATTTCTCCAGTGCTCCAGAGCCTGCACTGGCTTCCAGTGATCTTCTGGGTTCAGTTCAAAGTGTTGGTCTTCACCTATTAAGTCCTAAACAGTCCAGACCCAACATGCTCAACATGCTCAATACTGTATAAGTATATACTTTACTTTGGTACTTTATTGAAAGCCACTCTACACCTAGAAATCAAATAAATCAATAAATGAACCTGAACATGGCACCACACAAGCATGCCCTCTATGTGCGACCAGGAACATGAGAGAAGGCAGGACACTCTCATTTGAGGTCACCCATTTCTGGAACTTTATCCATAAATCTGAACCTGACTGTGGCCATGCCCTGTTAGTAGATGTTAGATCTCAGTGGCGAATTTAGGCACCTGGCCAGGGTTCCTGTATTTCAGATGGTAGATGTAGGGAGAAGCCATGGTCTGTGCTTCCAAACAGATCTGTTCACTCTAATTGATGTGACATGTGCCCCACTACTGGGAATACGGAAATGAATGATTAACGTTGATAAAGCAGCAGCTTTGGGGAGTCACAGAGGATGCTGCTGAGTCAGAGAAGATGCTGCAAGTCTTGCTTTCAGCTGTGTCTTAAGTAACTTCTCCTGGAGCAGTGAAAGGCAAAGGTTTGTGCCTTGTGAAATGGGTGGAACCACACTGATGTATAGATCAATGGAGGATCTATCCTGCTTGTTCTTTAATTTCAGGTCTGCTTTTCAAGCCTTTAGGCGCATTATCCTGATGGGTGGCATTATTTGGAGAGACAGCGCTGCTGTTCTGAACCTTTCCTAACACAAATTCCACCTTGTACCAGAAAGGAATGAGAGAGTTCATTCATTTCTTATAATCTAGTGCAGCTCTAGACATCTATTAGTAACAAGTGAAGATTTTAAGGTGCTTTTCAAATCGGCCACCTACAGAATCTTTTATTTTTAAATCCAGACATTAGATTCTATTATGACTATCAGAGCAATGGTTCTCAACCTTTCTAGAATCAAGGCACCCCTCGATAGACTCAAGGCAGTCCTTAATAGTCTCAAGGTACCTCCCAATAATCTCAAAACACCTCTTGGAAAAGGCCAGCTTTAGTTTTCACTCCTTTTTGAACTACAGAAAAATAATAGAGCAATTCTTGTATTGTAAATAACTTGGAAAGACCACAACAGGTCAGGATCTTCGGGTTTATCTTGTGTGGAAACCTATTGTGTGGCACTCGGTGGGATACGTAAAAGGATCTCAAGGCACCCCAGGCTGCCTTGGTTGATTGAGAATCACTGAGCTAGAATAGGAGCTCCCTATCAGAAACCTTTTTCCCATGTAAGTACTTGTAGGGTACATCTACATGTGTCTTAAGTTTACTACAAGTTTACTTGTAATAAACTTTACAAGTTTATTACTTTACTACAAGTTTACTTGTAATAACAGGTACTAACTTCATGCGCTGTAATTGGCAATACTGCACAGTAGCGCTGGTGTGCGTCTTTTAGGTGACAGTAATGCACAGTAGACTAATTTTACTGCGCATTAGCACATTATCATGGCTTTCACTGTTATGTGCTAATGCACAGTAGAATTAGTCTACTGCGCTTTTAGCATCTTGTGTAGACGCGCCCACACACAATGATCAAATTTATTTTCTTGCCTCCCTTCAATAATCTAAGTAGATCAAGTGTTAGCTATACATCAAACTACTCAGGTTGCATGGTATATTTATGTTGAGTATATTGTCCCTGCTTCAATAGCACTATAGGGTGCTGCTTCTTTACAAAATAAATAAAAAGGCTTTTTTTAAAACTCTTTACAGGAAATGGAAGAATTTGTCCAGAGTTCAGGGGAACATGGCATCGTGGTGTTTTCTCTGGGCTCAATGATTCACAACCTGACTGATGAGAAAAATAACATGATTGCTACAGCCCTCAGCCAGCTTCCGCAGAAGGTCAGTTTTAGATGGGACCAGGAGCATTGCTAGAGAATCCCTACAGGCCCGAGCCCCCAGTTTTCAAACTTCATTGCCTAGCAGGTAATATTATGTGGCCCAGTTTGAGAGTGGACATATTCCACTGAAATCCAACTGAAAAGGATTTCCAAGGAAGAAAGTTTGAGCCCTCAGTGACCACTGAGAAGAAAGTCTAGCATTCTTTCACTTTTTTCAACAGAAGCACTGGCAGGTACTTTCCCATCCAACACTGAGGAGCATCTTGTAAAGGAGATGTGTTGATCACTGAGACAGCTCAAAGACACCTGAAAAAACAAGAACCTGATCCCAAATTGTTTTGAAGTCATAGGAATGACACTTTCAGAGTCTGCTGGGCTTTGGCTCAGGCCCCAAATCACATTTATTGCAAGTGGAACTACAATACCTTTATCTTTACATATTTTTGTTCTAGGTTCTTTGGAGGTACAAGGGAAAGAAACCAGAAACTTTAGGAACCAACACTAGAATTTATGACTGGATACCCCAAAATGATCTGCTTGGTGAGAGTTTGATTGTGTCAGAGCTTTCATAGGCTCCCTCCCATACTGTTTCCATTTGCAGCAAAAAA
Source organism: Alligator sinensis (assembly GCF_000455745.1). NCBI lineage: Eukaryota > Metazoa > Chordata > Crocodylia > Alligatoridae > Alligator > Alligator sinensis. Next base: position 421,307 of record NW_005842249.1, read on the forward strand.
GATTAGACTGTGCATCATACAAACAAATCATGCACTTAATGTGTCCTCACTTTCACATGAAGTAACCCAGAAGTCACCATTGTGTCCAAGATATGGAATGCTTAGTTATTTAGAGAAAAACACTGATGCAAAATTGATCACATTTCATGATGGCAAAGTCAGACTGCCCAGGTAATGTACTCTAGGGACCTTTCTCTTTCTAGTAACTGGTTCATCAGAGTGATTTGTCTCTAACAGCTTCCAACAGCAGGGCTTAGTCCTTTCAGTATGAAAAATGTATTTCTTTAGTTCAGTGGCTCTCAACCTTTTTATACTCAAGGTGCCCCCTGGATAGATTTGAGGCACCCCTTGGAAACAGACAGCTTTTATTTTCCACACAGGCATGCCCTCCATGTGCCACCAGGAACATGAGAGGAGGCAGGACACTCATATGGGGGTCACCCATTTCTGGAACTTTATCCATAAATTGGAACCTGACTGTGGCCATGCCCTATTAGTAGGTGTTAGATATCAGTGGGGAATTTAGTCATCTGGCCTAACAGGACTACAGAGCAGTAATAGAGCAGTTTTGTCTGTCACTAAGAACTCAGAAAGATCACACCTATGGATTTCTATTTGGAATCTCTGGGTTTATCTTGGGAATCATGTGTGCACACCTAACAGTTTGCACACTTAACAGTTTGCACACCTAACAGGATGCCGTGGCACCTTGGTTTAGAATCCTTGCTCTAGCTGTACAAATCCAGAAGTGCCTGGCGGCCCCAGTGGGATTGGTCATACAAGCACAATGGAGAATATAGCCAGGCTGCCTGGTGCTGAGATCAGTGCAGATCAATGGGGGTGCCCTTCACCTGGTGCCAGCAAGAAGCAAGTGAGTGCAAGAGTGAACCAAAGGTATTAGCTTTGGGTTCCCAGTCATGAGAATGGCCACGCTTGTCCTCAGCTTTGTGTCCTGAAGGAGCACCGTGCAAAACCAGGGAGTAGAAGCATTGGTTTACCCCTGGTACCGTGCTACTCAGTGTTTGATTGCATGTGTGAGAGTAGGGAGAGGTTTCATGGAACAGAATACTGAGAGAGAGAAAAACTAGAGCAAATGCAAAGGAGAGCACCCCACATAACACTGAGGCTGGAGTTTCACTGGGCTAAACTGGAGAAGTAGAGAGGTGACTCGGGCTTGATTACTGCTGTACAGCCATGCAAACACAAATGCTGGGAAGAGAGCCATTGTTCATCTGAACTGCTGTTTGAGAGCTGTCAGAACTATTCCCTCTTCAAACAGTCCTTTCCCAGTTAGCAACAAATAGTTACTTCGCTTTCTGGAGTCTGAGTCTTCCTGCCATAATTGTTCCTCCAAACTTCTGTCCTTCCAGGCCATGCCAAGACAAAAGCCTTCATCACTCACGGTGGAACCAATGGGATCTATGAAGCTATTTACCATGGGGTGCCCATGGTTGGCATTCCCATATTTGCTGACCAGCCTGACAACATTGCTCACATGAGGGCCAAGGGGATGGCAGTTGAGCTGGATTTTAACACGATGAAAGCCCAAGACCTAGTTGATGCAGTGAACATGGTTGTTAACAACTTCACGTGAGTTCAATCTCTGCTTAGGGGAATGGGACCAGGCTGTTTAAGCTCCATGCTGTTGATGCGAGATGCCCCACTAGCTTCCACTTCTGAGAGGGTGGACAGATGCAATGTTTGAAACCTTTCACATTACTGTATAACAAGGTTTGAAAAGTTTAACAAAAACGGAGTGTTTCAGCCATGGACTGACAGATAGACACCCCCCCACCCCCTCATCCCCATTGTCTCTCCTGGCTGGAACACTTCAACATCTCTGCTGCTCCATGCACCAGTGTGGTCTCCAGCCAGGGGGTGCAACAGGGGGTTGTGGCCACCTGAGGCTTCACTTCCACAAGGCTGGGGGCATGGAGCGGACTCTCAGTGTGGCTCTGCAGGAGCTGTAGCTCCTCTATCCCCCTCCCCACATTGTGGAGTCTCTCAATTCCAGCAGAGGGGCATAGGGTCTCCAGTCTCTGATTCCAGGGTCTCCTGGCCTGAACAAGGGAATGGAGGTGCTCCCTG
>NW_005842249.1:423404-456559 GCF_000455745.1 Alligator sinensis
TGTGCTAGCAGTAGTGGAGGGGAAAGGGAAGGGAAAGGCTGCAACCATGAGGGTGTGGGGAGAATGGGCATGGGGAAGAGAATATTGCGGTGGGGAATGCTGGAAAATCAACCTACATGTACAGATATAAGGTGGGAGCTAAATGGTACAAAATTGGAACTGTTCCCTCCAAGTACATTTTTGTCCTGCCTGGAAGCATTTTTTCCCAACTGTACATCTATATGCTAGCTGTTTGGAAATGTTTCAAATTGTTTTCGAAGCTGTTTGAAATGTTTCAAATGTATATGCCTGTCTGCACCCCAGGAGATCTCTCATCCAAAGTACTGAACGCTGGGACCCACCAGCTTTCCAATACCTGTATTGCACCAACAAAACAAGGCACCTGTATTCCATCTCAGTATCTTTGGACCACCTACCATCTCTCCTTTTTGGAGAAAGGCACCCATGAACAGGTCCTAGAGCAGCAGTGTTTTCTGCTTCCTTTTTGGGCTGGGTGGGTGCATCTACATGTGCCTCTTTTAAGTGGGCTTAGCCTAAAATTGCCATTTTTAAGGTGCATTAAGGGCATGTGTCTACACGTGCGCACCCTTAATGTGCCTTAAAAATGGCCATTTAAGACTATGTGAGTCTAAATCTGATACCTGCATAAAGCAAGTATTAAATTTAGGCATGAATAGCTAAGTTGCACTAGCACATGTGTAGATATGCTAATGCGCATTAACATGGTGTACGTTAATGGGTACACACCATGCTAATGCACATTAGTGCGTCTGCACGTGTGCTAATGTAACTCAGCTATTCATGACTAAATTTAAAGTCCCTGAATCTGCATTAGCACATTCGTTTGTAGACGCACAGCTAATTCCCTTAATGCACCTTAAGCAAAGGTGCATTAATTTTAGGCGCATGTACATGTGTAGACATGCCCAGTTAGAGTAGAGTTACTTCTAGTCACTTTCCTATTGGTCTGTTGTATGGGCAAACTCCTGGGTTAGTCAGCCTGTGACAGGTTGTCTCGGCTTCCTACTCAGTCAGGATCCATGCAGCTTGCTCTCCCTGCCCTTAATGACTCAAATGGGGGAACATCTGTCTGTCTCAGACTAAGAAACACCAAAATCATGAAGGAAACCCTGCAGAGGGTCTTCTCAGATGTAATATTCCCTTGTGAATAATATAATAGATCCAGCTGGATTCTCAAAACTTGCTGCCAGAACAGCTGAAGAAGCTGGGTTAATCTGGCAAAAATAACATCTTGGGGCTAGCTCGTATGTTCAGAACTGAGAAACCTGGCCAGTCTGCCCACATATCTGTGCTCAGGGGAGGAAAGGCTGTTTCAGAATTAACCACAACGCTGTTTGCTCCCATTCTTTCAGCTATAAGGAAAATGCCATACGGTTGTCACAGATTCACCATGACCAGCTTGTGAAACCTCTGGACCGAGCTGTCTTCTGGATTGAATTTGTTATGAGACACAAAGGAGCAAAGCACTTGAGACCAGCAGCTCACCAGCTCACTTGGTACCAGTACCACTGCCTGGATGTCCTGGCGTTCTTGCTCACCTGCGCCACAGTGACTCTTTTCATCGCTGTCAAGTGCTGCTTATTTTGCTGTAAGAAATGTGGTAGGATTGTCAGGAAGAGGAAAACGGAATAGATATGCCCTTCCCGTTGGCTGCTTCAGTCTCTCTTGTAAGTCCCAGATTCAGCAAGGCACTTACGGAAGCATGTAAGTCAGTGGGATCACTCATGGGTCTGCAGTGAGGCATGTACTGGTGCACTTGAGGAACTGAGGCCACCTTCTGGTGAAGTGACATTAGGAAAGCTGCTCGCTTAGCCTATATGATGTTTACAGTAACTTCCTTTTGGTTTGAGTAAAGGCAGATCCTTAGCTGAGCCACCAATCAGAAACCCTTTGGTTGATTACGCAGGGCTTTATAATATAATGATTGCTGCTAGAATTTTTTTACCTTTTTCTGTATCTTTTTACAAGGATGAAACCCAAACTCTCCTATGGCCCTTCATGCTTGTATCCAAATGAAGGGATCACTGTAGATTCACCCACCCAGCTATCCTCAACCTATCCTGTGCCAAAATGCATCTCTAGATCTGTCCCAGGCAGTGCAGTTCCTGGAAAGACAGGCACTGCCCAGGTAGGGAGTTCAGCTCAGGTGTCTTAGCAGTGGCGACGCGTAGAGGGTGCATGGGGGTGCCAGTGCACCCCCCCAACAGGCGATGCTCCCCACTTAGGCGATGGGTAGGGGGGCAGGCAGGAGTGCTGGTGCCCCCCTGCGAGTGCCAGCCAGGGAGTGGGAGTGCCGCAGCCACTTCTGAGAGTGCCGCGGCCATGGGGGAACCCGCCCCTGGTCGGCAAGATTGGCTGCAGAAGGGCTCCCCGCACTGGTCGCTGACTGGTCACTGCGGGGCACATGCCCCCCCTGACTAAGGTGCCACCAGTCGCCCATGTATCTTAAAACAGTGGGGGGGGGGCAACCTTTTGGGCAGGTGTGCTACAAATGAAGCCCAGGCCCTCCTTGAGTGCCATTGCAACCCCCTTCTCCTGCCCTATCTGCTGCTCTGCTCCCTGCTATCATTTCCCTGACCTATCTACCCTGACCAACTGTGCTGTCTGTCCCCTCCCCAGTCTGCTGTGTGCCACACACACACACAGGTTGCCCATACCACTTGTGCTGCAAGTTGGCTACCTGTATAAGATGCCTACTAGAAGGGCCAAGGCTTGGAGAATGAATGTGCAGTGAGATACCTGAGCCTCTATCCAAGCTTCCAACTTCCCTTTGTCTCCTAAAGTACTGAGCACCCAAGATCTTTCTCTGTCCTCAGTGGGAGCTGCCCAGGGGACAGCTTTAATAGACAAAATACAATTTACTGAGAGACCTCAGTGAAGATCTAGGGATTTCTCGCTAGCTGAATAGAAACAGGTGCCTCACTGCTGTGGAGTTTGGGCAGCCACTTCCCTTAAAAACTTTGGCAAATCCCAGCCAAAGAATGCAGCCCATTCTGGTAAGCATTGGCCATAGCTCCTAGGGTGGGAATGAATGATTTCAAGACTGGCACGGAAGTTCCTATGACAGCTCCTGTTTTCCTCTACTGTCCCATTTTCCTCTGAGCTATGTGCTTCCTTTCTGAGCTGGGTTGCCATTATTTTGGTTTTCTGTGATCTGCAAAAGCTGGACTCGCCCCTGGGGGCCCAGACCTTCTCTCTCTACCCTGACTAACCAGAGTATTGTCCCCACAGCCAGTTGTAGAGGCAAGTGCTATTGAGAGACTGCAGAATTCAGAACTCCCCCAGTGTTGTGGGATGTTATCTAGCTTACCCAACCCCTTGATACTGGTGAACTAGTTGCTAATACAAATATGGGTAGTTTGATTTCTAGTGGCAGCAGCTTCTCTTCTGAGAAGATGGGGCTTGATCCACAGCTGGCATGAATCAGCAAGGGGCCATTAAAGCCAACAGAGCTATGACTGTTTACACCACCTACAGAGTGGGCCTTTAAATGGGTTTAGTCCCAAATCTTCACTATGGAAGATTTCCTCTGGGTTCACCTCAAAGCCTTCCCAAAGCACAGTGAAATTTTACCCTGATTTTAATGCCTAGGGATGAAGGGACTGATTGATGGCTGAGGATTATTGCTATGGGAATTCCCATTAGGCATGAACAGGGAGTAGGGTCCCTAGAAATGGCAGCGTTACCACCACAACCTTCAAACAAATTAAAGAACAGCAATTCTTCATCCATAGAGTGTCACCACCACAGAGGGCTCAGTAGTAAAAGTAGGCTTTTACTTGCATAGGATCTCCTCCATTTTAACCGACAGAAGCAAGTTCTCAGTCTCCAAGGAAGCCTATGCAGAGAAAGATCAAACTGAAGCGCACAAGGGAAGAGGGACTCCAGGCTGGGCTTTCATATGAGCTACAAGGGACTTGTGGGGGTGGGGAGTGGTAGGGGGTCTTACCACTGCAGAACTTTATCTTTCCCTGGGGTCCTACTTTTCCCATGGGGGGCAGAAAGCTAATCTGCAGGGCAGATGACCTTAGCTTGATGCTCTTTCTGCTCCATGCCCCATCTGCCATTGTGATGCCTGCCCCTCTCCCTGATCTGCCATATACCATGCACAGAGGCTGTCTGTGTCACTCGAGCTGCAGATTGGCCTTCCCTAAATGCTACTTAGCAGATGTCTCCAGCCACTTCTAGGTTAGCTAGTCTGCAGTAGAAGGATCAAATCACCCACTCTGGCAACTTCCAAAGACTACCATTAGCTGCAGAAATTACACTGGAGGACTTTCAAAATTATTGCATTATTGCTCAAAGTCCCCAGCTCTATAAATTGTCAGTTGTTCTGCTAACCACCATGAAGGCAAGCCAATTCGCAAAGATGACAATCTGGACAGATCAAGAACTTTGGGTTTTTAGTATTACGCAGGTGCTACAATAAGCCACCATATAGCTTTTACAAGTGTCTCTAAATGTGCTTTGATTTGCATACTTGTTACATAGCTCTACTGCAAATTAGGTCTTGTGGAAGCAAACTTTTATATCAGGCCGCAGACCATGCAGCTACGGAAACAAAGATACTTAACTTCATTTGCTCCCTCTCTCACTTTTCATGGCTTTAATTGGTTGAGATGACCATGACTTGAGATGCTCAGATTTTTCCTTTTAAAAACCTTAGAAGTATGGGGCTGAAAGATCTGTTCTCAAGCTACAAGCTCAGTGCTTGGCTAAAACTGTGGAACTCAAATGGCAAACTAGCAGCCAGAGGAGACATATGAAGAAAACCACAGTGGCTACACTGGAGCGCACAGAAATTGGACAAGTCCAATAGCACTACAGTTCTGTTGTCTAACTTATTTGGCCCTGTGGGATGGATCTGGAGTGCAGGGCATGTCACCTGGGCCACAGGGCTGGCAGCAGTAGCAACAGCTTGCACTACAGGCAGATGATGCAGCTCCATAATTTGGATCCAACCCACAGAACACACTATGGACCTGGTAATTCAACGCAGGGCAAGTGGCAAGTAAGGGTAAAAATTTGGCAGCAGGGCAAGTAATTTCAGAAGCTCTGGGATTAATGGTTATTAACACTGCCACTACTTAACATGCTGCTGCGTTTTCAGATCTGTAGGGAGCTCCATGGGCCAGTTGATACTTTGCACCCAAAGGCAGATGCATAGCTGCACAATGAAAACCATGGAAGACAACACTACATATGTACACATTTCCAAAGCTTTGGCTGTACACTTCTATGCAAGTATCAAAATTAAGCTTCTAGATCTGACTGGGTGGCAATTTTGTGCAAAAGTGTCAACAATGAGAACCTACAAAGAGCCTAGTCACTTAAAGCCCATTATCTTTACCCTAGCCCTACAGGAAGATCTTTGAATTGGTGCCCAGCCTAAAGGAACATGAGAAGTTATATACATCATGCAATACAATGTTTATTGAATGAACCCCTTTTCCATGGGCTGAGCTTCTGCTAACCAAATATTCATTGCCTAGTAGATTATTCTGAAGTGCTCTGTAATGAGTGTTTAATTCCTTGTGATGGTTTAATAAAAGTGATTCCTATTTTTGAGGGTCAAAGTGATTGTATTTAATGCATACAGAGGTACACATTTATTATAAAATGCAATGGTTAGATTAATGCATTTTATCACAGGTATCAAACAATATTACATAAGTTTTCACAGTAACCTTCAGCATATGCAGTTCTGCACAGCGCAGAGTTGCGTCTTTGTGTGGTCCCTCAAAGTATGATAGTGGGGCTTTGTTACACAACACAGCAAAGATGGAGGAATAGATGGCAGGTTTGGTAGAAGGTTTCTATAAATCAGGAGATAGTGTTAAGAATTAGTGAAGACAGACTACAGTACTCGCATCTGAAAGCCAAGCTCCTTCTATGGAAATACATGCAAGAAAGCTTTTCCAGTAAATTTTGAAGCTGAAGCTGCTTTCCCATCATTTACTACTGCAAATTCAACTGAAAAATTTGTTCCATTCAAGAGCTGGAACACATAGTGGTCTCTGAAATATTATCCTGTTATCCCTGCTAAAGTATGCCAAGTATAGAAATACAGGTGAGTTTGTACACTTCAGAATGAGCATGCCCTTAAAGTTTTTTGGCTCTGGCAACTGTACTACAAGGGACACTGGGGTCTGGACATCATACAAGTAATGCAACATAGAGGCTGATACAATGAATCAATAATGGACAAACAGATCCCATACTGAAGGCATGGTACTTACAGAGCTGTTCTGGTAAAAACTAAATGCAGAGCTGCCATCCCTTTTGATAGTTACTAGTTAGGTAGCCATTAGAACAAAACAAAAATATTCCAATGATCCATGTGCAGCAAAGCTTATGGGTTGAACTGCAGTAGAACAGGGGGTTGGGAACATGAGCCTACCCAAGCTCATCCCCCATTACAATTAATTCTTGTTGCTGTTGTTGTTATTCAGAAATTCCCCCCTACTCAAAAGCAAAGTATTCCTTCCAGGTGGAAGGTACCCTTTTTGAACACAAGCCTGCCCTCAGAAAACTGTTGGAAGCCAAACTAAAAGTTTCAATAGTTACCAATTTATTTTATAAAAAAAATGGTAGCAATGTAGAGTACAGCAATATTTTCTGGTTTCACACACGCGAATTGTGGACATTCCAAGCAATGTGTACATTTTGGAGAGGAGAAAGGCTAGGACAAGAGGTTTGACCAAAATATTACTGAACACAGGAAGATTCTTTTAAAAAGGTTAAAAATTAGATATCAATAGTGTCTTCTTAATATTGCTTTCATTATTGAAGACTGGGGGGAAAAAAAAAAACACTTGACTTTACAGAGGTTAAAAAACAAAACAAAACAGAAAAACAAGGCTGCTACAACACTGCCATACAGTCAAATCATACTTCAATATTTGCATACTTGATAGCAGCATTTTTTCCAATGAACCATGTGAAACTACATTTAAGAAAACAAAGCAAAAAAAAGAATATATTATGGCAGTTATCCATCAGTATTAAAAAAAAACCCAAACAAACCTAGGATGAAGTCACTAAGTAGATGAACACTTATTGAGAATGAACCAATATCTACATTCTTAACTGCTTCCCATTCTGCTCCAATAAAAACATCAACTGTGTGCATTTTTTGGCTTTTTTTCTTCCAGTTCAAAGTTTACTGCATGCTTGGAACAAAGAGGGTCATCAATCCTTCTACACAATGAACTTGAGACAGCTGAAAATAAAATTTACTACTTGTAAACACACACAAAAAATACAAGCTTTGCTGTTGTTGTTTCAAATGACCACTAGCTCCAGAAGGATTATCTTCTATATCTGCCCCTTTCTCCTCTGTCTCTGTCCCGGTCACAAATCCTTTCTCTCTCCCTGTCCCGATCACGCCCTCTATCACGTTCTCTGTCTCTTCTGTTATCCCTGGGACGGTCACGTTCCCGTTCGCGGTCTCTCTCCCGAGGTCTGCTTCTCCGACCACTGACAACCGCTTGTGTGCGCCGCAGAAAGTCATCTACCCTCATATCATAATCATGCTGTGAAAAGAAGAACAGTTTTAGTTAGTTTGTTTTCCATTCTGACTACCCGAACCATTTCATTCGCCCACACAATTAGCTAATACTGGCTATGTACTTAGGGCCTCCTGGAAGACCAAGATCAAAAGGTAGCTGCTAATGTGGCATTCTAGCACAATTTATTGTGCCTGTTATCAGTTCTTCTTCCCACCTGCCTTCAAAACACCATCTGATACTTTTTAATATCTTCATTTATGGAGTTGAAGCACAGCCTCAAGTGCATGCTTAGCAAGTCTGCAGATGATACCAAACTGGATGAAGTTGCACATACTTTTGAAGTCAGGATTAAGATTTAAAAGGACCTTCAAAACCAGAAAAAGGTCTGAAATTTATTGAGTAGAATTCAAATGAGGACAAAGCCTTGTACTTAGGACTGTACAGTCACAAGCATAAAACCAGACTGGGATTATTGTGGACCAGAAGCTGGATATAAGCCATCAGTGTGCTCTCGCTACAACAGCTTGCTGGGGTATATTAACAGAAGTGTTGCTGGTAACAGAGTGGAAATGATTCACCTACTCTAGTCAGCACTGATGAGACCTCACCTGCAGGGCTGTGTTCAGTTTGAGAATCACACTTCAAGGAAGATATGGACAAAATTAAAATTCAGAATTATTTTTTTTTTACTGTCCAATTACAAATTTAATAGACAGGGGCTTCATGGCTCACTACCACCTAACAAAAACTTCTACCAGCCTCCCTGTACTTCATAGGAAATAACAACTACCTTTCCTTCTTGAATGGTCCCACTGCCCCAAACTAGACTGCTTATTATAATGCACTTGTCTCATAATGGATCCTTATAACACATCTTCACTCCTAGTTCACAGCACTCCATCCCTCCAGTTTGTGTTTAAATGGAAGCTTCCCCCTGATATTGAGCTCAGCCTGCATCTGACTCTCAGACCCAAGGAAGGGCATTTGGATCCCCAAAAGACAGTGAGGAGAGCTGTTGCACAATATAGTTGGTTTAATCACAAAAAAACCCTTGATTCATAAACAAATTAGAAAGAACCCAGGGGAAAGCAACCAAAAAGGGGGGAAAAATAAAAGGAAAGGCTAGAGGTCTAGAAAATGTGATTTCCAAGGACAGGCTGGAAGAACGGGGATTATTTAGCCTAGAGGACTGAGGCCGGAATCTATTAACAGTCTTCAAATACTTGAAGGATGTTTAGATAGCAGTGAGGGGGCTGGGGGGGGCGGAAATCAACCTTTTTGACAATTGTATTGCAAGGTAAGCCCTGCACATCCTTCCCGAGTACCACTCTAATACCCTTCCCTTGCCTGATCTGTTGGCTCTGCCTTTTGCTCCTTGCCCTATGCTCCCTCCTCCCCAGTCTGCCCTGTGCCACACAGAGGCTGCCTGTGCCACTTGTAGCATGCATTCCACAGGTTGGCCGCTCCCATTTTAAAGGAAGGTGACAGAGGGGGCAGAATAAGGAGTAACCATCTTAAATTGCAACAAGCAAAATTTAGACTGAATATAAAGGAAGAACTCTCTCACTGGGATAGTAGTTAAGCATTAGAACAGATTACTTAGAGCAGGTGTTGTCAACTGGGGATACATGTCCCCCTGGGGGTACTTGAGAAGGCCTTAGGGGGTACACATAGGCAGACAGGGATGAAGCACCGCCACGTATGATCTCATGCTGCTCTGCAGGTGCTGCCTGCCTGGCTGGATGCAGGGGGGTAGGGGAAATTTGCATGCATGTTTGGATGAGCTAGTTTAGACAAGGATGACCCTGCCTGGAGCAGGGGGCTGGATTATAAAAGGCTAGAAGAGACTTCAGGAGGTTATCTATGATTCTGTCTTCTCAATGTGTTTCACCACACAGCAGAAAGTGAAGCTCTAATTCCACTGCTAAGAGAACCAAAAGCCAGGTCCCCCAAAATTAGCCAGTATATGCACATCCAGATGAATGCAGTCATGTGGGATGTGGTGCTGCAAACACATTTGCAGTGCCACATACTGCATAGTCCGGTGTTCTCTGCGCTGCAAGGGCACGTTGCCCAATTGTGCACTGCCCTGGTTTTTTGACACCTAGATATATGCTCAGGCAGCGCGTGCTGCTGAAAAGAGGAGCTGGGCCATCCAGAGCCATGTTCTGCTGCCAGGCAGGCTCCATGTGGCATTGCCACAGCTGCAGCCCCGGGAGGCCCCCAGGTGTGCAGGCCCCAGCCTTCCCTACCCTACCCTACCCTACCCGAGGCAACTTGCCATTTGCCAAAGAGCACATGGCACAGGTGATCCCTGGGGACAAAGTGCAAGTTGTGCCGCTGCTATTTGTCCCCAGGGAACCAAGCATTCACGTGTCCTATGAACCTATTCTTGTCTAGAGTATTTGGGTTACTGTACAACACTGAGCACTGCTACAAGGACCCGTTTTCTACCAACAGTGAAGGGTAAATGATCAGAAACACAGCATTACAAGCAATAACACCAACAGGTCAGGGTCACACCTATAACTGAATATGGAAAGTCAAGTAGTAATCTGGGATTTTCCCTCTAGGTCGGACTGGTAAGTATGGCGGGTGGTGGAAAGGGTGCTTCCTATTATTGCATTGGCCACTGCTTTTCCTGGGAATCTCTGAGCATATCAGGCAATACCCCAAAGCCCTGGCAGTGGCTCGTCTTCCCTGTGCTTAGCTACAGCACATAGTAGGATGTTCATGGTATTTCCTGGTTTGTGCTTGTAGTTACGTGCGACAGTCTGAAGTATCTATTTTGGGATATCCCTAGATAAATGGCTGTGAACGCAGGGGACAAACTTGACAGTCCTGGAAACCACCCCCCAGTCCTCAATAAGACTAGACCCTAATCAGAAACTTCTTCAAAAAGATCAACAAAGAAAAATAGCCACTGATCTGTAGAAAGAAATGCTGGGATTTTTGTATTGCTACATCTCATAGAGGGGATTTTCAAGTCTTTTTCACCTGGATGACCAGACTTACAAAAATGCATTTAGAAGCCTTACCTTAAGGCCAAGGTTTTCAGAACCCTCATGGGTTTAAGCTGCTGGCATCCCTGGAATTCCTGCTACTCCTACTTCTGCCGTACAATCTCTTTCTCCCCCCACCAGTACGTACACTTACTACTCGCTTGTCTCGGTATCTTGCTTCGTGCGGTACCGGGTGGTGTCCTGAGTAGGGAGGGTGAGCTTGAGGCGGAGGAGCATGGTGCTGATAGTAAGGGTGATGGGGAGGCTGTTCCAGACCTGGATATGGTGGCTGCAAGGAAAGTACAGCATGTTTATCAAATGCTCCAAAGCAGAGAACAAACAGCACTTAAAGCCAGGAAAAATGCTATCCAAGTAGATTTTTCACCCACAGGTAGACAATGTCTTAGAACATTTACAATGCACAGGAAGTATGGTTGGATGCACTATAAATTGTAGCAGGATCCTTGAGACATTTCCCCCCTAAACTACCAGCACCAAGTGTTTTAGGTATAGCTCCAAAGCACTGACATGTAGTATCATAATCACCCCAGCTTTCATTAATTAGCCAGTTCTATTCTGCATGTAGACAAGAATATTTTGGCATAAGTGAGAGTCTTCACTGGCAAATAATCCATTCATTACACTGACTTGAATCAGAATAAATCGCAGTAAGAGCATCAAACTTGTTCTTCATGACAAATAAACCTGCTCCAGTGACAGCAGCCAAATTTTTCTTTAAAACTGAAAAGCCACCTGACCACTTCTCCTTTCTCCCTCTTGCCCTCATCCACCTCGATTTCATTCCAACATGTCAGCAAGGTCCTTCACGCAGAGGAGCACTATTTGGCTCACAGTGCAAATTCTAGCCGAACTGGATGGGGTAGCTGAATTTTATGACAAGTATTTGGCTGACCTGAGGGGGAGAAGGGGGGATAAAGAGGGGTTGGTGGAGAAATGGGAAAGGGGGAAATGGGTGTCAGTAGGTTTAGTGATATCTGAAGAGGAATGCTCCTCTCTGCAGTCTGCCAGACCTAGCTGCTGTGATTCTCCTTCAATTTGGGGATTTTATCTTTTTTGTGCGGGGAGGGAGAAGGGTTCCAGCGAAGGAGAACAAATCACAACATCTATAGCAGGCATCCCTTTCTCTCATGCAAGAGCTACAATAAAGATAGCCACATATTCACAAATCTGTTACTAAAAAAGTCATACATGATGACATCCAGAGTCAGAATGCAAGGAGCTACATAACCAGAAATATGTATTCATCAGTAAGCGCAAAATGTTGCCAACCACCAACCAGCAGAACAAAAAGGGGCATGTTTTGAGTAGCAAATGAGTTAACTGGATTTTGCTGGCATGTGCCCTCACCTAAGTAGAGAGATAACCTAATCAAATAGCTGCTGCTGCCGCCATACAGCCATGGCTTTACCCAAGTTCTGATGCCAAATACACTCTGCTTCCTTAAGACATTCCACTGCCCAAGCCAATCATCCTCCCCATGGGAGACAGCCTTCCAATGCACCACAGAGGCCTGTTTCCTTTTTGATACATTTTGTTTTCCTGCTTGCAGGTCTGATACGAAGGCCAGTTAGTGATCTGAATCCAGGGATTCAGGGCAAGGAGAGAAGGGTGTGGACATTCTTCACATTCTTTGTCTTTATTTAAAAATAGAATTTTCCTCAAATGTTATGGCTTCCATGCACTCAAGCTGAATGGATTACTACTGCCTTAGGTCTTATGCTGTCACCGCAGCCTCTGAAATGTTAACAGTACGTTTATCACTATTTGATAAAACTTTTACACATGCTCTCTTTACACATGTAGTTCACCCAACTCAATCTCAGGTTTTTTTGCATATTCAATGTACATACCACAGCAAAAATATGCAGTATTTGAGTGAGCAGTAGGATGGGTCAGGATATAATAAACAGGTCCAAAGGATTAAAAAAAAAAAAAAAAAAGTGGGCTCATTCAAGGGAATAACTGAAGCTTAAGAAAATACAAACCATTCCTTGCCAGGGTGGCGGTGGTCCCATGTTGTGGAATTCCCTCACGTAATCATTGTAGGACTGAAAAGAAAGACAGAAGTGTTAGTGACTGCTAACAGCTCTGAAAGCACTGAACATTATGCTAAAAATAACAACCCCTCCCCCCCAACCAAAACAGGTGGGCACTAACTCACCCCATTTAAAAACACATCTCGGCGAACTCCTGAAAATCGTCTGTTGGGAATAAAATGCGTAAAACTAAATCCAAGTTATTCATACCAACAAGTTACTACGGCATCAAATAAAAGAATAGGAACGCATCTTACCTGTCTACTTCTGGATACCTGGGATCCTTTATATACCCTGTTCAAACATCAAGCAGCGTTATCAAACAACTTCAACGGAGCATGGCAACAATCTTTAAAACCCATAGTCCTTCATTAGAATGTACCCTTCCATTGGGCCTTTCCTCACAGGTGTGTCCTTGTACATACTGCTATTACTTCCAGTTTCAAAAAGGCTCACAAAATAAAGCAACAGACTTCACAATTTCTTTGATGCTTGAAGTAATAATGCAGTAACAAAGAGGATGGATACACTTGTATAGTCTTGTGTAGTACAGAGAAAACATCTGTGCAGATGAAGGTTAGAACTATTTTACTGATCTACTTGGAAGTGCTTGAAGACCAGTGTCATGTAACTGACTCCCTGGTGATGGCCTCTACCAACTAACTGCATGTTCAAACACCAAATCTGGGCTGCTCCAAAACTAGGCTTCTTAGACAACTGCTCTGTGGTGGGAAATGCTTGGAAAATTAAAAGCAAAAGATATGATGATATTCCAAAGGAAAGCAGATCATTACAGCCATAGTAGATTCTTGGAAGTGAGCAATTAGCATCTACTACCTTTAACGATCCTGTAACATGAAACACTGAACAGGCACATAGCACCAGGTACTTTATGGTACCACATAAATGTACTTTTTTTACTTTAATTTTCTATCGGCCAACTAGTGTAAGACTTCAGTAATTTCCGTTATGTTCAGAGAGGGATTTTCAAAAGCACTGGCCTAACTCAGCTCCCCACCAAAAACAACAAGTTTTACTACCGATTTCAATGAGAAGAAAATTAAACTAGTGCCAAGTGATTGTCAGAAGTCTTACTCAAACCCCAGCCACATAATAAACACCTGTTACATCTTTAATACTTCAAAATTCTGTAGTATTATAAACACTTGCACAGCTGTACACATGTATCTTCATAATAAGATATTAACCTGGTCTTTGGTGAAACTCAGGGGGATAGTCAATCCTTGGTTTCTTTCTGCTGTTATGAATATCATAATCCTCTGGTCGACGCCTACACAAATTAGATATCAGAGATTAAACAAGCTTGTTTGAAGCATTCTTCAGAGCAGCATACTTCCCTGGAGAAAGCCCCACAGGCCGCCCAGGATCTCTGGCTCAAGGTGGGCAGAACTCAGTCCACTTCAGTTATGGTTTCAAACTATCTACAGAAACAAGTTTTAACTTCAAATCACCATAAGTGATATTCTGATCTAGTTAGATATCTAGTGATCCTTTACCATTACTTTATCGTTCTTAACAGATGTTCTCAGTAAGAGGAATTTTATTCCTCTATCCCTTAATATCCAAAAAGATTATTTAAGAAGCTAAAACAAAACGAACTCTTAATTTACACTTTAACATTACATTTTCCACATTCCATCTTAATCTATCCTAGAAAAAATAGACAAAAAAGGCTAACTCTGATTACTAAATCAGTTTCTACAAATATAAATACAGTTGGTCTCATTTGCAAGAATAAAGCATCTTTTCCATTTAACATAAACATTTTGCTAAATTTCTAGCTACAGGGCAGACAATTCTTTGTAAAATTAAAATCTTCCTGGACGTCTTTTTAAATAAAGTCATGTATGCCTTGCGTAATACCTCTTCCACCATTATCTTCCTAACCTGCTAACGGCAAGAGGTACTTTTAAATATTATTACTCAATCAGTGCCTTTGAGTAAAGATTAATCCCAAACTTTTACACTTCCTAATAAATGAGAAAACAAAAGCTCCCTTCTAAAGAGAACTGCTTCATTACTGAAGTGTTAAATAATATCCAAGAACTTCACTCACAATGAAGAAGCCAATCTTAAGACCAGCTCCATACATCACTAAGCTCATTGTAGGATACAAAACTGGTTATTAGTTTCTATTCTACCAAGATAAATATCATAAAACTACCCATCACTGTTCAATATGAATGTTTCAAAACCTTATGCAAAAACAAGCTTTTCATCAACAAATAAGTATTTATGCCAAATCTTATGTTTCTTTAAATCTATTAACTGCTTTGCAACCATACCCATTAAATAACTATAATAAACAATCCATTTTACTAAGTTTGTTTAGTAGATAATCTTTTTTCCTCCCTCCCTCCTCCCTCATTTTTTAAAGTCCGCTTTACCCCGGTAACTGTTTTTTTTTTGTTAAAAAGGAGAGCAGATTCCTCACCCTCTGAGCAAAAAACCCAAGAACAAAGCAGTTGCATCTACAGCAAAATCAGATTAAGAAAAAAATAAAAGCTGGTGTAAAGAATAAACATACCGCTTTCTTGTAGTTTTGAGAGTGCATTTACGACCGGTATAAAATATGATAGTAACAGTTCATTTAGTAGTCCAACTACTGACTTTAAGCTGTAAGCCACAAACATAAATGGAGGCCCTGGCAGGCTTGAGAAGGTGTGGTGGTGTTATATGTATAGTTTGCAGTCCATTGCAAAACCTTCACTGGTAAATACTTTATTGCACTGGAAACCTCTTAGCTTAACTTCAAAAGCCATCTTGGTGCTCAGTCCTTTAAAGCCAAAAAAGGGGGGCGCTGCCAGGTGTCCTCCTACCTACTCGTTACAGTGTCCTTTTTAAGCTCAAGGAAATGGGGACTCTTGTTGGGTATCTGTACCTACCACAGGATGTTTCCACAAAGAGGAAACTTAACCAAAGGTTTCAGCCCAAACCATGCATCAG
Source organism: Alligator sinensis (assembly GCF_000455745.1). Lineage (NCBI taxonomy): Eukaryota > Metazoa > Chordata > Crocodylia > Alligatoridae > Alligator > Alligator sinensis. The sequence goes on from NW_005842249.1 coordinate 438,963, forward strand.
TCTTTAGCAGAAAAAAAACTTTAGATTTATCTGTATGCAAAGTGGCTAGACAGGGAAAAGGTGATTGGTAGAAGGGCTTATATCAGTTCTTTGCAAAGACTTCTCCAACTCTGTACCAAGTTATACCCCCTTTTTCTGGTAAATGCTGTTAAGTTCATAAAGCAGTGATCAATAACCATGTCGATCCTGTAAAAACATTTTAAGTCCACGAGTACTGCCAGCATCTGGAAAGGTTGTATAGCAGACACAGCAACAGCCATTCTTTTTGGTTTGTTGCCGGGTCTCCAAGGGCCACTTGCTTCCCTTTGGAAAGAACCTACTGTTTTCAGAAGCTCAGCAAGATGTGTGAATTCAGTGGTTACATGTTAGAGAATATTTGGCAATGGGGTTAACACATCACGGTGAAACAATTTGAAACAGTCCCAATAATGCTCCTCTTGAATATCAAGATAATTTAAATATTTTATCCTCAAAATGAGGCGGCATCTTCTGAAAAATTATAAGTGATCCTTATAAAAGTCCCATATTTGATAAGGCTTATCCAGAGATACACCTGAAAGAAAAGGCTTTTACAAGATATTAAAACATTTTGGCATATAAAGACTTCCTCTTCCTCCATCTAGCCTGCTCATAAGAAATCCAAGCTTAACCTATCACTAGCATTACATGGTGCATTATCTGCATTAAAGATCTAGTCTAAACTAGAGCACTTTATTTTAAGAACTTTTTTCTGCAAAAGCAAAGATCCCCATTTTCCTCTTGAAAAATGACAGACCGGGGGACAATGTGAAATCCTCAATGAAGCCACAAACTCGTCCATGCAGCTTGATTTGAGGATTTTCTCTCTTCTTTATCGCAGGGAAAGCTTTTGACGAATCACATTCCTCCATCACGTTATTCTGATACATGTGCCTACTATCAGTCCAAAGAACGTTTCTAACCTTCCCACATCCCGGACTGGTTCTCGACGGGATGGACGTCCTCTTGATCGGGGCTGTGAATGCATTCTTCTCTTGTGCCTCATTTTATGAATGACTTGATACAAGTCAATACTTTCATCAGGAGGGAATAGGAGACAAAGCTGGGTTCCACATTCAGGCTCAATTTCCTAGAATTGGTTAGAAGTTGAACAGTGATCGACAAGCTGAAGACAGGGAACACTTCCCATTAATTACTTTCCCAAGACACAGAAACACCACCACTTTGAAGAGGCTTCAATATCACTAGAAACTGAGAGCACATCACAGTTAGGTTACCTTTTACTCTGTGGGGGTCTAATTAACATATTCACAGAATCATCTTACGCTGGGACAATATGTTCCTGAAGACATTCAAGTCAGGCTGCTGCTTCGCTAAGTGAAAGTGGGAGGAGCGTTTCATAACCAATTAAAAAATGCGTACAAATTTGTGATCAATTAAGAAACACAGTCAGCACCACCTAAAGAGTCTGGATTATGTGGACAAGAATCCACGTGCAGGGATATACAGTTAGGTTATGCACAATTAAGCATTCTCCAAACTCAGTGGAAGAACCGTAGGTTGGTTCGGAAGGTGCTTTTAATTTGTCTAGATATTGTATACTGTGGTTTTAGTAGCAAGCTGCAGAATGGACAGCTAACTTGAGACATGTTTTAATTACACATTACCAGTATTCTGGAATATTCCCTCCAAAAGGTTCAGCACTTCATATAAGCACTGTAAAGCGGCTTGACTGCAATGCTATATGTAGTTAAGTGGACAGAAAAAAAATATAAAACACATTTCTTAACCATTTAAATGGAAACTGTCAACAATAACCAGTTAAATTTCCTTCAAGTAATTTTAACCAAAATTAAAAGCTCACTTTCACTGTTCAAAGTCACTGGCATATAAAAACATGTCTAGTCATATTTGCATCCTTTAAAATTACTTTTTTTCCCCCCTGTTCTCCAGACAACTGCAGTGTCTAGATCCATCTTAACTTCAAGGGGTATCACTCCCACCTTCCTGTTAAAAATACTATGCAGAAGAGTTGGTTTTTTTCCAGATAGTTTATGCTGATCTTGGAAAGTATTTTTACACAGCTGTCATTACTGGAGTTGACAGTGCCCATTTAACCGAATTATAGTATGTATAGCTGAATCATTAGCTTCCGTTTAAAAGGTGTAAATACAATAACAGAATCTGTATCACTCCTCGACCCCCCCCCGCCAAGTTTATGCAAAATCCAGCAAATAAAACTGTTCAAAACAAACTCAAAAGCACAATGCTCTAACATATGGGCTCTTTCTGGATTGAGAACATAATAGAAAATGTTAGTGACCTTCATCTGTTATAAAAAGCTAGTTTTCATCAGGTGCTGCAAGTTTGAGCCATTGTGATGCGATTTAATGTGTTGTTTTGCACTGCTCTCACCAGTGTTGTAAGAAATCAAATTTGCTGACATATGCTCTTACCAATAAAATCTATACCGCAAGAACTCAAACGGTACAAGAACCCAAAAGTTTTCAAACCTCCGACTACATTTTCTACTCATTATTTTTGTTTTACTAGTAGAAATAAAGACAATGTTTAAAAATTAACAAACCTGTCCATCGCGTCCAATCTTTACTGGTTTATGTTCATTCCAAGGATTGGTCAGGTGAGCAGATTTAGTGAAGGGTAATTCACGCCTAAATATGCAAGTGGTATCATTTATGGTTTTGTCTTGTTAAAAATGCATAAAACAGAACATTGCATCAGTACAAATGTATAACTCTTTGCACTATGACATGACTCTGAATGAATATTTTAAAAATTAGTCTCTCAAGAATTTTTTTTTTTTTTTTTTTTTTTTTAATTCTGGTATTTTTAATTTGGCATTATGCAGTTCATGATAAGCAAGCCTATTCTATATAGGCAACAAACTTGTATAGAATCAAAATTCATACAAGAATCAAAATTCTGTTTTGCCATACTTATACAAACTTGAGACTCAGCACAACTTCAAAAAGCCTACCCTCTGTTATTTCACACCACACACAAAGATAAGACTTCTCTCTATCTTTAACACTAACAAACTGTGACAATCAGAATGTCAGTGAATACAACTACCTAGATTTACCTGGGGAAATGTTAAACTACTGATTTAGTTTTATAAAGAATCCCTTAGAAGAAACATACTCCTACAATTAACCAATAAACTTGGTACCCTGGGTTGCAAGTGTTAGTTTTAAGACACCTCCTAGGTGGTCCCTACAGGTTCCTAGCATTTCACATGCAATAGGAACATTTATTCCATCCAAAGCTGTGAGCATGATACATTTACGTAAGTCACTCCATTCTGAATAAAGGCACAAAATGAGATAGCTATACCTATGTGCCAGTAAAATATATTCGTGTATTGACACCTCTAGTCAATTTGTTTTGGGGTAGCTGTTTGTTCAATGGAAGTAATCACTACTTGCTCCCTGCCACTTAGTGGAAAAACACTGTTATACAACTATTGTAGGCAGCTATCTTGGGAGGACTGTCTACTCAGACACTAATATAATTTATACTGATGGGTGGACTAATAAGTTGCATCGCTGTATAAATGTGTCATGTCCACATCCTAAGATATATTTTCTATCCCTCCCAATTTGGACTTTATTTATTCTGAGGCAGCTGCATTTTATTTACTTAGCCAAAACCTGACAGATCTGATTAAGGACAACTCTCCAAAACCATAAAAAAAAAAACAACCCTCCCCTTTCATTATTTTTTGTTCTCCAGGGCTGACAGACCAGAATCTCAAAATGAACAGTCATTTTAAGAGAAGAAGCGTTACATGATAGATGGGAACAAATGCCAGTTTGTACTCTCAGCATGTTAAGCCAGTGAAAAAGGTGAAACACACAAAATTCCTCATTTACAACCGTTAAGAGTCAATGCAAAAAAAAAAAATTGCTACAGCAGTCTCACTTATGGGAATAAATCCCAAAGCCAGTAAAATAGAGCCCTCTCTCTCAACCAGAGCTGAATTTTCAAAGCAACCTAGTCAAAAACCAGTCCTAAAACGATGGTTAGAAAAACAAATGGAATTGAAATACCTTTTTGGACACAGTACAAAAACTTTTAAATGAACAAAATCACTTGCCTGCAAATCCAGTCAATTTTAAAGACTCCTCCCAACATTTTTGCATTCATTCCTGCAGGCAGCACCCAGTGTATAGGTGATCCGCCATGATGGGATTCAGATGAGAGCCTTGCAAACCCTAAAAGAAAAAAAAAAGCAAAAAAAAGCAATCAACACACATTGTAACAACAGAAAAACCTAATTTTACAGCCAAATGTCACCTTCACTTACCTTGGAATTTACCACTCTCTCTCACTGAGAATATTAAGATAACACTCCTTGCTGATCGAAATGCAGCATTGAGCTTCTTTTCGTTTACTGGAAGAGTTGACCACACGCCCTATCAAAAGAATAAGGGAAATGTACATTGGTTAATCACTACAAGCAGCTGTATTAAATTTAAAATGCATTTAAAAAGGTAGCAAGTAATAATCCTAGTGTTTTAGGAATAAGTAATGAGGGCAATCTATGTCTCTAGATTGACAGTGACTAGTTCTCCAGCCAACTGTTCAAAAAGTTACAAAAGTCAGCTTTCACAAACCATTCATTTTCTCTTTGGCTTCAGGTTTGAGCCTTTAAGACACACTTATGTATCTTTATGCTTTTCTCTACAGCCATGACAGCTTGAAGCTTTATTGTAAAAATTAAGTATGAGATTACCATATAAATTGTGTGACTTGGTGTTGTACTTAAAGCCTCAAACCCTAACCAGAAAAATTCACAAGAAAAAAAAAAAAAAATCACAAGATTTGCCAACACGGGAAGAGGGAAGCTAAAGAATACTGCAAGAGGAATGGCTAGTCTGCAAATTGGTTTTCACTGCATACTTCAGTGAACAAGTACTGCACATTGAAGATACTAGCTTGTCCTCAAGTCACTGAAGGATGTACACAGAGGGACAACATAACAACTCTAAATAATAATGGATGAACACGCTGTTGCCAACTCCAACACGGAGAATGAAGACATTAAATATGGCTTTTCTTTTTTTCCTCCCCTCTTCCATGTAAGATGAACACAAAGGGACTTTATAAAACAAAAAAGTACTGTGTACTCACCTGCAGCTTCAGACCAGGCTCACAAGTAACATGCATAACTAAACCATTTTAAATTTTAAGCACTGTTGAACGTGTGTTTACCTCTTCAATCTGTTTTAGCATGATTTTCAAAAAAGACACCTGCCCTACCCTAACTGGATAATGCTGCAACAATGTTTTCTTAGATTTTCTTTCCAAATTACTGCTAACTCAACATGAAAATACAAATGGCCTATTCATCCTCTGTAAGCAAAAAGGTGGCTCAGATACCACTATGGCAGCACTACTTTTTAGCCAGAAACAGGACCCGCAATAACTTTGATATGCAGCTTTAAGCAGACAATACAACCACATCGCAGGTATTTCTGTGCTCCCCTGACTTATCTGTCATAACAGGGTGGAATATGAATTGCCTTTTAAGGGATATATGGAAGTCTCAAAGCAACTGATGGATTCAGAAACCACAGTAGTAAAGATTCTACTTTCAAGAATAAACAATCCAGCCAAATGAGGTACACCTGCTCCACAATTAAATGGAGAACACACGTAGATGGACACACACACATACAATGACACAAAAGTGTCCTTCTCATGGAATGCATTAACAAGGCTCAAACAATTTCTTTGGGAACAGTCTTTTCCTCCTGCCAGACACATTACACTATAACCCAAGCAGAATTACAATTGATTTCTGTTAAATAAACTTATCAGGCAAGAAAAGCTGCTAAAGAGGAAAAGCTAAGCTTCAGTGTTCTAGACATCCCAATTTCTGATTTGGAGCATCTAGTTTAAGTTAGTTTCAACCCAAATTTTATTGTTCTGGAGCTTGAAGCATCTATTGTACACCTAAATATAGGGCAAGTAACCAAAGAATTCAAAGGGTAATTGAAATCTACAGTATCTGAATACACAAGAAACCCTCAAAAATCAACTGAAACTGACACACTAGGAACATTTATCAGGACAGGAACTACATTGACATACTAGGAACATTTAACAGTACAGGAACTGTGCATTTGCCTAGTATATTTAGTAACCAAAAATTAGACACTGGATACTTAGCCGAGTTCAAAAAATTCTGACAGCGTACCATGTATTTCAGATGTAGAAACCACATCTTTTTGATATGCAAATTTCTTGTAGCAACTCAAACGTTACTGAAAATAGCCTTCCGATTCCTCTGTACCCATATTTTGGAACAAACTGTTACTAAAGACCAATAGCTTAGATTCAGGAATACTCAGAAACCAGAATCTGGCTGCAGCTTCCTAGTGAAGTTTACCATTGCAGAAGTACAACATTCAACATCAGCTGAGCCTACTCTGATGCCACTGTCACACCAGCTACCCTCTCAGTTTAAGGAGTCTCTGCAGTGGGAAAAATATTGTTTCACTTCTCAGGAACAGAATCAGCGTCTGTATATATACACATGCTGGTTCACATTTTAATTAGAATGCTCCGGCATTACCTTGCCATCACATATATAATCCCCTGCACATTTTAAAATGACCGTGGGGGTACTTTATCTACACCTAATTGATTTAAAATGAGGGGGGCTTAATACACGTGACAGCGAGGCATTTTAATTAGAGTGGCTCTCTGGGAGCCACTCTAATTAAGACACCCCCATCTCCAAGCACCTGTGTAGGCAGCCATGAATAGGTTAGAAAGGACCTCAAGGAAATCACTTAGTCTGATCCTCAGAATCTACAGCCAGATGGCATAAATTAAGGACAGTCAAGGGGCTACTCTAATTTGCACTGGGTGGGGCCAGAACCTCACTTCAATAATTATGAAGCAAACAAGAGCTCCACATTCTCCTGAGCCAAGACCTACTCAGCACAAAAGAAAATCTGGATGATAGTATGCTTCATTCCCCAAACATAGCAAGTTTCTTAATAAATCAGTTTCCAAGCTGGTTTAAACATACCTTGGCTTTGGCAAGTGAGACATTTTCATGGTTGTTACTCTTGATGAGAAAAAATCTTGCATCTTGGAGAATATATTTAAGTTTACTGGTTTGGTCTGAAAAAAAATTCCAAATAAGCTGAAGTTTAACTTTTGAAGTTTTTCCTTCAAAATGTGGGCATGGGTTTTTTAAGACAAATTTATCCAATTAAGCCCCTTCCCCCACCCGAGCCTGAACGCTGAAATCTAAGCCACGGAGCATACAATGCCAAGCTTTTCTTAAAAATAAATAAGTAAATAAAGTTTTAATACATCACACACACAAAGATTATTATTATTAAAAAAAATAAATCAATATTTCAGTAAGGTTCCAATATACTTGCACTCTGGCTTACAGTGTCAGAGGTACTGCAAAACATTTGTATAATTAGGCTTTGATGAGAGTACCCATTTAAAAAAAAGTTTCCTCTCTCAAGTACAAGCATCTCTTTTCTGCTTTGTTGCTTCTGCAAGAGAATCTGATTGATGTCTGTGCAGCTCTTTAAAGACGTGCAGAAGTAAATCAAGATGGAGATGCATCGCTGTTTATACCCGCAACAATCAAGCATTCAAATTGATTTATATTGGAACGTTACCATTTTGACGCAACTTAATGAATAAACAGACAATGGCATGTGATGGAGCATGCATTAAAAATTCAAATTTAAATGATACCTTTTTGGACAGCACGAACGGAAGATGATAATTTCTCATGCTTCTTTTCTGAACCTGTGTTTAGCCAAAGTACATTTGTTCAGATTGAGCCTTAATAGAGATAATATACAATTTCTACAGCCTTGTCACATACAATTTTCATTCATGACAAATTATTCTTCCTGGCGCGCACCCACACACACAAAAAATACTGGTCAATGTGCACGAGTGTTTTGTTTTGATTTTTTGGGAAGTTTGGTTTGGGTTTGGTTTTTCATATTTATTATCTGAACAGTTTCCTACTCAGAAAACTAGTCACTGAATCATCATCTTCCAAGTTTCAAAAAAAAAAAAAAAAAAGTGAAAATTCCACTTAAGCAACAAAATAGCATTAAACAAGATGCCTACTTCCCCCAAAATTGTCCACACAGAACATGCCAGAAATCAAATACCAAATAATCAAACTACATACCCCACATATTTCTACAGCCAGTTACATTTCTCTTAGGTATCACATTAAGAGTCAGAGTCAGTCAAGTATGACAAGCAACAAAAAGAAAGAATACCTGCATAAGATTCTGATGCAGAACTTCCACTTCTATCAAAAACAATTGGAGAGATACCTCTAGCTCTCTTCCTTTCCTTCTTTTTCTCATCTAAAAACCCCAGAAAACAAATAGTAGTAGTATTGTAAGCGTCACACACCAGAAGATAAAGCTGAGATGAAAGTACTGGCAGTAGGCAAACTGTATCCACAATGACAAGACTGATATTTGGCTTTTACAAGAAAAGTTTAGTTACTATGCTAACACTTCCCCAAAAATATGACACTTAAGAGGTACTGCCACCAATTCACAAAAACTAAGCTCATGAAGGAAAAACAAACACCAAATGTTTGAGAATTCTATGCAAAGATACACGAGTAATTCATTGAGTTTGGAGTATTTTAGTTCGTCTCTCCAATGTGTTAGCCAAATTTTCAGTGACATACTTAATAGGAATTATACCATGATCTGTAACACTGCTTCACAAGTTCAAGAAAAATTAGTCAAGCAGTAATAGGAATGAAAACAAAACACTGTGGCACATGGTAAATAGTGACCCCCTTCCCCAGCCTCTTCAAAGAGTCAAATTATTACTTCATAGCATTTAAAAAGTAATTACAGCTTCCCCTTTCTTCTAGAGTTGCTCTAGACTCCAAATATCAAGGCTGGTTCACCTTACCTGCATCCAAGTTATTTAGAAGAACCATCTATGCATCTTTCAAATAAGGAAGCTACAGGATAGGAATCTAACAGGATTGTTTTGTTGTCTTTTTACCAAATCCAAAGCTAATGTGATGATATGCTCTATTTAGCGAGCCTAAGTCATATTAGAATATTTTTTTCAAGATTTGATCTAACCTTCAAGTCTATTCATACTATGATAAACACATGTGTCTACACTTGACCAAAAAGGCTATTTGAAATTCTGTGGGCAATCTGTATTCATGAAGCAAAGCACCAGTAGGATAGGTGAGAATCAGGCACAGTGCACAATTGCAAAGAGCTGTTATGGGACTCGTTTCAGTCCCATTCTCCCCATTTGCCTAGTTACAGGCTCCTCTTGATTCCTGGTCTTTCCAAATTGTGTGGCAGATCTCTAAAATGAGACAATTATATATGAACTGGCCATACTGGACAGCACATCTTCCATTATTTGAACAGCAACTTTGTTTTACCAATTTGTTAGTATTGGTTTTGTAACAAACTCTTTTTAACATCTACTGTATTTAACACCTGCACTATCAAGTCTGTATGGTTTTTCATTATGTATTTGTGCGTTAGCATGCATAACTCCCTACAACATGCTGCAATTTCACTTATCTGAACCAGTTCAGCCATCCAAAAAACTTCAGAAAGTGCTTTCCAAAGGGATTCAACAACCAAAGATGTACTGCAGTAACCATTTCTCCAAAGGCAAAAGCTAGTGTATTAACCTGACTACCTAGCCATACATCTAGATTTATACTGAATATCTTTCCCATCAACTGTTTACATTCAAGTGAAGCTTTGCAAGGAGAAGCACCAAAAGTTGTTGATTACAACAGTTTTGGGTGTTAAAAATAGAAAAACAATAACAAAGTTGATCTACAATAATTTGATCCTGTAGTGGTAAGAGACTTCCAGACAAGTCTTAGTGCAAGTCAGAAGTGTTCCACTGTCCTGCCTCAGGCTCAAAGCTTAGGTTCCCTTTAGAAACACCAGCCAAAAACCAAAGGAAAAGCCTGAGTCAAAAACAAATGTTAAATCTGAAATAGTAACAGATTTTAAAACAGGGAAAGTCTTATCTACAACTATTCTAAGAAAGGATTTACCTGATGCATCTGAGCCAGAACCAGATCTGACTGACCCATCTGTGAAGGATGCAGATTCAGAATCAGAATCACTGGCTTCACTTCGAGTGTCATAATCATTTCCCTCCTTCTGATCTCTTTCATCTTGTTCATATTCCTCTTCGTCCTCTTCCCCATCTTCTTCCACCTCCTCATCCTCCTCTCCTTCCTCATCTTCCTCTTCCTCCATTCCTTCTTCCTCATTCTCTGTGTTTCCTTGATCAGAGGAGCCGCTGCTGCCAGTCTCATGATCTGAACCATATTCCTCAGAGTTCACCTCTTCTTTAGAAGAATGGCTGGATCTGCTTTGCCTTCTGTCCACATCATGCCTAATTCTCTGATGTTTAAAGAAAAAGAGAATCAGGAGTCATAAAACATTATTAGGATACACACATAGTCCCAAGAGAACGTGCCTTATAAATGTCTCAAAGAACTGCTTTATTTCTAAGGCCGCAAAAACTTTTACTACCTCTGAACCATCTGGCGTAGAGGACTTTGCCCTCCTGTCAACATCTCTCTTCCTCATGCAAGTTTTTTCAGGTTGCCCTTTATAAAGCTCCCTTGTACTGCCACTTGACATGCGTGCCTTTCGATCACCATCTGGACGCTTGCTTCTGTCAGACCTCTGATATTCCTCTGTCTTGTACTCTGCTACAGGCTTTCCTTTTGTACTCACTATCCTCTTATTATTGCTAACTGATGAACTAGGTGGCTTTAGAATCATTTGCCTTGATGAATGCACCGATGGCTTTTGTCTTTTGCTTTCAGCAGTCTCCATCCTGTCATTTTTTCTTTTTGATCCTTAAATTAATCAAAAAAAAAATCAGTTATTTTACATAACAGGTAAAAACGAAGTAAAAAACTCCCCTCCCCCTACCCCAGCAAGTGGTATTACTCTTCCTTGAAGTAAGCTTAGTGACTGTCATTTTTTTAAATTTTTTTCCCCACCCAATCAACAGTCTGTTACAATATCCACCAGTTTCTCAGGCAGGTTTGTGTTGATAAGTGTTGTAAAATAGGGGAATTTGAAATGCAAAGATTAGGGCCCAGCCCGAGGCCACACAAGCCACTGAACAACTGGAATTCAGAACTACCTTGCTCTGAGGCTTGCCTTGGTTTACTAGGGGAAAATAAGTTTATTTACATAAATGACTTTCTAATGAGGTTTATTTGAAGAATGCCAACACTGAACATGTATTCTTGATACACAGAACTCAATGTAATTTTGAGGTTAGATTATATTGTTGAAGCACAAAATCTTCAACAGACTCTATTGTTGTTTGCCGACTATAATAATCTGTGTACAGTAAAATTTGGTAAATTACTTTTTTACAATGGCATCTCCGAGGAATAACCACCTACCCTTTTTTTCATTTTTATCTTGTTCACTATCAGGGTTATAGAGCTCATCATCTTGGTCAGGAGCATCAGTTAAAATGTCATCCAGAACATTCAGTTCACCATCTGGGGAGAAAAAAAGAAAAAACACACGAAGTCACAAATACTACTGACAATCCAGCTGAAGTCGTTCCCTAAAACAATGACTGTTTATAGCCAGTTGGAATGTGTACAGTGTTAATAAGCATACCAAGACATTGACAGTCCAATGAAACAATAGGTTTCCAATTTTTTTCCTATAACTTCAGTGTGAAGCATCAACAAAAGTTAGTGAAAGAATAAGAGAACCACAGATTGAATACGGGCATTATATGGTCAAAGTTCATCTGACTTCTGTGGCATAGCTGTTGACAAAAAAAGACAGATTCTGGGCCTTAGGCTAACAACCAGGGAAATAGTAAGTTGCTAACAAAACAGCCCTGCTTTTTTTATGAGTCTGAGGAGGAGTTCAAAGGCAGGTGGTCTTGCTGCTGTTACTAAAAAGTGACCAGACCACTAGATTCCTTACTGTAAAAGAATCAAGAGCTGTGACATTCATTGTGCTAGTTCCAGGGAAGATAATTCAAAAGGTTTCCTTTTGGTAGCATGTAGCATGCTTTGCCCAGCTCCTCACTGTCACTCACGGATATCTGCCCCAGGAGGTATAGAAGATAAGATGCATCTTACAGCTGAATCTTGCAACCAGATATTCCACCTTGTGCCTGAAGCAAGCCACCAAGTGCACAAAGTATGAATGGTTTAACCATAGTCAGGTGCAGAGACCAAAATATTTATGTACTGATCAGTTTCCAAGAGCCCCCCACTGCGGAGCAGGCAGGGAATATGTGGCTAGGGCAGGGCTCCTGAGGGAAAAGCAGCAGAGCTGAGTGCCCTGAGCAGGGGCGGTGCAAGGGCCCCGTTTGGGCACTATCGCTATGCCAAAATTCACCTTATCTCCCTGGAGCCGCCCCTCCCAGTGCCACTGGCATTCGCCCTGCACAGCTGAGCCCAACCCACTTGTTGGCTCTGAGCCCAGCCCCAACACTGGGGAGAGGCTGGTGCTGCCCTGGTCCCAAGCCTACAGCGGGCAGCCTGCCTCCACCCTGCGCACAAATCCGGGGGGGCGCATGCCTCCCCTGGGGACGCATGCAGTGGCAGGGGCCACCCCCGCTCTGGACAATGAGCTATTAGATAAAACTGCCAAAAAGCCCCACTGAAGTGCAATCTATACAGACGTTATGTAAACTGGGTCAAACTAACATGATATCTTTTCAGAGCATGCACCACGCTCAATGCAGGGACATGCCAAGCTATAGCTTTATGCAAAATAAATATCATTTACACTTAAATTTGTTTTTAAAATATACATACGTAAACCACACCCCACCCAAAGTCAAACATGAAACTATAACGTGCTACCCTAAGATCTAACTTACTCTAAAAATCATTTGAATGATAATAACAACAAAAAATTAGGGGTGCACCAATAGAGATTTTTGGCTGATAGCCAATATTTAAGAAGGCATATTGGCCGACACCAATCTGATTTCCAATACAGCCAGCTCCAGCTGGTAAGTCTGGTGTGGTGAAAGGGGGAGGGAAGGGGCATGGGGGAGCAGATCAATGCCCCCAGCGATGAGGAAGGGGGCAGTGGCAGGCTCTGCCAATGCGGGGTGGGAGGCCGCAATTCAGGAGGGGCGGGGCAGGGGAAGGTGGCTCCTGCTTGCACACTGGGAGGGCATGGGGGGCATGTGTCCCCCGGATCTGCATGGGGTTATGCAGGCTGCAGCTAGAGCCATGCAGGGCTCTGCTCAGCGGGGGCTGGGCTCAGAGTGGGCCCCCATAGTGGTAGGAGGAGGCTGCATCCACCCCAAATTTCCCCACAGCTCCATTCCCAGCACCGCTAAGAGATGGGGCAGTGCTGGGCAGCAGCAGCGCTGGGAACTGAGCTGTGGTGGAATTTGGGGTGGATGCAGCAGCCTCTCAGTGCCATCGGCACCTGCTTTGAGTCCAGCCCCTGCCAAGAAGAGCCCCATGCAGCCCCAGCTGCAGCCCGCCCCACCCCATGCACATCTGGGGGGCACACACCCCCTCATCCCCCATGCCCTCCTGGGGTGCAAGCAGCGGGATGCAAGCAGCAGCTCCCCCCCATGAGCTGCCAGCTGTGCTCCTCGCTGCCTGAGTCAGCCCTCCAAGATGTCAGCTGTGCTCCTTGCTGCCCGAGTGCTGCACTGTGGCTGTGCACAGCACGAGCATTTATTGGCCAAATTATCGGCCCCATCGGGCTGATATTGGATACAGCAAATTTTCTTTATATTGGTACTGATCTGATACCGGACCGATGCATCGGTGCACCTCCACAAAAAATAAAATCAAATTCTGTATGTTTGATCAGGTTACAAAATTTGGGTAGCAAACTATGAAAATCACAGAAATCACTGGCTAAGGCCTGAATCTGGTTTGCTGAAGGAATAAACCAGCTTTTGACAACTATGGCCTCTTCTTCTCAAAGTGATTTTCTTATTTTTATTTAGCTCTGTTTAATAAAACAAGTTCATTCAAAACTGAAAAAATCAATTAGGAATTTAGAAAATAGTCAGATAAGCTTGCTGTCCTCTTCCAATGTATGAGTAAAAGTGAAACACACAGGTGAGATCTAACAGGGTTAAAAAAAAAAAAAAAAAGCCAACCCAAACCCCAAAAAACACCGGGATGTTGACCACAAACAATCAGTTTAATTCATTAACTACAGTTAACACTGCCTGTTTGAACAAATTCATTTTAAGCCTACCAAAACATGTTTTTTTCATTACATATCCAGCACAACTAACAGCTTATTTACCTAAAAAATTTAAAATGCTAGTTCTACAGGCTTTTAAAATTCAAATTTCCAACCAAATGCAGCTCAGCACAAATAAGAGATTAAAAAAGTGATCTAATAAATATGAATATTATTCACTGTTTTGCAACAAAATAAAAAAAGGAAAAATTAACACTCTGAATAAGTCTACGATAAGTCACACAGATGCGACTTTTCCTCAGCATGACCCATCACTCCAAATCTCCAGCCCCCCACCCCACCAGGTGCCACACACTCCCCACCCACAGCCCTCTGGCCCCCCCCACTCCCGACCCATGTCCCCCCCACACACCTCAGGTGCCTCAGTGCCAGGGCCCAGCGCCCCCTGCCATCCCCCACCCTCCCACCTCAGCACCCAAGGCCCGACTGTGGTGACTGCTGTGGCAAGAGCGGAGGGAGGAGCCCGGGTCCCTCCCCTCCCCTGCAGGCAGCACAGCTGGAATGGAGCCCATAGGGAGGGAGGACGGACAGAGGATGCAGGCTGCCGGATGCAGGTTTGAGGCTCTCCGTTCTGCTGTCCTCCCCTGTGGGGCTCCGAGGCACAGCAGGCAGGACCTGGTACGAGTGGGAGTGCCGTGATGCCATGGCTGCCAAGCTGAGGAGCCCCCTGCCTACCTGGCAGCAGTGGGGGCACAACTGCTGTGCCTCACCTTGGTGGCCATGATGGTACAGCACTGCTTCCCATGCTGGATCCTGCCCACAGAGGCAGCTCCAGCCCTGGAGCTAGTCCAGCCCATTGAAGACCCATGGCCTGCTGAGGGTGCAGGACGTGTCACCCTGCCCTCACCCCGGGTCATGCTGCCTGTGCGCCACCCCTTCCCCTCCCCCCTGTTTCCATAGACTTACTTGCAGAGAGCTGCAGGATCCCTGTTTATCTCGACCCAAACTGCTGGTGTTGCGACCCCATTTGGGGTCGCAACCAACAATTTAGGAAACACTGATCTAGTTGCAAAGCAGTATGTTTTAATGGCTAGCAATTAAATGAGACTCAACTAGGAATGGGGAATAACAACAGCACAAATGGCAACAAAGGTTAGAATTGATGATTTAAAATAAAATGAAGTGTTTTTAGCTTGCCAATTTAAATTAGTAATTTATAAACATGATTCAAGTCCACCCTGGATAATCCAACAATAGCCACACACTTATTCTCTGAATAACACTGGTATTCCAATTCCTATGTCCCCATCCAAATTGGGCACTGAAGGCTAAATTCCATGTTTCAAGAATAAAACAGCAATTTAGTTGCACACTGAAACAGTAGAGGTTTCAGCAGCATTTTGAAAGATCAAGGGGCGGGGAGAGGGAGAGGAAAACAAACACATTAGCCCATCAACTTCAGCAGAACAAAGTGAGGCTTTTCCAGAACCCTAGTTTCAGGGGGAAAAAAAACTATGCTAAACAACCTCTTGCCAGATTCTGAATGAATAGCACCTCATGTCTGCCATGTACAGACCTATAGTCTGTATTGTAAGTAAATTCAAAGTGTAGTCCATATAGTCAAATGCAATCCATCGCATCTTCTGAATTTTCTTTAAACTATTCCTTCCTTCCTGCATCTTGTGCTTTATAACAAAATCGTTCTTCTGTTAATGACACATGCAACAAAACAAAATTATCTGTACCATAACCACTTTTATCACGTGTTTCTCAAAAGCACAAATAAATGTATGACCCCCCACCCTATGTTCTGGTGCAAGACATAAACATCTCTCAGATTCCAAGCAAAGCTGGAAGAATTATAAGAGCTCAGAGGTTTGTCCAGTCTTAGACAGTTGCAGAGACTTTAATAACTAAACTTGAGACTGAATCACATTTTACTCTCACACTTCTAAAAATACTTTCCCACTTCTTGTATATTCAGTGAGTCCTATGGGAAAGACCTGAAAACAAAAGCCTCATAAAGGATTTAAAAATTAAAACTAGTTTTACCACCAACTTCTCCACTTTGTAAGAAACCCCATGGTTAAAAAGTATGCATAGCTGTAGAAATTAAAAACTGCTGACATACCAATCAGTTAAAGAAATGACAATAACAGTTCTATTATCTGGCTGTCCTGTTATCAGAGACAGGGAGTTTAAAAAAAAATGGTTTTATGTCATGTTGAAGATACTCTTTGCAGGTGACCTGAGCTACAAATACCAGAGCTCAGGACTATGGACCAAGCATGATACCAACACCACACCTTCTATATAGTTATATAAAATAGCACTAATGGCAAATTCCAATGCAAGTCAAAATGTTTAGTTTTTTTTAGTGCATATTGATATATGTCAAATGATTTAACAACCCAGATTTAAAAGCTCCTTTTAGTGCTACTGAACCTGAATACATCTTACAGTTGTAACTAAGACTTTGTATTTATTATGCAAATGTTTCTTAAAGCAGGTTTGATAGACATATTTGCATAATACCAAACCAACAGTCACTAATACTTTTTTTTTTGCAATGTCACTATGCAAAGGAATCCAGATTAGGAAACTGTCCATTGGAAGAAAATGCTTTCCTACCTGCATTTCAAACTGAATTGAAGATACTCAAGTGCGCAATGTCAATACGTTTCCTTTTTTCCCGCTCAGAGTTTCAAGGGAAGCAGATCAGAAAACTTCTCTGAGACATGAAACTGAATTTTCCCTCTCCATTCTCACTAACCTGCAGCCCTTTCACTGCCTTTGCTAGAACTTTCTGCTGAGGTTCTGGCTGCACCACTTCCTCCAACTTTTCATTTATGCACTTCCCATCCACAGCCCCACCAAGTCCGTAGACCTCCTGGTCAACACCCTCTTGACCCTAGCCAAGTTAACAATCTATCCGAGCAGAAAGAAAGCTCTGGCTTGGGGGACTCTCAGGGACTGCAGGGCTGTTTTTCTGTCCCTTGTCCATTCACCAGGCAGTGTCCACTGGCTCCTTTGACATGTTTAAGAGCCAGGGGGCACTGTCCTATGTGATATTTTTGATGTCCCCCCCTTGGAGCACTTGTTTTAAACTTCTGACCTTCACTCCCATTCCTACTTTGTCTTTTATTTACCGTAAGTGATCAGTGATGGGCCCTTAGTGGCTCCCTTTACCAGCGGGGGCTTATAGCTCTACTTTGATAGGATTTGGCCTAGGTTCTGGAATGGCAAATGAAAAAGCCCATGTTACACATGGCATATTTCAAGGACACCCCGACACTTGCTTCTTCTATGAGCAGAGGAAGTCCCAAACGCATGTCTACCTGGAGTGTGCCAGCCTCCAGCCCCTTCACTACCTCCTTCAGGACCTCCTGCTGA
>NW_005842249.1:456590-474521 GCF_000455745.1 Alligator sinensis
TACTATGCCCCACACATTTTCATTTACACCCTCCTCACCTGTGGCCCCACCACATCCCAGGGACCCACCTCCTGGCCCTAGCCAATCTAGAGAACTACCTGACCAACAGGGAGGTTCTGGCAAGGGAGACCCCCAGGGACTGCAAAGACACTTTCCTATCCCTTGTCCGGTCATGTCTCCAGCCAGAATTTCATAGGGCAGCATCCACTGGCTCCTTGGACTTGTCAATCTATTTGCGTCCTTCAAGTTAACATGGGTCTTAAGGCCCATGTAGCTAACTAATAGTCCCTACTATGCGGGGCCGATGGGTGAAACATACAACTAAATTTCTTGAGACGACAAAGTCAAAAAACAGGGTGGGAATGTCGTGTCAGTCAAAGGGTCAAAACATGAGAATGAGTGCTACTGAGAGAAACACCGAGCAGAGCCCCCTGGGCCATGCCTACCAGTCCTCAAAGGCATCCAAGGAGCCGGTGGATGCCACCCATTGGTGCTCCACCCAGAAACATGTATGGAGCAGCGAGAGGAATGAGGCCTGCAGTCTTGGACTTGTCTGAGGGTTAATGAGCACAGGTTGGTGTGCTCTGCTCAGTATTGGCCCTTGGTGCACCCATTCTGAACCTCTGACCATCACTCCCATCCCTGTTTAGTCTTTCCTTTGTCCCAAGAAATAAGCCATTACTTTCTCAGTGGCCTCCCTTTGCAAGTGAAGCTTATAGTTCTCCTTGGCAGGCAATGGTCCATGATCCCTTAAAAGAAACACTCTCTGTCTCTGTCCATGGGCCCAAATGCTGAGACCTCCTGGGCAATCTTCTCATGGCCCTGGCCAACCTAGTGATCTACTTAGCCAGGAAGGAAGCTCGGGGGAGGGGAGAGCAAGACAGAGACCCTTAGGGACTGTAGGACTGCTTTTCTGTCTCTGGTCTGTTCACATCTCTGGACAGTTTCACTAGACAGTGTCCATTAGCTCTCTGGACTCAACCCAGGGTGAATGGACATTGGCTGGTGTGCTCTGCTCGGTGTCCCTTCCCCACAGTGCACTTGTTCTGAACCTCTGACACACACTCCCATTCCCATTTTGCATTTCTTTTATCCCATGAAATTAGTTACTTTCTCAGTGGCCTCCATTTCTAAGAGGGGGTTTACAGTCTTTCAAGCTCATATCCCTTGAAAGTAACTAACTGGTCTGTTCCTGGTCTGCTCACATCTGTGCGCAGAGTATCACTGGGCAGCATCCACTGGCTCCTTGGACTCATCCAAGGGCCAGTGGGCATTGCCCAATCTGCCCTATGTGCTCTGCTCTGTCCCCCATCTCCCCTGGAGCACATGTTCTGAATTCTTCCATCTCTGCTTATTTTTTCCAAGTGTCTGGAAGAATCAGTTGCTGCATACTGGGTTGGCCCCTCACAACAGGGGTGGAAACCCATCCTATGTGGGCACAAGCCCATGACTTTTCTGCATACCAGACAGGGCCATGTCACATAGTAGCAGAAAGCGGGTGCTGAAAAGGAGAGCGACTAGGGTAAACCCCCTCCCTGTCACCCCACTGCAGCCCTTTCAGCAGCATTTTGAAAGATCAAGACATAAAGGGAGGAAAGAAAAAAATAAAAGCTCATCAACTTCAGCAGAGCAAAGTGAGAATTTTCCAGAACCCTAGTTTCAGAGAAAAAACCCATACTAAGCAACCTCTCACCATATTCGGAATGAACAGCACCTCATGTTTGACATGTACAGACCTAAAGTCTGTATTGTAAGTAAATTCAAAGTGTAGTCCATATAGTCAAATGCAAATCCATTCCAACATCATCTCAATTTTCTTCAAACCATTCCTTCCTTCCTGCATCTTGTGCTTTATAACAAAGTAGTTCTTCTGTTAATGACACATGCAACTAAACAACAAAATTATTTATACCCTAACCACTTTTATCACATGTTTCTCAAAAACACAAATAAATGTATGACCCCCCACCCTATGTTCTGGTGCAAGACATAAGCATCTCTCAGATTCCAAGTACAGCTGGAAGAAATTATAAGAGCTCAGAGGTTTGTCCAGTCTTAGACAGTTGCAGAGACTTTAATAACTAAACTTGAGACTGAATCACATTTTACTCTCACACTTTTAAAATACCTTCCCACTTTTTGTATGTTCAGTGAGTCCTATGGGAAAGACCTGAAAACAAAAGCCTCATAAAGGATTTAAAAATTAAAACTAGTTTTACCACCAACTTCTCCACTTTGTAAGAAACCCCATGGTTAAAGAGTATGCATAGCCATCAAAATTAAACACTGCTAACATACCAATCGGTTAAAGAAATGACAATAGCAGTCCTATTATCTGGCTGTCCTGTTATCAGAGACAGGGAGTTTAAAAAAAATGGTTTTATGTCATGTTGAAGATACTCTTTGCAGGTGACCTGAACTACACATACCAGAGCTCAGGACTACTGACCAAGCATGATACCAACCACACCTTTCCTTAGAGCCTGGGAGCTATATAAAATAATGCTAATGACAAATTCTACTGCAATTAAACACTGTAACAAGAAAGAAGCATAACTCAACACCCTGCTTGCCAACAGACACCTTTGGGGTAAATACACTGCTCCAACTTTTACCCGAGCCTAATTTGCAGAAAATGAAAAATGAACTTTTCCAGGCAAGAGATCTTACACTGCCCTCCTGTGAAATATGAATTTTCATTTCTACCTGGGAGAAATTTTGCAATCTTTGCATTCCCCTATGCCTGAGGAAGGGCATGTGCCCCCAAAAGCTTGCAAAGAAAGAGTTTTGGGATTTTTTTTTGCAGCCGTCTAGTCAGTCCAAGATATCGCCTCTTGCCCACTGAATGAAGTCAACTGCTTTATTTATTTATTTTTTTTTGGAGTAGATAGATATGAGCCGCCCAATGACTTAACACACCAGACTGAAGAGCTCTCTTTCGGCCTACCAATCTTGATCTGACAGCTGTCACTAAGACTTCGCATTTCTTCTGCAAATGTTTCTTAGAGCAGGTATGTGCAGAGGACGAGAGGCCCACACCGACCCGCTCAGGAAGTGACAGCAGCGGCCTCATCGCCCGCTGCCGCCATCCGAGATGGGGAGTTAAAAAAAAGAGAGAGAGAAACGCGGTTTGGTGCCGTGGTGGGAACCTCCTCTACAGACCCCCGCACTGCGCACCAGGCCGGATGCCGCCCCAGGGACTTACAAAAGCGGCGCCAATGACACAGCCCAACGCCCCCCCGCCCGGGCCCGCCGCCGCACTTCTACCTTGCTCCTCCCGGCTGTCCGCCGCCATCCCGCCGCCGCCGGAGCTCGGGGCCTCGGAACCAGGCCTAGGTCGCGGGAGCCGCCGGGGCCCTAAGATGGAGGCTACTTCCTGGGCGGAACAATCCCCCCGCCCCCCCTTCTACCCACCATGCACCGCTTTGTTTACGCTCCACGCGTCACAACGCCGGGCCCTGACGTCAACGCGCGCGCACGCCCGCAGCAGGGCTGGGCGGTGAGGAGGGAGGGGAGTGGGGCGTCGCGCCGGAATGCCGGCGTCCGCCCGCTCGCCGAAGGCCTGGGTGGGCGGGGCGTTACCGCTACGCTCATCACGTGGCTTCTCCTGGGCGCGCGGGGGGCGGGGCTTGGAATCATCCTCCCCCTTCGAGTTGCAGTCACTGCCGGGGGGCGGGGCGGAACGAGAGGAGGCGAGGCGCGGACTGTGCGGAGCCTGCGGACTTGTGGGAAGCCGTGGAAGCTGCGCACGCGCAAAGCGTGGAGGGGTGCAGTGTTGCCAGGTGTACGGTACGATTGTATTTGTAGGATCACTTCAACCTTCCTGCCATGTATAATCAATAATAGTAAAAGTGTTCAAAAACTGATAATTTTTGAGGTAGTTCACTGATGCAGCATATGCAAAACCCAAGTCACTCTCAGGGAGTTTTAACCATATTTCAGGCTTGTGGTCAACACTTTTTTAGGACAGCTTGTCTTGAAATAAAGAAATGCCTCAACTTTGATGACCCACTTCTCACTCTCTGACTGGGGAGTTATAGTGAGCAATATAAAGTAAAGAAGAAGACTTATTTACATGTTCATTTGCACACTTATTTGCATATCTTTCTGTGTATGATAATTTTTCAGCAAAAACGATAATTTTGAGCTAATTTCATATTGAAGACCTGGCAATGCTGGGGCAGACCTAGGGTGTTGAATAGAGGTGGTGCACATGGTGAGGTGTCTCTGGCCATTGAAGGCAACACAATTTTTCTGCATTTAAGAAGCTAGTGGCTTTACTAATACCCTTGGGGCACTAGTGTTCAGTTTAAATTGAAGCAGAAACCAATAGGATGAATGGACCAACAAAACCTGAATTCGCTGTCCTTTACCACGTAGAAAAACTCCACCAGCTCCGTGACACTAAGCAAATGTGGTTTTGTTTCGTAGTTACAATTAAATGGGCGTCTTTTTTTCCCCCTCTTCAGAATCGGAAAACGAGAGCTAGCCTTCCTGAGCGTCTTGAGTGAGCTGCCGGAGCTCCCCTGGTTCTTTCTGCCACTGAGTGAATGTTTGTAGGTGGAGTCAAAACCATTTGGCAGGGCTGTGAAATAGGGACTAGAGAAGCAGCTAACAGTCAGCTGACTTGTCAAAGGAAGGCTAGCCTGATGGGTGGGATATCCTGGCCCTTAAAAAATGGAAAGAGGATGGTTAACACCTATGAAAGGAGGAGTTTACAAAGAGTCAGGTAGATTAATTACAAGGAGCCATGAAGTTGGTTGACTCCCTCACTGCTGCCTGAACAGAAATGCTGCTGTCACTACCAGGTAGTTGGTTTTAAACTTTCAGTGGAGCAGGAATTAAAAGGGGAGGGGGGTGCAACTGCACCACTGCACCCCCACCCCCTGGATCCACCTCGGGGATGGCTCTGGGGAGAAGCAAGGAAGGAAAATGTGCAGCCATCCAAGGTGAGGAAGGCGCATGGTGCTGGTTTGGGAATGAGAGGCTGTGTGGAGCTGTTTTGGGTTGTACAAGGCTGTAGTTATGCAGAGCTTTAGTAAGCTGCGTTCTGGGAGAAAGGGGCCTCATGACGGCTGGACAAACCAGTAAAAAAAAGAAAAAACCCCCACACTAATGAGCAAAAAGACACTGCAGGGAGTATGAAAGCAGCAGCCAAAAAAGAAGAACTCATTAATGGGACAGATAACAAGCACAAGTGCGAAAACTTGGCTAACAAAAGAAGTAGAGATGAACAATTAGAGAGAGAGAGAAAGAGAAAAATGAATTGGCACAAGATGGGGAGAGCATGCAAGTATGAATACAAGGGTTGTGGGAGCTGTCCCTCGTAGAGACCTAGAGGAGCGTGGATACCATACAGTGTCTCTACCTGTCATGTACAAGCTTCACTAAGCTGGACTGACAGTTAATCAAACTAACTGGTGTGCTGTCTGACGACAATAAACCTTTCTGGGTTTTTGCCACCGAGCATGGAGCCGAGTTGTGTTTTCTGCCTCGCCTTTGGAATCTGGAGGCTGGCTTGCTAGCCTTGGCTTTCCAGAGCATGCAGGAGTGACAAACTTACCCAATCAAGCTCCAACGTGTCCAGGGGCTCGAGACTCCTTGAGCAAATCTACCAATCAGAAAAAAACTAGGGGAAAGCAGACACTGCCCCTTTCCCAAAGGGAGGGGGAGAGAAGCTCCCTGACCAGACTGTGGACTGCAGCACGGCAGGTCTGCCGATCTTCAGGGGCAGAACTCCTGAAGCATATAAAAGGAAAGTGTGTAAGGGATCTAAACCTGACTGGGTGAAAGAGCAACCCACCTGGGGTTTGCCCAGCTTATGAGGGAGGTATGAGAAAAGAAAAAAATCCTCCAACTGCAGGAAGCCATGTGGCCCCCCAAGGAACCTTAGGTTTACCAGGGACCGGTAAGTAGGGTGATGGCTATAGCTCCCCAAGAGGAGCTACCCCATAAAATAAAAGAAGAACCCTCCCTTCCAGTTCTGGCCACCGCTATCACTGGAACAATTCCCAAAAAGCCCCACAAAAGTGATCGAGATCTCCAGGGTCCCTCCCGAGTGAGGAACCGATCCAAGGCTGTGGGACTATGTTATACGTGTGGGGAATATGGTCGCATGGCGAGAGGGTGCTCAGGGCCTGAAAACCTTGACAGGGTCTTTCAAAGGTTAAAATTCCTATTGGGACCAGGGAACGAGGAAGAGACGGAACAGGGGACACCCTGGGCCTTGTCCAACTCCCGAGCTGCAACCAGGAGTGCAATACCTGAAGGGCTAATAGGTCCCCAGACTGAAGTTCCTGTAAAGGTCAATGAACACTCCTGTACTGCAATATTGGACAGTGGGTCTCAGGTGAGCATTTTGTTTAAATCAATGTCTAAAGCTCATTTCAACCATTTACCATTGTTCCCCTTGTCCAGGTTGAGTTTGTGTGACCTTAGTGAAAATCTGTATCCATATCACAGGTATATTAAAATTAAAATTTGTTTCCCTATGTCTGTGGCGGGAACCGATAAAGAAATGGCGACCATTGCCTTGGTGTGTCCAGACCCAGGGTGGAAGCCAGAGGACTTATTATAAGGACTAACTCTTGCATTTTCCAAGTATTGACCCAGTAGTGTAAACAGCAGGTGGGCCCAAACTATAGGAAACAACTAAGAGTGTATTCTCTGTATTCCAAGGCCTATGCTAGGTATGAATGGAGAAACACAAAAAAAGATCCCCCATTTTAAGGGAATTACAGTTTGTGGGGGAAAAGGCCCCAAAAGATCCCTGTGAAGAGGCAAAGAGCCCTACCCATTGCCTGCAGTTGGGCTGAAGGGTCCCCAGAAGCTAAGGCCGTGGCGGTTGAAGCTCTCCCCTGTGGGAAGGGATCTCGAGTGTTGGAGGTGCCTGATGGATTGTTTGCTCCTGAGGGGCTGGCCCAAGAGCACGTCACCATCATGGTGGTGAATCCCTCGATGCAGAAGGTGGTGGTCCACCCCAGTCAGCGGTTAGCCACTGTTAGGGAGGTGAAGGTAGTAGCCTCGACTAACCAACCTAGATCCCCGCTGATAAACCCCAAGCGGTTTTATTTCGGGAATTCCCCTACACCGGAAGCCTGAAAAGAGCAGCTGCAAATGAAGCTGTAGCACAGGACTCGGGTTTTCTCTCTCCATGAATGGGATGTGGGGAAGGCTGTGGGGGTGGAGCACCAAATTTGCCTCAGTGATCCCTGACCATTTCAGAAATGGTCTTGCCACATCCCACTGGCCGAAATAGGAGAGGTCGGGCGCCACCTGTAAAAACTGCTCGACCATGGGATAATCACTGAGTCGAAAAGTCCCTACACCTTGCCCATTGTCATCGTAAGGAAGAAAAATGAAAAACTCCATATACGTATTAACTGTAAAGTGTGCTAGATTGCCTTAGAGGCGGTAAATAGTTTTCTATGTTAGACCTGAGGAACAGATATTACCAGATTCCCCTCAGAGAGGCAGACAAAGAAAAAAATGCATGCATTTGCCCGTTGGGCTTCTTCCAGTTTAAAAAAATACCTTAAAATATTTTGGGTGCTCCAGCTTCCAAAGATTGATAGAACAGGTGGTCAGGGATATACATCTCACCCAAGTGCTCGTGTACCTAGATGACTTTATTGTGTTTGGGAGGACCTTATTGTGTTAAAGGAACACGATACTTGGCCAGTTAGAAGTTGCAGGCCTCAAGCTGACTATCAACAAGTGCCAGTTTTACCAGACCTCAGTAAAATATGTAAAGCATATTGTATCCCAACAGGAGATTAGTACTGACCTGAACATAGTCCACTCTGTGAACACTTGGCCTAGACCCATGAACTATCAAGAGCTAAAACAATTTTTAGGATTCACAGGATTCTATGGGAGATTTGTGCGGGACTATGCCACGTATTGCCTGGCTATTGAATCACCTCACCCGGGGATATCAGACGGGAAAGGCTTCCCGCAACCAAAAGAAGCCAGAGCACTCCAAAATGGGGGGTGGGGGGGTGGGGGGTAAAGAGTCCCACCCAGCCTTTTAAACCAAAATAAAATGAGCAGTGTAAGAAAACGTTCCAAAAACTTATTAAATATCTCACTAATGCCCCTGTATTGACATATCCAAATCCTAACAACCTTTCATCCTTCACACTGACACCAGTTTATCCATTCTGGAGGCAGTACTTTACCAAGTACAGTAAAAGCTCGGTTCCCCCGGGAATGGGGGATGCCGGATAACAAAATATGCTGGCTAATTGAGTGGTCCCGGCTGCTGCTTCTCACGCTGTGTCTGGGGCATTCCTCCGCCCCTCCCGGTTAATGGAGCATGCCAGCTTATCAGATGCCGGATAACAGAACTTTTACTGTACACAAAGGGCAAAAGCTCCCTGTAACATTTGCGAGCCAAAGCCTCATGCCCAACAAAACTCAATACCCAGCTCATAAATTAAAGTTCTTGGCCCTTAAATGGGCCATTACTGAAAAGTTCCAGGACTATTTATACAGAACAACATTTCAAGTATGGACTGACAACAATCCATTAACATACGTTCTAACCAGTGCCAAGCTGAAAACCACCAGGCATTGGTGAGTTGGTGCTTTAGCAGACTTTTCGTTCAGCCTCCACTATTAGGTTGGATGTTAAAATGTTGATGCTGATGCCCTGTCTCAGATAACTCCTACTCATGCCTGAGGAGTGCTACAGCCAGAGGCTGTTTGGGGAATTCCCCAGGCCTGGAGCCATTACACCGTGTTGACTCCTTTGGCGCTACCCCAAATTCCATGGGATGAGCCCAGCTGCAGGTTGCCAGGGCAACCAGAGGAGGTCAGCTGACCAGAAGGGGCAGGGCCTGGCTCCCTTATAAGCCCTAGGGGCAGCAGTCAAGAAGGAAGGAGCTTTTTGTCATGGAAGAGAGGAGAAACTGGATGCAGGAGCAGTGTCTGACACTGCTGCGAGATGAAGAATCCCTGGTAGGTCTGAACATGGTTATAGCTGGGGGGCTTCTGTTTATGTTAGCCAAGGGGCTTGTGTTTTTGTTACTGTGTGATACTGGTGATTTGGGGGAGGCTAATAGGGGTTGGAGGAGGCCTCATAGAGGATCTACAGCAGTGTGGGGACCCCAGTGCTGGTGAGGTGCAGCATTCAGGATGCATTGACCCCAGCCCCAGAGAGGGGGGCAGTTGAGAAGTCCCAGGGAGAGGGGGTGTTGCTGAGAAGCCCCAGTGTGGGTGTGGTGAGTCCCCGGGGGTGGGGCCCGGTGGCGTTATTGTGGGAGAGCCCCTGGGGGGGGTGGGGCGCGGTGGTGTTATTGTGGGAGAGCCTGGGGCGGGGGGGCTTTGAGAAGTGCCAGAGAATGGGTGCGGAGAGAGACAAAGCTGCAGAGAGCCTGAGTGCCAGAGAGGGTGTAGACCTGGACCGTACAACATCTATTCCAGCTGCAAAGCTTGGGGCGTGGTAAAGGGATGGTTGGAGCCATGCATAGCCCATAAGGCTAAGGTACCCCATAAGCACCCATTGCAGAGCGGGACCCATAAGGGGTTCGGGAGTCCACAGGGCAGATATTACAGCAGCCTGTGTCCAAGAGGACGTAAGGCAGCCTCCCATATCTTTAATCTCCATCAAAGATGTGGTGGGCAAGAAGTGAGGGTGCTCTTTTGGACCAACTTGGCACGGGAAGGGGGCCTTGAGGAGATCACACCCCTCCTGCAGGACTCCCCGTGACAAAGTATTTCTCCACCTTTAAACTGCTTGCCTTCCTACATTCTGATCAGGGCAGGGATTTTGAAAGCAAGTTACTCAAAAAGGTACGGACTATGACAAAGTTACAGAAATCCCGTACAACTCCCTATCACCCACATGGGGATCCCCAACCCGAATGATTCAACAAAATGCTACTGAACATGCTGGGGACCCTAAGACGGGAACAAAAGGCATCATGGGGCCAATGTTCCCTCCAAGTTGTAACGATCCGTGAGTGTGCTGCTTTGGTCTGTTTCTGAGTTGGTCCTATCTCCCCATTTCGGCACGCACCGCTTCGGTCCACCCCACAGTATGACAACAAAAGATGATACTATAGCTTTTCATTTATTACCAATGGTAATATCAATAAGTAAAGGAGAGAAGTGAGAGAGCCCCCCTCCAACACCCAGGCTGGCAAATGAATAGCTACTCCTGCACATTTCTTTTTCCATGCTTACTTGTGTATGATAATCCAGGGTTGGCCACAAATTAATCCCAGTTTTCAATAGCAACCCTCAAAGCTTGGAAATAACCATATTCCAGCCTGCACATAATACCCACCTCCCTCATTCCCCACCTCTGTGCCTTGCTGCAGCCTTTGAAAGTGGCATAGTGCCATGTGCCTTCTGCTGCTGGTTAGACCAGGCAGCGAGGAGGCACATGGCATCGGGGCTCAGGGCTCAGCTCGCCTGAAGGGGCTGGGGAGTGGAGTAGTTCTCCAGAGCCCACTCGATGTCCAGCTATGCCCCAGCCCCCATCCCTACCCCCACCTCACCTCGTGGAGGAGCCGCTGCCTGCCCCACATCACTCTTCCTCCCCACGGGGATGCCAGCGTGGTGTGGAGTGGAGCGGAGTGGCCCCCACGCAGCCGAGCAATAACTTACTACCAGTAAGTGTCCCATGCCTCTGCCGTGCTCCAAGAGCAGCGCCCAAAGTTTCCAGGAAGCTGCAGCCCACCTTCTCTCCAGGTGGGTACAGGGCATTAAAAAGTTACTGTGCAGCAAGATTTTTTTTTTATTGTGCATGGCTGCACACGTGCATGGCTTGGAGGGAAACTTGCATGGGGCCAACATCTGTCTTTTTTTTTTTTTTTAATGCATGCCTACAAATCAATGAGAAATGATGCTACTGGGTTAAGCCTCTACTTCCTCATGTTCGGGAGGCAGCCTCAGCTTCATACAGATCTGCTGCAGGGTAGAAACAGCACTTATCACATGAGCAGTATGCCCAACAACTGAAGGAAAACTAAGGCAGGCCTACCGCTTGGCTAGAAACCTAACGAGCCATAACCAATTAAGACACAAATGAAATTATGATGCCCAAGTCAGGGAGGAAGGACTAAGCCCCAAAGACAGGCTTTAGTTGAGGAATCTAAGCCTAACTGGGAGACACAAAATCACAGATTGCTGAAGAACCAAGCCCCATGTAGTATCCAAGAAAATAAAAGACTTACCTGTATATAAAGTGGCCCCAACAACCAGGCCTGGATGCCCCCAAATACTGCACTGCAATCTGTTACTACTTATTAATAAATTGGTTAGTACCAGGCCCTCTGAGCTAGAACTTCCTCATAGATCCCCTTGACCTAAGCAACGGACCTGGTCTAAACAAAAGGATGCCTGTTTGCCTACCCCTGCAGAGGGAATAGACTGACTCAAACAGTGATGAGTGGTACTCCTCTGAGTTCCACTACAGCCCAAGACCCATCACTCCTGAAGGAGCGGTCCAGGCAAACACAGCTAGGGAAATCCTAGAACCTGGGGACCCTCAGCAGGGATTACCCCTAGAGACCAAGCACCCTGCCTCCGTGCCACTGACTCCAGGGCCCTCTCACTTTAATCCTGCCTTACCACCCCATCCCTTCCACCTGCGGACAGGGCATACCCCTAAACGTACCTGGGCTACACAAGCTCCTGCAGTCTGTACATAAAAAGTGATAGCAACCATATACCACTGGAGAAGACACTCTGCACACCTCAGAACAACATCCTGTTCCATCGTCCCAGATGCGCCACAAGGTGAGCCCCTACCCACCCTGCCTCAACAGTATTTTTTTTCCTCATCCTTCGTTAAGACTCACAGTTTCTGTTCAGCACTTGCAAACCAATTTCCAATTGCTGGTGCTTCAGCACAGTTCAGTTGTCACACGTGTCCACACCCTTGCCTACTCCCAGAGAAATTTCTATGGCAGCTGGCAGAGGTGGGCTAGGAGAGCTGACTTGCATGGAAGAGCTGTGAAGGATGTTCTACTCCCAATGGCAGATCTCTACCCCTCTGTATTCCAGCAGAGCTTTGTATTCCCTTGAGCTATGGGATGTGACTGGGCATGACCATAGAATGATAGAAGAAAGATTTAAAACATGGAAAAGTGCCTTCTTCAGTGCCCTGCCAAAGTAGAGCCTAACCACCCCTGCAGACTGCCTCCACAAAGCCATGCCTCACTCACCTCTGCTGTGCATACCACTCTTCAGGTGAAGGAAGTGGGTGTCAGGACTTAGTGACTCAGACCCAAGCCGGTGTGTTATGTTGGTTGTAACCTGACTATGAGAGACTCAGTAACATAAGAGCCACTTGATTCAGGGAGAAATTTTCCTGCACCTTTAGGTAGGGGGGAACTAATGATGGAGGTTTCACTGTTTGAGGGAAGGAGGTTACTTTATTGGTCATGAAGGTGGTTTGAGGGAAGAAGGTTACTTTATTCATCGTGACGATTTCACTTATGTTTTCTACAAGAAAGGGCAGGTGTAAAATTCTGGCAAGAGGTGTGATGGACTGCTGGGCCTGGGAGGGTTGTTGCAAACAGGTGAGTCCATTGATGAACGCTGAGACTTTTTAGTGTTAAGGTGGATAGGACTGTGTGAATAAGTGAGCCCCCAGAAGAGGAGCGTAATCTCAGTAAACTAGACAGAGCAGTGGGCTGTACTCTTTTCTTTACTTTAAAAGTGGGAAAATCAGAAGTAGCGGTGGAGGTTGCTATTGATCTACTCTAGGTAAGATAGTAGGAACTCTAGCTTGCAACTATGTACTTTTTACCTTGTGCTACTCTTGTATCCTTTGCTTGGGCTTTCAGCATTATTTTTTCCCTAGGAAATACGTGTTTTGGAATATTATTTACATACATTCACACTCTTGTCTTACATTAAGGTTTTTTGAAGAAGTGAAAAGAAAATGCAGGCCCCTGAACTGGGATAATTACACCCAGTTCAGGTTTTTGTCTGCGTTCTTCCTGGGGTAGCTGTTTCCTTAGAGCAAACAGGCTTTTTTTACCTATTTCCCTGCCATGTAGGAGGAAAGTGAGTTATACCTAGCTACTGTGAACTACCCTGGGCTAGCTGCACGTCTGTCTTCTCTGTGATCCTGGTGTAATTTCCATCCGTATACAATGGGGAATATGCACCTATATATCATTTCACATCCCATTATTGTTCTTGAGACTTATTTTTCCTGTGCTTCTAATAGATTTGTCTTAGCTGCAATGGTCCAGGAAATATGAGAAGCAACTTCTGTTTGTTATATCTTTTTATGGGGCCAACAAAGTATTTGGGAGAGATGTTAGATGACCTTTTTGGGAACATAGTGCCCTTCCTCAGTCCTGGGAAGGTACAGCTTCAGCTAAGTCCTAGATAAACACAATGACCTTGTTTTAATAGTGAGAGGCAGTTAGCCACATTAGTCTGAAATCAGTCAGAAGGCAGGGTAGATATGCACCTTTTATAGACTAAATAAAATATAGATTAAGAGTGTAAGGCTTCATGAACCTGCATTCACTTCATCAGATGATGTGAAAGGACATGCAGAAAGCAGAGTATAAGGAGAGAGAAATTAGAATACAAAAGACAAGGATAAGGTGGTGGAAGAGAGAAAGGGGGGGGGGGGGAAGGGGCAGTGCTAGGAGAGCAAAGAAAAGGAGCAGTATAAACCCATAGAAACGAAGGGGGTCAAAAAAGCTAAGTCAGGTAATAAGATAAGAATCCATAGTCCCGCTTAAACCATGCTTAACACAATCCAATTTGTGGATGATTTCTTGTTCCACAATTTCCCAAACTATTTAAAAAAAATGTTTTTTTTGCCTGAGAACAGCAATCCTGAGGTCAGCGATATAGTGTCCAGGAAGGGTGAAGTGTTTTGCCACAAGTTTTTGTGTCTTTCTGCAGCTGATATCAGATCACTGTTCATTCATTCTTGCCTT
The DNA here is from genome assembly GCF_000455745.1 of Alligator sinensis. Taxonomy (NCBI): domain Eukaryota; kingdom Metazoa; phylum Chordata; order Crocodylia; family Alligatoridae; genus Alligator; species Alligator sinensis. The sequence goes on from NW_005842249.1 coordinate 470,510, forward strand.
AATAGACCATGAAGTGAAACCGTATCCCGACAAAAGAAAAGTTCCACTAGATGGCGCTGCTAATACAAGTCAACCAGACTGGTGTTTCAGTAAATTGCCAGAAATAACAGTAGTGTGTGTGTGTGTGTGTGTGTGTGTGTGTGTGTGTGTGTGTGTGTGTGTGTGTGTTAAGGGGATGGTGTGCAAAAGAAGGAAATGGGTTTTTTTCCCCATGAATTTAGGTTTCTAGAAAGCAAAAAGGGCAATTCTGCAGTTGGGGATGATTTCTGCCTTTTATTTCTGAGGCTACAGAGCACGAGATCTCTGCTTAACCTCTGTCCTTTTATTTGTAATCGTCTGCTTATACTGTAATAGTTTTGCTTACTTGTTCAGTTGAATAGACTTCCTGGGAAAGCCAGAGTGCGTTCTCTTACAAAGTCCATGCAAGAGCGAAGCTGTGCTGAATGTCTTATACCCCAGTATTACGGGGTATGTGGAGTGAGACAAACAAAAATATCAAAGCTGATGCCCTCCTTTAGGTCACGTACTGCCTCACTGTCTTCCCCTCTACTACAGTGGGGAAGACAGGGCTCCATCTCCAACTTGTTGCACCTCACGTTGAGCCACGTGACTCTAATCTTCAGAGTCAGGGCTCCATCTCCAACTTTTTTCAGCATGGCTGTTTCCCAGTTGAGAACCACTCTTGTGTTCAACTTACTTAAGTGACTTTCAGCTGGGTGCCAGTACTGCCAGGTAAAACTATCCTGTGGATCCGATACATCACCCAGCTGGGAAGGGCTGTGGCACATGTGTTCCTTCTGCATTAGGATTCTCTGATCAGCCTACAGCAGACTGGGGAGCTAGCTCATATACCTTTCCAGGTCCTTTTGTGTCTGAAACCTTGTCTAACATCTCTCAGTTATGCAGTGGGTCCAAAAAAAGAGATCACCTGAGCTTTTTGGGTAGGGCAGGGTAAACATCTAATTAATAAAATAAATACATATTTCCTGGACCATCATGGCTACAACAACACTCCAACTCTTCTCTTCACTTTCACTTGTGCTTACCTTTCCTTCTCTCAGACAGTCAGGCTCATCTTGGTAATAGTATGCTACTTGTATTATTTGTGTTTTTAACAAGGCTGGGATTATCTGAATGAAGATTCAGAGGTTGGGATTTTCAGTAGTGCTTGATGCTGTTTGAACTGTGCTCCTATGGACATCAACAGGAATCTGTTAGCTTCAGTTGGACCAGACTATGTCCAGTGCTGTGAGTATATTACAATCTCACCCAAAATTGTGAACATCTTATTAAATGTGACTTGAATAGGAAAGGTAACACAAGGGGTTATGCCTGTCTTTATCCAGGGGGATAATCGGCCTGAAAGGTTTGGCTTTCGTTTAGTTTTCTTAAAGATTGTTCATCCCAGAAATCTTATTGAAATCCTCACTGAGCTACCTTAAGGCATAGAATCTCCACAAAAAACATACAGGGCCTGCTTCCCACATAGTACAGACAATCATAACTCTTCTGACTTTAATCCAGCTACCCAAAATACCATGGAAATTGAATGTTGACTGTCTGCTCAGCCTTCAGAAACTGGCCCGTACACAGTTGCAGGGGAATACTGTGTAAATCCAGTCATGAGGGCCAGATTTTTTTCAAGTTGTTGGTATCCATAACAGGGCACAGACATTCAAAAGGGCTTAGCTCCTATTTAAAAACCTTGATTAAGGCTCTGACTCCCTCAAAAAGCAGCAGCTCAGGTGCTGATTCTTGGGGAGCATCCAGATGAGCATGCATGTGCAAGGGTGCATGTTTCCCGTGGCACAAAGAGCAGCAGCACATATTTGTGCTGCTGCTTTTTACCCCAGGGCACACCCCTACACATGTACTCTGTTGTGTGGCAAATTGTAGGTAGGGTAAAGGAGGCTGGGGGTGGGACCAACATCTGTGCTCGCTCCAGCAGCCTTACCTGGGGTTCTGGGAGCCTCCTGGGCCGGCAATGGTGCGGAGCTGGCTGTTCAGAGCCTAGCTGTCAGCCAGAGCCAGGCTCCCTTTCTGCCACTGCATGCTGCAGCCACATGTGCTGCCCCTCTCAGACTTTTTTGACACCAGGATCTCCCTGGGTCAGATTTTGGTGCCACACTGCAAATTAGCAGTGCAGCAAGTGGGTGCATATGTGCTGCATGTAGTTTGTGGCACCTCAAACAGCTTTGAGGTGCCACAAACCACACTTAAGCACTTGTCTAGATGTGCCTTTCCTGACAGATTTTTTGAAAAGGACTCAGCATCAAGCATCTTCCTGATAATCAGATGCATGTTTTGGTGCTTCAATGGGAGCTGAGCTCCTTTGAATATCTCATAGTTAATATGATTTCCCATACCATGTAAGCCTACTTTCTTTGCCATCCTTATCAATCCCTTCTGATTTAAGCTTTTCCTCAATCTTTTTTAGTAACCAAGGAGCAGGTTGGATCTGGGGATTGAGAGGAAGCACAATGAGGCCTGACGTTCAGGATGCTAGTAATTATATCACTTCTATTTATCACAAATCTTATAACAGTAAGAAAACCCATCTCAATCATGTTCCTTCTTGCCTCTATAGGCAAGGCATGTAGGTTGCCTGTAGATGTATGGGGACATTGCTTTGAGGCACTGTAATTACTGCATATTGGAGCAGACTTGATTCATCAAGTCTGTTGGAGTGTGCTAATTAGCATGCTCTCACAGACTCCACATCTTGTGTATTTAGTATCACCATGCTTCAAAATGGTGTCAAACAATCTTTAGTTAAAGCTCCCTAGCTGCCATTTCCACAACTACACCACTCACTTAACTGTTTCATTGCTTAACACAATCTTAAATTTTTTACATGCCAACATTGCTTGTGACTTTAGAAAAGCCAATTAGATCAGGATGCTTTGTGCTCCTCTGTTCCCAGTAGGCTGCTTTGGTTAAAATCTGCTTCCTTTTTGTGAAATATACTTATCAGAGCTGGCTTGTGCAAAGCTTTAGAACACTTGCTAGATGTGGCATGTTCTTAGTTCTGCTTAGATTTTCAACCTGGCATTAAGTCAGGTTTTTATTTTGGTTTCTACTATCCTTGGGCAAAAATAATTGCATAGGGAAGTTATTTCCTGGAGCAACTAGGGTCTCTTGAACAGAGGTGTAACTGCCAAGATTTCTTTCTTGGAAAAAAACTCTGCTGGAGCATGGAGAAGGGGGAAGCTTTAACTACCCTAGGGACTCAGAGTCCCTTGCTGCTGCTGCCATGGCATGACCTGCCTGTCCCAACTATTGCTGCTAGAGGAGTGGCACAGGGCTGCAGCTGTTGCCTCAGCACAGACTCCCTGTAGGACCACCATTCTGGCGCCTTCTCTAAGTCAGTGCCCAGGTCTCATGCCCTGCTCACCCACCCCTTGTTATGTTACTGCTCTTGAGTATAGAGAACCAATGGGTGCATGCAGGTGCTTACACATCTAATAGCCTAAATTGTTCTGTAGTTATTTTCACCTGCAATTCACAGATGTAGAATTAGAGGTCTGTATTTGAACAACTGGTCCAATATCTTTAGTTGGTTGCAGATTGTACCTGAATGAGCTGTTGAGGCCAAGTGTTTTTGGGGTGAAGGGTTCCTAATAGAAAGTTAAATACTTCAGTAAAAAAGGGGCCTGATTTTTATTTACTTATTTATTTATTTTTTCCAAAACAGCTCAGCCTCTGCAAGTCCTTTGACTGCAGAAAAATGTGTTAAGTGTTCAACATGCTTATAATTATGTGGCTTATTTAGAAGCCCAACTAACTTTATTCTCTACAATCTTTAGTCTCTTTAGTTGGGGAAATCGTAGTTTAGCAGCAGCATTTGGACAGGAGTGAGTCTATAATTGAGGACAGGGGTGTCAAACATGCAGCTTGCTGGCTGGACCTGGCCTATGGAGCCCTGTTATTCAGTCTGTGAGTCTCAGACCAATCCCATGCACCACATGCAGCTTCTGGAGCTGGTCTGGTATGAAGGCTGGAACTGGTGCCA